>NC_136266.1:186149505-186235903 GCF_964187855.1 Myxine glutinosa
AGTGTCCTGGCTGCCATTGACGGTGCTCTCTGGCCCACTGCAATCGGCGCTGGCTGTGTTGTCTGGTCAGGCGTGGCTTTCTCAGGGGACGCCTGGCACGATAGCCTGCTTGAACCAGTCGTTGGTTGACTAGCCTTCTGGATACAGGCACATTTGTCAGTTGCTGCCACTCAGCCCTAAGCCGATTAGCTGACTTGGTACGGCCATTGCAGACTAACCGGTGCAGCTGGCGATCATCTCTCCTTGTGGTTCTGCGTGGATGTCCTGCCCTCGGTATTGGAGTAGGGACACCCCTCTGAGCATTTCGTTTCAGGATCTTTGACACCTGACCTTGAGTGATGCCATACTGCCGAGCAATAGCACGCTGTTTCATGCCAGAATTTCGTAAAGCCACCACTCCATGACGAACAGCATTGTCAAGTTGACGGACCATCTCCAGAGGAAGCGGCAATAACTTTTGTAGAAGTGCAGCAGTTGTTTTCTACTAATACAGAACGCAACAACCCTTATATACCCGATTGTGAAGCCAATCGTCAAATGTACCTGTCTTTACATTTTGTCACGCCACCTGTGATATAATCCTGTTATTAACTTCTTGCTGCGAAAGACAATCAGTGACATGGTTCTTTCAACAAAGTCATCACCGAAGAGTAAAATAAACTCACCAGATTGATATACTGAGTTCAGGAAGTAAACCCAAGTCAAGAAAAAAAATATATTCCATATTAAATGCCAAGTCTGTGTGTGTGTGTGTGTATCTATATATATATATATATATATATATATATATATATATATATATATATATATATATATATATATATATATGTATGTATGTATGTATGTATGTATGTATGTATGTATATATATATATACATACATACATACATGCATACATACATACATACATACATGCATACATACATACATACATACATACATACATACATACATACAGTTGTTGAGAATTCTCTTTTGGGGTTAATAAAACTGTGAAATAGAACGATAGTTATTTCTTAGCATGTGTTTAAATCGGCAAGATGTACGATTTGTGCAATAGATGTGCGTTGCGTATGTACATTGAGATGTTTGTTTTCCCTTTCCTCCTGATTCTGCAAATCAAATCTGCATCGAAATAACCCTCCATTAGCCTCACCACAAGAGCTGATATACGGGGCGAATCTGCATCGACTAACACTCCATTAGCCTCACCGCGAGAGCTGATATACGGGGCGAATCTGCATCGAATAGCCCTCCATTAGCCTCACCAAAAGGTCATATGTACGGGGTGAATCTGCATCGAATAACAGTCCATTAGCCTCACCAAAAGGACTGATATACGGGGCGAATCTGCATCGAATAGCCCTCCATTAGCCTCACCAAAAGGACATATGTACGGAGCGAATCTGCATCGAATAACCCTCCATTAGCTTCACCACAAGAGCTCACACAACCTAACACGGGGCGAGATCGGCTGTTATTGCACGTGCAGTTCGGTTAAGGGGCTTAGACAGACAGGAAGGGACATGGAGAGGCACAGTTGGGACACAGGTTTGTTTCAGAGCAACATAAAAGCCGAGAGAGGATAACAACGCTGAAGGAGAGCGCCAGAGATCAGCAGAGACAGTCACTGTGTCCCGGAGCTGCGAACATTTAATCCCCCAAATAAACGAGGACTTCAATGAAGCCACAATTATGGAGCTTGTATGAGTTTATTTTTTTTCCGTGCTTTTCACCCCAGACAGCCACAGATAATTTGGGGGAATATTAGTTGTTGTTGTTTATTGTTTATTGTTTATTGACGATTTGCTGTGGTTTTTATTTTAATAATATTCCATGAATTTTTACTCCTGTCTGGCCTCCATGTTTGCTGTATGAGTGGTTGAGTTTTCACGATCGGCATAATTACCCTGTGCTCGCGAAGCGAAAAGCAGGGTTAAGCATTCGGGTGCGTACGTGTGTCGCGTGTGTCGTGCTTACGTACGTGTCTGCATTCTTAAAATTCATTTTCTCGGCAACCCTTGGTCCGATTGGCACTAAATTTTACCATCGGAGCGCCTCCGCCTGTAGAATTTATTTTTCATTCAAAATTATGACATCATAGGTCACGTGGTACGGACGCCATCTTGGAAAAACGTTTCACCTCTATATCTCCCAAACCGCCCCATGGAAAAAATAGAAATTGGGCTCATTGTAAAGAACTTCATATGGGGTATAGGTGTTGTTAACGATGACATGATTGGTGCCATCATAATTATTACGTCATAATTCGACAGGAGCATCACTTCGTCTGATCAGTTTTAAATTTATTGAGCGTGATCTATGCAACAATTATATTAGAGAATATAAATTTATGATGTCATCGCTCACGTGGTCTGGCAGCCATATTGGATCAACCTTTTTTTTTAACATTCACAAAGAGAAGAGTTGGCTCACTCCAAGTTGACTGCGCAGGGTAAGTATTCAATGAATACCATCTCGTGTAAAAGCGATTCGTAAAGTAAAGTACGGTGCGTCATAACCTTCCGCTCGGTTATACATTTGAGTAGCGCACCCCTTGCGAGCACGTAACCCTCGGTCGGCTTCGTTCTCTTTTTTTTTTTTTTTGTATACTGAATCGAGGCTCGTGAAAGAGCTAACATTTATTTCACAAACAAATCAACCAGACAAACAAAATATACAAAAAGAGGGAGCGGAAGACAAGATGGGGAGAGAAGGGGAAGCACACAACCACAACATTTGAGAGCAGGCTCATGAATCGGCCCATGTGATTCGGTCATTCTTGGACTGGTCACGTGGCTATAACAATATATAATACAATATATGAAAAAAAAGAAGAAAAAAAAGATTTAAAATAGATTCCATTTTTACTTACTATTTCATTCCCCTTTTCTCCCGCCTCTGGAACAAACTCCCCCACTCCCTTCAATCCCACTCCACCCTCCAGGTCTTTAAAACAGCTGTTCACCACCATTCCATTTTTTTATTTAAAATAAAAAATAAATATATAATAGATTCCATTTTGGCAGACCTAAAAATGTCGCTTTTAAACTTATTTTTATTTGTTGCATCTCCTCCATGTGTCTTCTTGAATCTCAGATAAGCTGCTAAATTCATGGATCCAATCCTAAATCTTCATTTTATGCTCCTACAGTATTGATGCCAACGCATCGATTGAGGTTACAACTGACAGAAGTGTGGAAGAAGAGAGGAAGGAGGGTTCCAGATACAATCTGGAGATGGAAGAGTGGTGTCAGGACCTCACTGAAATCGTAAAAAAATTGGTAAGGAAACACTCCCTCACTTGCAAATGTCATTCATTTAGTTTCCAACGTCCCTGATCTGTCGAAAGCAGCTTTATTTGCTCACTCATTCATACCGCCCAAATCAAATATTTCACTTTTTGCTCTTACAGCAGTAATAGTTCATCACATGTTCAGAAGATGAGAGTGAATGATGTGCAAGCTATCCTCTCATCATTGAAAGGGTCAACTGCTAAATTTGCTTGGCCTTTCAGTCTAATATGTTGTTAGGGTCTTTGACTTCAGTGCTGCCTGAACCTGGTTAATGGTATCCTGGATCACCTTCCCAGGTGAAAGTGCTTTTTCTAGCTCATTGAGAATACCCACTCTAGCCCTCCCATCCCCTAACCCCTACCCCCCATGTCATACCCCTCTCCTGTTTTGTGAATAGTAATGGAGTTGTCACTGGCATCCCGGAAAATCACAAATTCCTGCCCGACTACTAATGGCAACGCAAAGAAAACACCACCCAGGGTATCCTTGCCACGGTGCTGTGTGCAGCACTGAACGTACCTTTAGACAGAGCACCATAGAGTGCTTATTGATTTGCAATACAATTTGTGTTTGGTGCTTGATTATTTACCCCACATGCATGGTGCAAAATGGGGTAAACCAATTGGTTCACTCTGTCTGTCTGACAGACAGTCTGAAGGCTAACCCCCGCTCTTGCAGGGAAAATGGCCTTAAAATGCCTGTTGTTGTGTTGGGGTCTGTCTGACGGTTTATTTATATGATCGAGGAATTACTTCATATCAATTTAATTTAACATTTTGCACACTGCAGAACATGAATGGGAACACCAATCGGAACACTAATCGGACAACTAATCGGACAACTGATCGTACAACTGATCGGACAACTGATCGGACAACTGATCGGACAACTGATCGGGCAACTGATCGGACAACTGATCGGACAACTGATCGGACAACTGATCGGACCACGGATCGGACAACGGATCGGAACACGAATCGGAACACGAATCGGAACACGAATCGGAACACGAATCGGAACACGAATCTGCAGTTTAGGAGTACTTTGACTCTGAATTTGGCAAATCACATGGCGTCTTGTCTTGAGCGGAGTAACAGCGATATTCAGACAAAATGGTGGCACCTCGTGGGGCAACGATCGAGCTAACTTCATCCGAAAGATTTGTTTGTTTAAGTGCATATTTTCTCAAAGATTGTTCCAAAATTGTCAGTTTCTTCAAGAAGAAGAGTTGTCTCAGCTCTGGACTGTTCTCTGACGTATCCGCTTCGTACGGTTGCCGTCAGGTCTGTTATTCAAAGGTCACAAAGAAAGCTAATATCGATCGTTCTCGTAAACGCAGATCAAGGTTGAAAACACTCTTCCCATCTCCTCTTTCTCAACATGCATGGGGTAAGGTAAGGTGTTGTATGAACTCTCCATGTATCCCAGTTTGACCTTGTAAAATGCCCATTGTTTATAATGCTGACCACCTAATCTACGCAGGAGCACGTTGTGAAGAAGATGGAGCGCATCGTCACCACGCTACTTTCTATCTGTGAACTCGAGTGGCATCAGAATGGGCGGAAATGGAGGAAATGCCCTGTATTCCTTACTTGGCACACACTTCGTTTCTGTGAGCGCTCCGTTCTCCTACTAAACTTTTTGATTCATTCATACTCCACCTTGGTGTTCTTGGGATCCTAAAGCCTGGTGTTGGCTTAGCGGTTAGGGTGCTGGCTTGGGATCCCAGGATCATGGGTTTGAATCAGGGTCAATCGCTGAATTAACGCCAGGGGGGCTGACTCAGCCTGTCATCCTTCCAAGGTCGGCAAATTGAGTACCAGTTCACTGGTAATTCCCTGTGTGTTGCAAGAGGCGACTAACAGGGTTGGCGGCAGGAAGGGCATCCGGCCATAAAACATTGCTTCAAAAAGGGGACCCTGGTGCCCGAAAAAGGCAAACCCCCGCTCTGCAGGGAAAAATGGCCTCTAAAGGTGGTTCCATTCTCTACCTTAACCTTTTTCTTTTCTTCATTCTCATTGTTTCAACCTGTCTCATATGTTGAAGGCCTCATTTTACACGCATTTTAAAAAACTTGTACCATAACAATAAACTAAAAGTTTCATAATGTACATCAATGCAATGAAATCAGGTCATTCGCTATATTTGGCCATTTACACGTTTTCCTATGCATAGAACGGCAGGATAGCTAAAGGGTAGCGTACCTGCCTTTGAGCTGTCTAGTTGGTATGGTAGGATAGCTAAAGGGTAGCGTACCTGCCTTTGAGCTGTCTAGTTGGTATGGTAGGATAGCTAAAGGGTAGCGTACCTGCCTTTGAGCTGTCTAGTTGGTATGGTAGGATAGCTAAAGGGTAGCGTACCTGCCTTTGAGCTGTCTAGTTGGGATGGTAGGATAGCTAAAGGGTAGCGTACCTGCCTTTGAGCTGTCTAGTTGGTATGGTAGGATAGCTAAAGGGTAGCGTACCTGCCTTTGAGCTGTCTAGTTGGTATGGTAGGATAGCTAAAGGGTAGCGTACCTGCCTTTGAGCTGTCTAGTTGGTATGGTAGGATAGCTAAAGGGTAGCGTACCTGCCTTTGAGCTGTCTAGTTGGTATGGTAGGATAGCTAAAGGGTAGCGTACCTGCCTTTGAGCTGTCTAGTTGGTATGGTAGGATAGCTAAAGGGTAGCGTACCTGCCTTTGAGCTGTCTAGTTGGGATGGTAGGATAGCTAAAGGGTAGCATACCTGCCTTTGAGCTGTCTAGTTGGGATGGTAGGATAGCTAAAGGGTAGCGTACCTGCCTTTGAGCTGTCTAGTTGGGATGGTAGGATAGCTAAAGGGTAGCGTACCTGCCTTTGAGCTGTCTAGTTGGGATGGTAGGATAGCTAAAGGGTAGCGTACCTGCCTTTGAGCTGTCTAGTTGGGATGGTAGGATAGCTAAAGGGTAGCGTACCTGCCTTTGAGCTGGATAGTTGGGATGGTAGGAAAGCTAAAGGGTAGCGTACCTGCCTTTGAGCTGTCTAGTTGGGATGGTAGGATAACTAAAGGGTGGCGTACCTGCCTTTGAGCTGTCTAGTTGGGATGGTAGGATAACTAAAGGGTGGCGTACCTGCCTTTGAGCTGTCTAGTTGGGATGGTAGGATAACTAAAGGGTGGCGTACCTGCCTTTGAGCTGTCTAGTTGGGATGGTAGGATAGCTAAAGGGTAGCGTACCTGCCTTTGAGCTGTCTAGTTGGGATGGTAGGATAGCTAAAGGGTAGCGTACCTGCCTTTGAGCTGTCTAGTTGGGATGGTAGGATAGCTAAAGGGTAGCGTACCTGCCTTTGAGCTGTCTAGTTGGGATGGTAGGATAGCTAAAGGGTAGCGTACCTGCCTTTGAGCTGGATAGTTGGGATGGTAGGAAAGCTAAAGGGTAGCGTACCTGCCTTTGAGCTGTCTAGTTGGGATGGTAGGATAACTAAAGGGTGGCGTACCTGCCTTTGAGCTGGATAGCTAAGAGGTATTCAGACTTGCCTCTCAACTCTCTAGTCTGGGTTCAAATCTCGGCCTAGTATAACCTATCATGCTGGTGTTTCGCAGGAGGGCGAGGCATCAATGTGTGTGCCGGCCATTGAATGCACGTTAAACTGGGCGTCCCGTCTGCCAGCATTCGTTTTTGAGTGTTAAAGATCCCACTGCGTCCTTCACGAAGTTAGAAATTGTTTGGATTGAAAGATGTGGATTTGGGTGTTAGAAAAGATCAAGGTTTTGGAAGGGGGAAGACGAGATGGTGGTGAACAGCTGTTTGAAAGACCTGGAGGGAGGAGTGGGATTGAAGAGAGTGGGGGAGTTTGTTCCAGAGGCGGGAGAAAAGGGGAGTGAAGGTGAGCAGAGAGTCTTGATTTTGGCAGTTTAACCATAAGAGGGTTGCAGGCAGATTTTGTGCGACCTGTAGGAAGATTTGGGGGACAGAGCCCAGAGAGAGCTGGGGGGGGGGGGGCAAGGCCAGAGAGGAGTCGGTAGAAGACGGAAAGACCACCAACCTGCCTGCGGTGAGTGAGTGAAAGGCCCTTGGAGTTAGCTTCATCGCATTAGATTCCAATGATTCTGAAAGCTTTGGTTTCTGCAGCGTGAAGCCGAGCTGGATGTGAGGCAGGAGCACCAGCCCAGAGGGGATAGCAGTACTCCATTGAGCTGCAGATGAAAGCCTTGTATGTGGTGAGGAGCTCAGGTGTGCCAAGGAAGGACTTTGCACGACGGAGGATGCCCAGTCGGCGACTGGCTTTGGAGGCCAGCTTGGAAATGTGGTTTTCCCAAGAAAGATCATGGCAGATAGTGAGACCCAAAAGCTTGAGCGACAGAACTTCTTGGAGAGGTTTGTTGAGAAAGTAGATGGGAGGGTTGTCCAGTCAGTCTTTTCGGGGAGACATAGTGAGGGTGTGAGATTTGTCAGGATTGAAAGACATGTTCCACTTGTTTGACCAGTCTGTGATTTTGTCCAGGTCTTCAGAGAGTGAGGAGGCTGCAGACTGCCGATAATAAGATGATAATATAATATAATAAGATGGGGCAAAGAAACGATATATATATATGTCACGGTATTTCAAAGTTGTGGACGGATTATGACAAAGCGATGTGGATGAGTTTGGAAGTTGACTAGAACAAGGCGATTAGATTCTGGTTGAGGTCCCGATTGAGATCCGGCCTGTCAGTGGGATACAAAGCGTAAACTGTTCAGCCTGGCGGAGGTATGCACTCTACCTACCGAGTACCATTCAAGTTTTGTATACAGCACAAGGCTGCGGGGTGGCGTCATTGGCTGAGGGAGTGTGGTTGTGCGGTTGTGCCACTCATTGTACACCCTCTGCAGGTTCAGGCCGGAATTTGAAATTTGTCCATGGTGCCAGCGATAACCTGCCGGGACGGCGGCAGATGGGACGCCCAGTTTAACATCCATCCGAGGGACCGAAGACACATTGATGAATGACCCTGCCTGTGAAACACCAGGATGGCAGTTTACAGCTCGGTCGGGATTCAAACCCCAGGCCAGACAGCTGAGGGACCAGTGTGCGTACCTGGAGGAGTCTAGACCATCCTGGCGGCCCTTCTCTGCACTGGTTATAAGCAAATTTGTTAATTGTGAAACAATCTTAAAATAAAAACGATAAATACAATTTAATAAAGGGAATAGAAAGCTTCAATTATTTATCGACAAACAATGAGATCAATGAAAATCTCGTCAAAGAGTGTGTGGTACACTTGGTACATCCTGCAGACAAGGACAGGGAGGAAATCGAAGTTGGGAAATGAAGATATTTTTCCCGTGTGGGAAGATCAAACTAAAACCTCACGAAAGTTAAATGCTGAAAAAGAAAAGTACGTTTCATTGATTCTTTATTTCCCTTTACGAACAATATAAGGAACGGCCAAAATTCCAGTCATGACGTCAGTCCCTTGATTTGATAATCTCATGTTTGGATACAAAACGCACTGCAACATTCCCTTTGATTTATTACTAACTTCGTTTGTAGGTCTGCCGTGTTCTACAGTCTGGGTGCAAAACACAGAATCCAAGAACAAATCTTCATTTTCCTGATTCAGTTTCATTCCCGCAGAAGGGTGTACGGCACATGATACGTGAAAGGTGACCTCAAATGTGACCTTCGTGTTTTCTTTTCCAGATCTTGTGGCACGCAATGTGCTCGGGACCTACGAGAGGGAAATGGCTCTGAGGCGTCTGATTGCGTCGGATCTCGCCCACGTGTCGAGCCGTGCCGCCGCCATGGTGCTCTTATCGAGTTGGTTGTACGAACCACACATTTCCCCGCATACTGCCTTTGATCTGCAGTCGATGTTGTTGGAAACCGGATACCAATTGCCAACACAACGACAGTGACGTCATAGCTTATACTGAATCAAACATGATCTTCACCCGGTCTCCATTTAAATTACACCGTTGGTCATCACCAGAGGAGTGCTTGCCATGGCCTTTTATATATATATATATATATATATTTTTTGGGATACAGAATCGAGGCTCGTGTTGGAGCGAACACATTGAACATGAAAACATGCACAGACACATAAAACATACAATAAAGGGAGCGGGAGACAAGAGGGGGAGAGAGAGGGAAGCATACAAGCGCAGCAACAGTAGAGAACAAGGACGTCGGTAGATCTGTGGAAGGGGAGGGCTGGGGAGGAGGGAGGCGTACACCGTATAAAGCAAATGAACACTTCTAGGAATTTCACAATTAGGAATTTTACTACTAGGAATTTCAGGAAAGAAGTTGGGCATTGAAAGAGACGGATTTGGGGTGTTTTAACGGGGGTAGAAAAGATCAAGGTTTTGGATGGGGGAAGATAAGAGATGGTGGTGAACAGCTGTTTTAAAGACCTGGAGGGAGGAGTGGGATTGAAGGGAGTGAGGGAGTTTGTTCCAGAGGCGGGAGAAAAGAGGAATGAAAGAGTGAAGGTGTTGCAGATCTTGTGCGACCTGGAGGAATATTTGGGGGACAAAGCACAGAGAGAGCTGGGGGAGCGAGGCCGGAGAGGAGTCGGTGGAAGACAGAAACACCACCAACCTGCCTGTGGGGAATGAGTGAAAGGCCCTCGGAGTTAGCTTCATCGCAGGAGATTCCAATGATTCTGAAAGCTTTGGTTTCTACAGCGTGAAGCTGAGCTTGGTGTGAGGCAGGAGCACCGGCCCAGAGGGGGGAGCAGTATTCCATTGAGCTGTGGATGAAAGCCTTGTATGTGGTGAGGACATCAGGTGTGCCAAGAAAGGACTTCGCACGACGGAGGATTTGTCAGAATTGAAAGATATGTTCCACTTGTTTGCCCAGTCTGTGATTTTGTCCATGTCTGCAGAGAGTGATGAGGCTGCAGACTGCCGATCTGAGGGATGAGGAATGGAGCGGCAGAGAGTGGAGTTATCAGCAAAGAGATAGAGAGGATTTTCAAGAGAGTCAGAGAGATCATTGATGAAGACCAGAAAAAGCACAGGGCCCAGAACACTGCCTCGGGGAACTCCAGCCTGAACAGGAAGAGGAGATGAGAGAAACCCATTCAGGGCCACACGTTGACTACGACTAGAGAGGAAGTCTGCAAGCCATGTGTGGAGGTTTTCATGGATACCATAGGAGGACAGTTTGGTGAGCAGAGCGGGGTGCCAGACCGTATCGGGGGCATGTGATATGTCAAGGCATGTGTTAAATCCTTGTGTGCATGCGTGGAGTTTGAAACACCCGCCATATTTGTGTTAATGATAAATTGACAACATCTAATACCGAGTGTTACAAGACTCCAAGGTTCTTGACTCTGGATCCGCAGCAACAGACAGGTGAACTCCAAAGTTGTTTACTCCAAAGACAAAGCAAAAAGCAGGAACTCAAAACCGCCACGTCCTGATGATCGCAGCGAAGCAACTCTGGCCGACTAGTCTTCTCTCCCCTTCTAACTCGGCTTTCTCATTTATATATCCTTGGAGAGAGAATATTCACGAAGTCTCTCCCCCTACAAACTGCTCGTCATTGCTGGACAATTCTATGTCTGGAAATAACCGGAAATCTCTCGCACCCTGTGATGAAATGTGATGTAATATCTCGAGCTGAACGAAGAGACGAGCCGCGCGAAGGGACGACCTTGACGGAGCTTACATAAACGGTGTCCATTCGGTGCGCAATCAGGTGGCATTTTGTATCCCAGCACTGTAGACTACTGAGATTTAACAGGTACGTGAATGCTTGTTTGCTGGAAACTAGAAGGAGATGTATGATTTGATTGCTTTCTTTATGGAACTAATAATCTGCATTCTTGTGTTGTGGGATGAGTAGAGATATAGTTCAATAAAGCCTCATTTCTTGGAAGAGATCTGAGTTTTATTTCATAACACACCCTGACATATTCTTTCTACACAGGTTATAGAGTCAGGTGTTTCTCAGCCGAATTTACCAGATGACCCACCTATCCTGGTATTTGGTCGCCGTGACCCCCTGTTATCCCCGACGAGGGTTGAATTAAAAAACAGGAATGGGCATTTTGAAAAACCCACTCTACTGGGAAAATACTGGGTTGTTCAAGTGGGGGGTTTTAACACAGGTGGGGAAAACTGGGCTGGGCCAATTAGTGCCAACCGTGACTACGGAGGTAACAAAAAGGCTGGAACCTGGGCCATTTGTATTTCCTTTTTGCACACACGTGTCGTGTCGGGGTCTAGTCTTACCCAGCAAACATTGTAGCTCTCGACATCGATGGGCCTGTTTCTGGCTTTAGTTTTGATCACTACTAAGATTGAGAATGCAAGTTCACGTCGGTAAGACGTTGGGAACATCACTTGGACTTGTGTAACTACTCGGAGAAAACAGCCCCCTGGAAACCTACTCACGGCCCCCTTGGGACTCACGACCGACCGTTTGAGAAATCACTTATGGATGAACTTCAACATCATAATTTGATACTTTTTTTTACACAAATCAACTTTTAGAATAAATACCTCACTTCAACAAACATTACTCCGTCATGTATAACAAACAATACGCTCAATCCCAACACATCAGCAGGTTCTTCCTTCTCCATGGTGGATACCATACAGGAGAGATTCTGAATATCAAGATGGCGTGCCAGGTGAGTGAAATGATCCAGGTACGTCCGGAGTGGTGGCCCTGATGTCATGTCGGATATTGAGGACCTCCATCCATTGTTGGGAGAGCATAAACAGCGTGTTCAAGGTAAAATGTCGTTGTCTTAAAGCAAACAGATGATCTGAGAACAGCTCGGCCATTGGACAAAAGGAAGGTTTTGATGTCGCAACTGCAGACAGATTCCATGACCTTGTCCATCATTGGGATCAAGCTGATAGGCCGCCATGTTTAAGGGGATCTGTTTTGCCATCATGTTTGTGTGTTGTAGTGATGTTTGATAACTTCCAGGTAGATGGAAACTGACCCAGAGAGAATGATAAGGTGACCAGAGATGAAAGAGGATGAGCAAGAGCAGCAGAGCAGGTTTGGAGGACAGGTGCACTGATTGTGATGCTGGCTGGGTCTTCCGCACAATGAAGATAATTGATTACCAAGATAACTAATTAACCTTAATTACCCCCCTATCAGCCATTGTTGATGGTTCGGTGGTAGGGGTATGGGGATCGGGCGATGGGGTTGTGGTATGAGGATGTGGGTCGGGGGATGGGGTTGTGGTAGGGGGATGGGGGTCGGTGGTGGGGGGGTGGGGGTCAGGCGATGGGGTCGGTGGTAGGAGGATGTGGGTCGGGGGATGGAGTTGTGGTAGGGGGATGGGGGTCGGTGGTGGGGGGATGGGGGTCAGGCGATGGGGTCGGTGGTAGAAGGACAGGGGTCAGGCGATGGGGTCGGTGGTAGGAGGATGGGGATTGGTGGTCGGTGTCGGGGGATCGGGTGATGGGGTCGGTGGTAGGTGGACAGGGGTCAGGCAATGGGGTCGGTGGTAGGAGGATGGGGATTAGTGGTCGGGGGATCGGGTGATGGGGTCGATGGTAGGGGGATCGAGTAGTATATCGGTGGTGTAAGAGTATGGGGTCCCACGGGCAGCCCAAAACGATCTTTTAAAGGTCTTTAGGGCTATCATCATTTTCCAAAGGTCTCCCTCTTTATTACAGCTCTAGTCTAATGCTCGCTTTCGGCATTGGTCGTTGCTTCGCCAGTTACACAGAGCGTCTTTGATTGTGTTAACAAAATAAAAGCTTTTCAATGTTATCGTGACAACCATTTATTCCTGAAGACAAGTGTTTCCTTTTGGCGGGCGATACGTCAGACAAAGAAGACGACCAAATGGTTGCGTGGAAGCTTCGTCACGTGGTTGCTTCGAGCGCGATCAATTACCGCGACGAAGAAATACATTACATAATATATGGACCACGTCGCCTTCGTTTAAAACAATTTCCTTTAGTTGGTGCGTTCGAAGTTGTTATGTCGACCCTGTGATTTGATGATGTTGATATTTATCTCCGGCTTCAACACGTCTAGTCCTGTATTTACTGTTTATATTAACGTATCTACATGTATCTTTCATTGTGTCATCTGTTTTATTTAATCTCTTTCCAAAATTATGTTAATTAATAAAAATGCCAATGTATAGTACGGAAGTTATCTTGAGTTTTCTCAAACTGCTCAAGGAGTCCATGGCGGTGTAATAAGCGTTGCTATTTGTTCTATTTTGATGTTACACATTAAAGTAGTTATAATCTCACGAGATGAATAACTCAAATGAATTACTTGTCGATTATATATTTTTTTGAAAATGGAAATGACATCTTTCCTTCCTTTAAACAAAAAGGTTAATTTTATGATATCGCGAGAGCTTCATTTTATCGCGAGAGTGTCGCGATGGGTTTTGTCGGACTCGGCGAGGCCTGTGAATTGCGGTTACGCTCTCGTTTAATTACGAGCTCATTCGAAGCACGTTTTTCACGCTGAAACAACTTGATTTTGTTCGACATATTTTTCTTCATTGTTTTTGTTTCTGTTTCAAAGACTTTGGCTGTATTTTCGGAAAGACGGGGAGCGGATCATTTCCTAGTACAACACCGTGAAGATTCCCATTTGAGAGCGCGATGTACCCCAACTGGGGATACGGGTTCAATCCGGGGCCCTCTTCGGCCTCGTCTTTCCAGACTTTGCAGACGCAGCAAATGCAGCAACTTCAGCAGTTGCACCAGCAGCAGATGGAGGTCGTGCTCATGGGCCACGGCAACGAGACCGGGCCCAAGCCGCCGCAGCAGCAGCAGCAGCAGCAGCTCGGCTATTGGAGTCAAGGACCCGAGGGTGACGACTCCCGAGGCGGCGCCGCTTCCTCTATGACTTGGTCCAACGCTCCTTACGGGCCCTCCTATCCGGGTGCTCCTTACTATTCCCAGACTCCCTTTAACCACTCCAACGTTCCTCCTCCGCCGATAAGTCATTCCGTGCCACCACCTTCCGTACCACCACTTCCCATCGCCTCGATCCCTCCTCCCCCGTCACAACCGCCCCCACCTCCTCTTCCCGCTCAATCGCCACCACCTCCACCACCGAGCTCACCACCACCACCCGACCCGCCTTCACCACCACAAACGCCCGTCTCGTCTGCTACGAGCACTCCTTCGGTAAACCCACCTGTCCATGCACAAACTTCCTCCATCACATCAACGTTTCCTTTAGAACAGAGCGGCTACACAACCGGCACATCCGAGATTTCCAGCAAAGATTCAGATCCTCCCGTCTCCTTGTCATCTTCATCGTCCTCATCATCATCGACCGTCAACAAGAATAGCACAACATACCTGCCCACGCTCCCGGTTACCTCTTCGTCCTCCCAACCTGCGACTGTACACGCATACCCACCGACAATGGGCGTCACTGCTCAAGCCCTTGCATCTAATACTCAGGATACTAAGGTACATCAAACATCATATTTCCTTTTTGTAAAAGTTAAGTCAAACTACTACAGTGTTTAATCTTTACAAACCGTAGTTGCAGATGATGTGTATAAAAACATTTATTGTCGTCTGCTTGCTCAACACCTGGATTGCTTGAGAGGTGACATGCTTGCTCAACACCTGGATTGCTTGAGAGGTGACATGCTTGCTCAACACCTGGATTGCTTGAGAGGTGACATGCTTGCTCAACACCTGGATTGCTTGAGAGGTGACATGCTTGCTCAACACCTGGATTGCTTGAGAGGTGACATGCTTGCTCAACACCTGGATTGCTTGAGAGGTGACATGCTTGCTCAACACCTGGATTGCTTGAGAGGTGACATGCTTCCTCAACACCTGGATTGCTTGAGAGGTGACATGCTTGCTCAACACCCGGATTGCTTGAGAGGTTACATGCTTGCTCAACACCTGGATTGCTTGAGAGGTTACATGCTTGCCGAGTTTGATATTGTTTGGGAGGGGGAAGGAGAATGGAGAAGAGGTAAAGGGAACAGAATACAAGAGACGATACGAACAAAACTGGCATCAAGATAACAATATGAAGCAATCAAGATAATATCATAAAGCAATCAAGATAACAATATGAAGCAATCAAGATAATATCATAAAGCAATCAAGATAATAATATGAAGCAATCAAGATAATATCATAAAGCAATCAAGATAATAATATGAAGCAATCAAGATAATATCATAAAGCAATCAAGATAATAATATGAAGCAATCAAGATAATATCATAAAGCAATCAAGATAATAATATGAAGCAATCAAGATAATATCATAAAGCAATCAAGATAATATCATAAAGCAATCAAGATAATAATATGAAGCAATCAAGATAATAATATGAAGCAATCAAGATAATAATATGAAGCAATCAAAATAATAATATGAAGCAATCAAGATAATATCAGAAAGCAATCAAGATAATATCATAAAGCAATCAAGATAATAATATGAAGCAATCAAGATAATATCATAAAGCAATCAAGATAATATCATAAAGCAATCAAGATAATAATATGAAGCAATCAAGATAATAATATGAAGCAATCGAGATAATATCATAAAGCAATCAAGATAATATAATAAAGCAATCAAGATAATAATATGAAGCAATCGAGATAATATCATAAAGCAATCAAGATAATAATATGAAGCAATCGAGATAATATCATAAAGCAATCAAGATAATAATATGAAGCAATCGAGATAAAATCATAAAGCAATCAAGATAATAATATGAAGCAATCAAGATAATAATATGAAGCAATCAAGATAACAATATGAAGCAATCGAGATAATATCATAAAGCAATCAAGATAATAATATGAAGCAATCAAGATAATAATATGAAGCAATCGAGATAATATCATAAAGCAATCAAGATAATAATATGAAGCAATCGAGATAATATCATAAAGCAATCAAGATAATATAATAAAGCAATCAAGATAATAATATGAAGCAATCGAGATAATATCATAAAGCAATCAAGATAATAATATGAAGCAATCAAGATAATAATATGAAGCAATCGAGATAATATCATAAAGCAATCAAGATAATAATATGAAGCAATCGAGATAAAATCATAAAGCAATCCAGATAATAATATGAAGCAATCAAAATAATAATATGAAGCAATCAAGATAATATCATAAAGCAATCAAGATAATAATATGAAGCAATCGAGATAATATCATAAAGCAATCAAGATAATAATATGAAGCAATCGAGATAATATCATAAAGCAATCAAGATAATAATATGAAGCAATCAAGATAATAATATGAAGCAATCAAGATAACAATATGAAGCAATCAAGATAACAATATGAAGCAATCAAGATAATAATATGAAGCAATCAAGATAATATAAAGCAATCAAGATAATAATATGAAGCAATTGAGATAATATCATAAAGCAATCAAGATAATAATATGAAGCAATCAAGATAATAATATGAAGCACTCAAGATAATATCATAAAGCAATCAAGATAATAATATGAAGCAATCGAGATAATATCATAAAGCAATCAAGATAATATCATAAAGCAATCAAAATAATAATATGAAGCAATCGAGATAATATCATAAAGCAATCAAGATAATAATATGAAGCAATCGAGATAATATCATAAAGCAATCAAGATAATAATATGAAGCAATCAAGATAATAATATGAAGCAATCAAGATAACAATATGAAGCAATCAAGATAATAATATGAAGCAATCAAGATAATATCATAAAGCAATCAAGATAATAATATGAAGCAATCGAGATAATATCATAAAGCAATCAAGATAATATCATAAAGCAATCAAGATAATAATATGAAGCAATCAAGATAACAATATGAAGCAATCGAGATAATATCATAAAGCAATCAAGATAATATCATAAAGCAATCAAGATAATAATATGAAGCAATCAAGATAATAATATGAAGCAATCAAGATAATCATATGAAGCAATCAAGATAATCATATGAAGCAATCAAAATAATATCATAAAGCAATCAAGATAATAACATAAAGCAATCAAGATAATAATATGAAGCAATCAAGATAATCATATGAAGCAATCAAGATAATCATATGAAGCAATCAAGATAATCATATGAAGCAATCAAGATAATCATATGAAGCAATCAAGATAATAATATGAAGCAATCAAGATAATAATATGAAGCAATCAAGATAATCATATGAAGCAATCAAGATAATCATATGAAGCAATCAAGATAATCATATGAAGCAATCAAGATAATCATATGAAGCAATCAAGATAATAATATAAAGCAATCAAGATAATAATATGAAGCAATCAAGATAATAATATGAAGCAACAAGATAATATCATAAAGCAATCAAGATAATAATATGAAGCAATCAAGATAATAATATGAAGCAATCAAGATAATAATATGAAGCAATCACGATAATATAAAGCAATCAAGATAATATCATAAAGCAATCAAGATAATATCATAAAGCAATCAAGATAATAATATGAAGCAATCAAGATAATAATATGAAGCAATCAAGATAATAATATGAAGCAATCAAGATAATAATATGAAGCAATCAAGATAATAATATGAAGCAATCAAGATAATAATATGAAGCAATCAAGATAATATCATAAAGCAATCAAGATAATATAAAGCAATCAAGATAATAATATGAAGCAATCAAGATAATAATATGAAGCAATCAAGATAATAGCATAAAGCAATCAAGATAATAATATATAAAGCAATCAAGATAATAATATGAAGCAATCAAGATAATAATATAAAGCAATCAAGATAATAATATGAAGCAATCAAGATAATAATATGAAGCAATCAAGATAATAATTTGAAGCAATCAAGATAATAATATGAAGCAATCAAGATAATATCATAAAGCAATCAAGATAATAATATGAAGCAATCAAGATAATAATATGAAGCAATCAAGATAATATCATAAAGCAATCAAGATAATAATATGAAGCAATCGAGATAATATCATAAAGCAATCAAGATAATAATATGAAGCAATCAAGATAATATCATAAAGCAATCAAGATAACAATATGAAGCAATCAAGATAATATCATAAAGCAATCAAGATAATATCATAAAGCAATCAAGATAATAATATGAAGCAATCAAGATAATAATATGAAGCAATCAAGATAATAATATGAAGCAATCAAGATAATAATATGAAGCAATCAAGATAATAATATGAAGCAATCAAGATAATATCATAAAGCAATCAAGATAATAATATGAAGCAATCGAGATAATATCATAACGCAATCAAGATAATAATATGAAGCAATCAAGATAATAATATGAAGCAATCGAGATAATATCATAAAGCAATCAAGATAATAATATGAAGCAATCAAGATAATAATATGAAACAATCAAGATAATAATATGAAGCAATCAAGATAATATCAAAAAGCAATCAAGATAATAATATGAAGCAATCAAGATAATATCATAAAGCAAACAAGATAATAATATGAAGCAATCAAGATAATATCATAAAGCAATCAAGATAATATCATAAAGCAATCAAGATAATCATATGAAGCAATCAAGATAATCATATGAAGCAATCAAGATAATAATATGAAGCAATCAAGATAATATCATAAAGCAATCAAGATAATCATATGAAGCAATCAAGATAATAATATGAAGCAATCAAGATAATAATATGAAGCAATCAAGATAATCATATGAAGCAATCAAGATAATAATATGAAGCAATCAAGATAATATCATAAAGCAATCAAGATAATCATATGAAGCAATCAATATAATAATATGAAGCAATCAAGATAATAATATGAAGCAATCAAGATAATCATATGAAGCAATCAAGATAATAATATGAAGCAATCAAGATAATGATATGAAGCAATCAAGATAATATCATAAAGCAATCAAAATAATAATATGAAGCAATCAAGATAATAATCTGAAGCAATCAAGATAATATCAAAAAGCAATCAAGATAATAATATGAAGCAATCAAGATAATATCATAAAGCAATCAAGATAATAATATGAAGCAATCAAGATAATAATATGAAGCAATCAAGATAATATCATAAAGCAATCAAGATAATAATATGAAGCAATCAAGATAATATCCTAAAGCAATCAAGATAATATCATAAAGCAATCAAGATAATCATATGAAGCAATCAAGATAATCATATGAAGCAATCAAGATAATAATATGAAGCAATCAAGATAATAATATGAAGCAATCAAGATAATATCATAAAGCAATCAAGATAATAATATGAAGCAATCGAGATAATATCATAAAGCAATCAAGATAATAATATGAAGCAATCAAGATAATATCATAAAGCAATCAAGATAACAATATGAAGCAATCAAGATAATATCATAAAGCAATCAAGATAATATCATAAAGCAATCAAGATAATAATATGAAGCAATCAAGATAATAATATGAAGCAATCAAGATAATAATATGAAGCAATCAAGATAATAATATGAAGCAATCAAGATAATAATATGAAGCAATCAAGATAATATCATAAAGCAATCAAGATAATAATATGAAGCAATCGAGATAATATCATAACGCAATCAAGATAATAATATGAAGCAATCAAGATAATAATATGAAGCAATCGAGATAATATCATAAAGCAATCAAGATAATAATATGAAGCAATCAAGATAATAATATGAAGCAATCAAGATAATAATATGAAGCAATCAAGATAATATCAAAAAGCAATCAAGATAATAATATGAAGCAATCAAGATAATATCATAAAGCAAACAAGATAATAATATGAAGCAATCAAGATAATATCATAAAGCAATCAAGATAATATCATAAAGCAATCAAGATAATCATATGAAGCAATCAAGATAATCATATGAAGCAATCAAGATAATAATATGAAGCAATCAAGATAATATCATAAAGCAATCAAGATAATCATATGAAGCAATCAAGATAATAATATGAAGCAATCGAGATAATATCATAAAGCAATCAAGATAATAATATGAAGCAATCAAGATAATATCATAAAGCAATCAAGATAACAATATGAAGCAATCAAGATAATATCATAAAGCAATCAAGATAATATCATAAAGCAATCGAGATAATATCATAACGCAATCAAGATAATAATATGAAGCAATCAAGATAATAATATGAAGCAATCGAGATAATATCATAAAGCAATCAAGATAATAATATGAAGCAATCAAGATAATAATATGAAGCAATCAAGATAATAATATGAAGCAATCAAGATAATATCAAAAAGCAATCAAGATAATAATATGAAGCAATCAAGATAATATCATAAAGCAAACAAGATAATAATATGAAGCAATCAAGATAATATCATAAAGCAATCAAGATAATATCATAAAGCAATCAAGATAATCATATGAAGCAATCAAGATAATCATATGAAGCAATCAAGATAATAATATGAAGCAATCAAGATAATATCATAAAGCAATCAAGATAATCATATGAAGCAATCAAGATAATAATATGAAGCAATCAAGATAATAATATGAAGCAATCAAGATAATCATATGAAGCAATCAAGATAATAATATGAAGCAATCAAGATAATATCATAAAGCAATCAAGATAATCATATGAAGCAATCAATATAATAATATGAAGCAATCAAGATAATAATATGAAGCAATCAAGATAATCATATGAAGCAATCAAGATAATAATATGAAGCAATCAAGATAATGATATGAAGCAATCAAGATAATATCATAAAGCAATCAAAATAATAATATGAAGCAATCAAGATAATAATCTGAAGCAATCAAGATAATATCAAAAAGCAATCAAGATAATAATATGAAGCAATCAAGATAATATCATAAAGCAATCAAGATAATAATATGAAGCAATCAAGATAATAATATGAAGCAATCAAGATAATATCATAAAGCAATCAAGATAATAATATGAAGCAATCAAGATAATATCCTAAAGCAATCAAGATAATATCATAAAGCAATCAAGATAATCATATGAAGCAATCAAGATAATCATATGAAGCAATCAAGATAATAATATGAAGCAATCAAGATAATCAAATGAAGCAATCAAGATAATAATATGAAGCAATCAAGATAATCATATGAAGCAATCAAGATAATAATATGAAGCAATCAAGATAATAATATGAAGCAATCAAGATAATCATATGAAGCAATCAAGAAAATAATATGAAGCAATCAAGATAATGATATGAAGCAATCAGGATAATAATATGAAGCAATCAAGATAATAATATGAAGCAATCAAGATAATATCATAAAGCAATCAAAATAATAATATGAAGCAATCAAGATAATATCAGAAAGCAATCAAGATAATAATATGAAGCAATGAAGATAATAATATGAAGCAATCAAGATAATAATATGAAGCAATCAAGATAATAATATGAAGCAATCAAGATAATAATATGAAGCAATCAAGATAATAATATGAAGCAATCAAGATAATAATATGAAGCAATCAAGATAATAATATGAAGCAATCAAGATAATAATATGAAGCAATCAAGATAATAATATGAAGCAATCAAGATAATAATATGAAGCAATCAAGATAATAATATGAAGCAATCAAGATAATCATATGAAGCAATCAAGATAATCATATGAAGCAATCAAGATAATCATATGAAGCAATCAAGATAATAATATGAAGCAATCAAGATAATAATATGAAGCAATCAAGATAATAATATGAAGCAATCAAGATAATAATATGAAGCAATCAAGATAATAATATGAAGCAATCAAGATAATATCATAAAGCAATCAAGATAATAATAATATGAAGCAATCAAGATAATAATATGAAGCAATCAAGATAATAATATGAAGCAATCAAGATAATATCATAAAGCAATCAAGATAATATCATAAAGCAATCAAGATAATAATATGAAGCAATCAAGATAATAATATGAAGCAATCAAGATAATAATATGAAGCAATCAAGATAATAATATGAAGCAATCAAGATAATAATATGAAGCAATCAAGATAATAATATGAAGCAATCAAGATAATAATATGAAGCAATCAAGATAATAATATGAAGCAATCAAGATAATATCATAAAGCAAACAAGATAATAATATGAAGCAATCAAGATAATAATATGAAGCAATCAAGATAATAATATGAAGCAATGAAGATAATAATATGAAGCAATCAAGATAATAATATGAAGCAATCAAGATAATATCATAAAGCAATCAAGATAATAATATGAAGCAATCAAGACAATATCATAAAGCAATCAAGATAATAATATGAATGCAATCAAGATAATAATATGAAGCAATCAAGATAATATCATAAAGCAATCAAGATAATAATATGAAGCAATCGAGATAATATCATAAAGCAATCAAGATAATAATATGAAGCAATCAAGATAATATCATAAAGCAATCAAGATAACAATATGAAGCAATCAAGATAATATCATAAAGCAATCAAGATAATATCATAAAGCAATCAAGATAATAATATGAAGCAATCAAGATAATAATATGAAGCAATCAAGATAATAATATGAAGCAATCAAGATAATAATATGAAGCAATCAAGATAATAATATGAAGCAATCAAGATAATATCATAAAGCAATCAAGATAATAATATGAAGCAATCGAGATAATATCATAACGCAATCAAGATAATAATATGAAGCAATCAAGATAATAATATGAAGCAATCGAGATAATATCATAAAGCAATCAAGATAATAATATGAAGCAATCAAGATAATAATATGAAGCAATCAAGATAATAATATGAAGCAATCAAGATAATATCAAAAAGCAATCAAGATAATAATATGAAGCAATCAAGATAATATCATAAAGCAAACAAGATAATAATATGAAGCAATCAAGATAATATCATAAAGCAATCAAGATAATATCATAAAGCAATCAAGATGATCATATGAAGCAATCAAGATAATCATATGAAGCAATCAAGATAATAATATGAAGCAATCAAGATAATATCATAAAGCAATCAAGATAATCATATGAAGCAATCAAGATAATAATATGAAGCAATCAAGATAATAATATGAAGCAATCAAGATAATCATATGAAGCAATCAAGATAATAATATGAAGCAATCAAGATAATATCATAAAGCAATCAAGATAATCATATGAAGCAATCAATATAATAATATGAAGCAATCAAGATAATAATATGAAGCAATCAAGATAATCATATGAAGCAATCAAGATAATAATATGAAGCAATCAAGATAATGATATGAAGCAATCAAGATAATATCATAAAGCAATCAAAATAATAATATGAAGCAATCAAGATAATAATCTGAAGCAATCAAGATAATATCAAAAAGCAATCAAGATAATAATATGAAGCAATCAAGATAATATCATAAAGCAATCAAGATAATAATATGAAGCAATCAAGATAATAATATGAAGCAATCAAGATAATATCATAAAGCAATCAAGATAATAATATGAAGCAATCAAGATAATATCCTAAAGCAATCAAGATAATATCATAAAGCAATCAAGATAATCATATGAAGCAATCAAGATAATCATATGAAGCAATCAAGATAATAATATGAAGCAATCAAGATAATAATATGAAGCAATCAAGATAATATCATAAAGCAATCAAGATAATAATATGAAGCAATCGAGATAATATCATAAAGCAATCAAGATAATAATATGAAGCAATCAAGATAATATCATAAAGCAATCAAGATAACAATATGAAGCAATCAAGATAATATCATAAAGCAATCAAGATAATATCATAAAGCAATCAAGATAATAATATGAAGCAATCAAGATAATAATATGAAGCAATCAAGATAATAATATGAAGCAATCAAGATAATAATATGAAGCAATCAAGATAATAATATGAAGCAATCAAGATAATATCATAAAGCAATCAAGATAATAATATGAAGCAATCGAGATAATATCATAACGCAATCAAGATAATAATATGAAGCAATCAAGATAATAATATGAAGCAATCGAGATAATATCATAAAGCAATCAAGATAATAATATGAAGCAATCAAGATAATAATATGAAGCAATCAAGATAATAATATGAAGCAATCAAGATAATATCAAAAAGCAATCAAGATAATAATATGAAGCAATCAAGATAATATCATAAAGCAAACAAGATAATAATATGAAGCAATCAAGATAATATCATAAAGCAATCAAGATAATATCATAAAGCAATCAAGATAATCATATGAAGCAATCAAGATAATCATATGAAGCAATCAAGATAATAATATGAAGCAATCAAGATAATATCATAAAGCAATCAAGATAATCATATGAAGCAATCAAGATAATAATATGAAGCAATCGAGATAATATCATAAAGCAATCAAGATAATAATATGAAGCAATCAAGATAATATCATAAAGCAATCAAGATAACAATATGAAGCAATCAAGATAATATCATAAAGCAATCAAGATAATATCATAAAGCAATCGAGATAATATCATAACGCAATCAAGATAATAATATGAAGCAATCAAGATAATAATATGAAGCAATCGAGATAATATCATAAAGCAATCAAGATAATAATATGAAGCAATCAAGATAATAATATGAAGCAATCAAGATAATAATATGAAGCAATCAAGATAATATCAAAAAGCAATCAAGATAATAATATGAAGCAATCAAGATAATATCATAAAGCAAACAAGATAATAATATGAAGCAATCAAGATAATATCATAAAGCAATCAAGATAATATCATAAAGCAATCAAGATAATCATATGAAGCAATCAAGATAATCATATGAAGCAATCAAGATAATCATATGAAGCAATCAAGATAATAATATGAAGCAATCAAGATAATAATATGAAGCAATCAACATAATAATATGAAGCAATCAAGATAATAATATGAAGCAATCAAGAAAATAATATGAAGCAATCAACATAATAATATGAAGCAATCAAGATAATAATATGAAGCAATCAAGATAATCATATGAAGCAATCAATGTAATAATATGAAGCAATCAACATAATAATATGAAGCAATCAACATAATAATATGAAGCAATCAAGATAATAATATGAAGCAATCAAGATAATCATATGAAGCAATCAAGATAATAATATGAAGCAATCAAGATGATAATATGAAGCAATCAAGATAATAATATGAAGCAATCAAGATAATCATATGAAGCAATCAAAATAATATAAAACAATCGTGATAATAATATGAAGCAATCAAGATAATAATATGAAGCAATCAAGATAATATCATAAAGCAATCATTATTATAATATGAAGCAATCAAGATCATAATATGAAGCAATCAACATAATCATATGAAGCAATCAAGATAATAATATGAAGCAATCAAGATAATCATATGAAGCAATCAAGATAATAATATGAAGCAATCAAGATAATAATATGAAGCAATCAAGATAATCATATGAAGCAATCAACATAATAATATGAAGCAATCAAGATAATCATATGAAGCAATCAAGATAATAATATGAAGCAATCAGGATAATCATATGAAGCAATCAACATAATTATATGAAGCAATCAAGATAATCATATGAAGCAATCAACATAATCATATGAAGGAATCAAGATAATATCATGAAGGAATCAAGATAATAATATGAAGCAATCAAGATAATAATATGAAGCAATAAAGATAATAATATGAAGCAATCAAGATAATAATATGAAGCAATCAAGATAATAATATGAAGCAATCAACATCATAATATGAAGCAATCAACATAATAATATGAAGCAATCAAGATATCATGAAGGAATCAAGATAATAATATGAAGCAATCAAGATAATAATATGAAGCAATCAAGATAATAATATGAAGCAATCAAGATTATAATATGAAGCAATCAAGATAATAATATGAAGCAATCAAGATAATAATATGAAGCAATCAAGATAATCATATGAAGCAATCAACATAATAATATGAAGCAATCAACATAATAATATGAAGCAATCAAGATAATAATATGAAGCAATCAAGATAATAATATGAAGCAATCAAGATAATCATATGGAGCAATCAAGATAATCATATGAAGCAATCAAAATAATATTATAAAGCAATCAAGATAATCATATGAAGCAATCAAGATAATAATATTAAGCAATCAAGATAATAATATTAAGCAATCAAGATAATAATATTAAGCAATCAAGATAATAATATTAAGCAATCAAGATAATAATATTAAGCAATCAAGATAATAATATTAAGCAATCAAGATTAGAATATTAAGCAATCAAGATAATAATATAAAGCAATCAAGATAATAATATGAAGCAATCAATATAATAATATGAAGCAATCAAGATAATCATATGATGCAATCAACATAATAATATGAAGCAATCAAGTTAATAATATGAAGCAATCAAGATAATCATATGAAGCAATCCAAATAATATCATAAAGCAATCATGATAATAATATGAAGCAATCAAGATAATAATATGAAGCAATCAAGATAATAATATGAAGCAATCAGGATAACCATATGAAGCAATCAAAATAATATCATAAAGCAATCATGATAATAATATGAAGCAATCAAGATAATAATATGAAGCAATCAAGATAATCATATGAAGCAATCAAGATAATAATATGAAGCAATCAAGATAATCATATGAAGCAATCAACATAATAATATGAAGCAATCAAGATAATAATATGTAGCAATCAAGATAATAATATGAAGCAATCAAGATAATAATATGAAGCAATCAAGATAATAATATGAAGCAATCAAGATAATCATATGAAGCAATCAAGATAATAATATGAAGCAATCAAGATAATAATATGAAGCAATCAAGATAATGATATGAAGCAATCAAGATAATCATATGAAGCAATCAACATAATAATATGAAGCAATCAACATAATAATATGAAGCAATCAAGATAATAATATGGAGCAATCAAGATAATAATAGGAAGCAATCAAGATAATAATAGGAAGCAATCAAGATAATAATATGAAGCAATCAACATAATAATATGAAGCAATCAAGATAATCATATGGAGCAATCAAGATAATCATATGGAGCAATCAAGATAATCATATGGAGCAATCAAGATAATCATATGGAGCAATCAAGATAATAATAGGAAGCAATCAAGATAATAATATGAAGCAATCAAGATAATAATATGAAGCAATCAAGATAATCATATGAAGCAATCAAGATAATAATATGAAGCAATCAACATAATAATATGAAGCAATCAACATAATAATATGAAGCAATCAAGATAATAATATGAAGCAATCAAGATAATAATATGAAGCAATCAAGTTAATAATATGAAGCAATCAAGATAATCATATGAAGCAATCAAAATAATATCATAAAACAATTATGATAATAATATGAAGCAATCAAGATAATCATATGAAGCAATCCAAATAATATCATAAAGCAATCATGATAATATGAAGCAATCAAGATAATAATATGAAGCAATCAAGATAATATCATAAAGCAATCAAGTTAATAATATGAAGCAATCAAGATAATCATATGAAGCAATCAAAATAATATCATAAAACAATCATGATAATAATATGAAGCAATCAAGATAATCATATGAAGCAATCCAAATAATATCATAAAGCAATCCTGATAATAATATGAAGCAATCAAGATAATAATATGAAGCAATCAAGATAATCATATGAAGCAATCAAGATAATCATATGAAGCAATCAAGATAATAATATGAAGCAATCAACATAATCATATGAAGCAATCAACATAATAATATGAAGCAATCAAGATAATAATATGAAGCAATCAAGATAATCATATGAAGCAATCAAGATAATCATATGAAGCAATCAAGATAATAATATGAAGCAATCAAGATAATAATATGAAGCAATCAACATAATAATATGAAGCAATCAAGATAATCATATGAAGCAATCAAGATAATCATATGAAGCAATCAAGATAATAATATGAAGCAATCAACATAATAATATGAAGCAATCAACATAATAATATGAAGCAATCAAGATAATCATATGAAGCAATCAAGATAATCATATGAAGCAAACAAGATAATAATATGAAGCAATCAAGATAATAATATGAAGCAATCAATAAAATAATATGAAGCAATCAACATAATAATATGAAGCAATCAACATAATAATATGAAGCAATCAAGATAATCATATGAAGCAATCAATGTAATAATATGAAGCAATCAACATAATAATATGAAGCAATCAACATAATAATATGAAGCAATCAAGATAATAATATGAAGCAATCAAGATAATCATATGAGGCAATCAAGATAATAATATGAAGCAATCAAGATAATAATATGAAGCAATCAAGATAATAATATGAAGCAATCAAGATAATCATATGAAGCAATCAACATAATAATATGAAGCAATCAACATAATAATATGAAGCAATCAAGATAATAATATGAAGCAATCAAGTTAATAATATGAAGCAATCAAGATAATCATATGAAGCAATCAAAATAATATCATAAAACAATCATGATAATAATATGAAGCAATCAAGATAATCATATGAAGCAATCCAAATAATATCATAAAGCAATCATGATAATAATATGAAGCAATCAAGATAATAATATGAAGCAATGAAGATAATAATATGAAGCAATCAAGATAATATCATAAAGCAATCAAGTTAATAATATGAAGCAATCAAGATAATCATATGAAGCAATCAAAATAATATCATAAAACAATCATGATAATAATATGAAGCAATCAAGATAATCATATGAAGCAATCCAAATAATATCATAAAGCAATCCTGATAATAATATGAAGCAATCAAGATAATCATATGAAGCAATCAAGATTATCATATGAAGCAATCAAGATAATAATATGAAGCAATCAACATAATCATATGAAGCAATCAACATAATAATATGAAGCAATCAAGATAATAATATGAAGCAATCAAGATAATCATATGAAGCAATCAAGATAATCATATGAAGCAATCAAGATAATAATATGAAGCAATCAAGATAATAATATGAAGCAATCAACATAATAATATGAAGCAATCAAGATAATAATATGAAGCAATCAAGAAAATAATATGAAGCAATCAACATAATAATATGAAGCAATCAAGATAATAATATGAAGCAATCAAGATAATCATATGAAGCAATCAATGTAATAATATGAAGCAATCAACATAATAATATGAAGCAATCAACATAATAATATGAAGCAATCAAGATAATAATATGAAGCAATCAAGATAATCATATGAAGCAATCAAGATAATAATATGAAGCAATCAAGATGATAATATGAAGCAATCAAGATAATAATATGAAGCAATCAAGATAATCATATGAAGCAATCAAAATAATATCATAAAACAATCGTGATAATAATATGAAGCAATCAAGATAATAATATGAAGCAATCAAGATAATATCATAAAGCAATCATTATTATAATATGAAGCAATCAAGATCATAATATGAAGCAATCAACATAATCATATGAAGCAATCAAGATAATAATATGAAGCAATCAAGATAATCATATGAAGCAATCAAGATAATAATATGAAGCAATCAAGATAATAATATGAAGCAATCAACATAATAATATGAAGCAATCAAGATAATAATATGAAGCAATCAAGATAATCATATGAAGCAATCAATATAATAATATGAAGCAATCAACATAATAATATGAAGCAATCAAGATAATAATATGAAGCAATCAAGATAATCATATGAAGCAATCAAGATAATAATGTGAAGCAATCAAAATAATAATATGAAGCAATCAAGATAATCATATGAAGCAATCAAGATAATCATATGAAGCAATCAAGATAATCATATGAAGCAATCAACATAATAATATGAAGCAATCAAGATAATCATATGAAGCAATCAATGTAATAATATGAAGCAATCAACATAATAATATGAAGCAATCAACATAATAATATGAAGCAATCAAGATAATAATATGAAGCAATCAAGATAATCATATGAAGCAATCAAGATAATAATATGAAGCAATCAAGATAATATGAAGCAATCAAGATAATAATATGAAGCAATCAAGATAATCATATGAAGCAATCAACATAATAATATGAAGCAATCAAGATAATAATATGAAGCAATCAAGTTAATAATATGAAGCAATCAAGATAATCATATGAAGCAATCAAGATAATCATATGAAGCAATCAAGATAATAATATGAAGCAATCAAGATAATCATATGAAGCAATCAAGATAATCATATGAAGCAATCAAGATAATCATATGAAGCAATCAACATAATAATATGAAGCAATCAACATAATAATATGAAGCAATCAAGATAATCATATGAAGCAATCAAGATAATAATATGAAGCAATCAAGATAATATGAAGCAATCAAGATAATAATATGAAGCAATCAAGATAATCATATGAAGCAATCAACATAATAATATGAAGCAATCAAGAGAATAATATGAAGCAATCAAGTTAATAATATGAAGCAATCAAGATAATCATATGAAGCAATCAAGAAAATAATATGAAGCAATCAAGATAATAATATGAAGCAATCAAGATAATCATATGAAGCAATCAAGATAATCATATGAAGCAATCAAGATAATCATATGAAGCAATCAACATCATAATATGAAGCAATCAAGATAATAATAGGAAGCAATCAAGATAATCATATGAAGCAATCAACATAATAATGTGAAGCAATCAAGATAATCATATGAAGCAATCAAGATAATAATATGAAGCAATCAAGATAATCATATGAAGCAATCAACATAATAATGTGAAGCAATCAAGATAATCATATGAAGCAATCAAGATAATAATATGAAGCAATCAGGATAATCATATGAAGCAATCAAGATAATCATATGAAGCAATCAACATAATAATATGAAGCAATCAAGATAATCATATGAAGCAATCAAGATAATAATATGAAGCAATCAAGATAATCATATGAAGCAATCAACATAATAATATGAAGCAATCATCATAATAATATGAAGCAATCAAGATAATAATATGAAGCAATCAAGATAATAATATGAAGCAATCAAGATAATCATATGAAGCAATCAACATAATCATATGAAGGAATCAAGATAATATCATGAAGGAATCAAGATAATAATATGAAGCAATCAAGATAATAATATGAAGCAATAAAGATAATAATATGAAGCAATCAAGATAATAATATGAAGCAATCAAGATAATAATATGAAGCAATCAACATCATAATATGAAGCAATCAACATAATAATATGAAGCAATCAAGATGATATCATGAAGGAATCAAGATAATAATATGAAGCAATCAAGATAATAATATGAAGCAATCAAGATAATAATATGAAGCAATCAAGATTATAATATGAAGCAATCAAGATAATAATATGAAGCAATCAAGATAATAATATGAAGCAATCAAGATAATCATATGAAGCAATCAACATAATAATATGAAGCAATCAACATAATAATATGAAGCAATCAAGATAATAATATGAAGCAATCAAGATAATAATATGAAGCAATCAAGATAATCATATGGAGCAATCAAGATAATCATATGAAGCAATCAAAATAATATTATAAAGCAATCAAGATAATCATATGAAGCAATCAAGATAATAATATTAAGCAATCAAGATAATAATATTAAGCAATCAAGATAATAATATTAAGCAATCAAGATAATAATATAAAGCAATCAAGATTAGAATATTAAGCAATCAAGATAATAATATAAAGCAATCAAGATAATAATATGAAGCAATCAATATAATAATATGAAGCAATCAAGATAATCATATGATGCAATCAACATAATAATATGAAGCAATCAAGTTAATAATATGAAGCAATCAAGATAATCATATGAAGCAATCCAAATAATATCATAAAGCAATCATGATAATAATATGAAGCAATCAAGATAATAATATGAAGCAATCAAGATAATAATATGAAGCAATCAAGATAATATCAAAAAGCAATCATTATTATAATATGAAGCAATCAAGATAATCATATGAAGCAATCAAGATAATAATATGAAGCAATCACGATAATAATATGAAGCAATCAACATAATAATATGAAGCAATCAAGATAATCATATGAAGCAATCAAAATAATATCATAAAGCAATCAAGATAATAATATGAAGCAATCAAGATAATCATATGAAGCAATCACGATAATCATATGAAGCAATCAAGATAATATCAGAAAGCAATCAAGATAATAATATGAAGCAATCAAGATAATAATATGAAGCAATCAATATAATAATATGTAGCAATCATGATAATAATATGAAGCAATCAAGATAATAATATGAAGGAATCAAGATAATAATTTGAAGCAATCAAGATAATAATATGAAGCAATCAAGATAATAATATGAAGCAATCAAGATAATAATATGAAGCAATCATTTTAATAATATGAAGTAATCAAGATAATAATATGAAGCAATCATGATAATAATATGAAGCAATCAAGATAATAATATGAAGCAATCTAGATAATAATATGAAGCAATCAAGATAATAATATGAAGCAATCAAGATAATAATATGAAGCAATCAAGATAATAATATGAAGCAATCAAGATAATAATATGAAGCAATCAAGATAATGTCATCAAGCAATAAAGATAATATCATCAAGATAAAATCAATCAAGATATCAAGATAATATCAATCAAGATATCAAAATAATACCAATCAAGATATCAAGATAATATCAATCAAGATATCAAAATAATATCAATCGAGATATCAAGATAATATCAATTGAGATAATATTATAAACCAATAAAGATAATATCATCAAGACATGGGTAATGAACGTAGAGCAGCAACGAAGGCTGGAAAGGGTGGAAATGCGAATGGTTTGGTGGATGTGCGGAGTATCGTTGAGAGAGAGGAAGACATGATGAATTGCGAAAGATGATGGGAATTGAGCCTGTGATGGATGCTGTGAAGAGGAACAGTTTGAGATGGTTTGGTCATGTGTTGAGGAAGGATGAAAGTGACTGGTTGAGAAGAGTGATGGAAATGAATGCAGAAGGAAGTAGAGAACGGGGAAGACCGAGAAAGACTTGGCTAAAGATGGTCGAAGAAGAAATGCGGGCAAGGGGGTTAACAAGGGGAGATGTAGAAAATAGGGCAAAATGGAGAAGATTGTCGTGGGGACCGCAAGGCTAACCCCCGCTCTTGCAGGGAAAATGACCTTAAAATGCCTGTTGCATAATATCAATCAAGATAATAACATGAAGCAATCAAGATGGTATCATAAAGCAATCAATATATTATGAAGCCATCAAGATAATATAAACCCATGAAGATATGTGTCAAGATAATATCATCAAGATATCAAGATGATCATATCAAACAATAAAGATAATATTATCAAGATAATATCAATCAAGATATCATTATAAACCAATCAAGATAATTTCATCAAGCAACAAAGATAATATCATCAAGATAATATCAATCAAGATAATAATATGAAGCCATCAAGATAATATCAATCAAGATAATATGAAGCCATCAAGATAATATCATCAAGATATCAAGATTATAATATCAAACAATAAAGATAATATCAATCAAGATAATATCAATCAAGATATCATTATCAACCAATCAAGAAAATATCATCAAGCAACAAATATAATATCATCAAGATAATATCAATCATGATAATAATATAAACCCATCAAGATATGTGTCAAGATAATACACGACTCACAATAAGTTAGGGATATTGGCAGGTTCTTCGGTGTGGTTGATTTTGTGAATTAATTATGTTGAAAAAAGTTGTTGGTCCTAAATCTATGGTTATTAATGAGTGTGAAAAAACACAGCATTCTTGATTTCAATACCGTAACCCTAACCCCTATAAAAAAAATAAACTCACTCCCACAATATCCCTTACTTATTGTGAGTAGTGTATCATCAAGATATCAAGATAATATCATCAAACAATAAATATATCATCAAGATATCAAGATAATATCAATCAGGATATCAAGATAATATCAATCAAGATAATATAATGAACCAATCAAGATAATATCATCATTCAATCAAGATAATATCACCAAGCAATAAAGATAATATCATCAAGATAATATCAATCAACATATCAAGATAATATCAATCAGGATATCAAGATAATATCAATCAGGATATCAAGATAATATTAATCAAGATAATATAATAAACCAATCAAGATAATATCATCATTCAATCAAGATAATATCACCAAGCAATAAAGATAATATCATCAAGATAATATCAATCAAGATATCAAGATAATATCAATCAGGATATCAAGATAATATCAATCAGGATATCAAGATAATATTAATCAGGATATCAAGATAATATCAATCAGGATATCAAGATAATATTAATCAGGATATCAAGATAATATTAATCAGGTTATCAAGATAATATCAATCAGGATATCAAGATAATATTAATCAGGATATCAAGATAATATCAATCAGGATATCAAGATAATATCAATCAGGATATCAAGATAATATCAATCAGGATATCAAGATAATATCAATCAGGATATCAAGATAATATCAATCAGGATATCAAGATAATATCAATCAAGATATCAAGATAATATCAATCAGGATATCAAGATAATATCAATCAGGATATCAAGATAATATCAATCAGGATATCAAGATAATATCAATCAGGATATCAAGATAATATCAATCAGGATATCAAGATAATATCAATCAGGATATCAAGATAATATCAATCAGGATATCAAGATAATATCAATCAGGATATCAAGATAATATCAATCAGGATATCAAGGTAATATCAATCAGGATATCAAGATAATATCAATCAGGATATCAAGATAATATCAATCAGGATATCAAGATAATATCAATCAGGATATCAAGATAATATCAATCAGGATATCAAGATAATATCAATCAGGATATCAAGATAATATCAATCAGGATATCAAGGTAATATCAATCAGGATATCAAGATAATATCAATCAGGATATCAAGATAATATCAATCAGGTTATCAAGATAATATTAATCAGGTTATCAAGATAATATCAATCAGGATATCAAGATAATATTAATCAGGATATCAAGATAATATCAATCAGGATATCAAGATAATATCAATCAGGATATCAAGATAATATCAATCAGGATATCAAGATAATATCAATCAGGATATCAAGATAATATCAATCAGGATATCAAGATAATATCAATCAAGATATCAAGATAATATCAATCAGGATATCAAGATAATATCAATCAGGATATCAAGATAATATCAATCAGGATATCAAGATAATATCAATCAGGATATCAAGATAATATCAATCAGGATATCAAGATAATATCAATCAGGATATCAAGATAATATCAATCAGGATATCAAGATAATATCAATCAGGATATCAAGGTAATATCAATCAGGATATCAAGATAATATCAATCAGGATATCAAGATAATATCAATCAGGATATCAAGATAATATCAATCAGGATATCAAGATAATATCAATCAGGATATCAAGATAATATCAATCAGGATATCAAGATAATATCAATCAGGATATCAAGATAATATCAATCAGGATATCAAGATAATATCAATCAGGATATCAAGATAATATCAATCAAGATATCAAGATAATATCAATCAGGATATCAAGATAATATCAATCAGGATATCAAGATAATATCAATCAGGATATCAAGATAATATTAATCAGGTTATCAAGATAATATCAATCAGGATATCAAGATAATATCAATCAGGATATCAAGATAATATCAATCAGGATATCAAGATAATATCAATCAGGATATCAAGATAATATCAATCAGGATATCAAGATAATATCAATCAGGATATCAAGATAATATCAAGCAGGATATCAAGATAATATCAATCAGGCTATCAAGATAATATCAATCAGGATATCAAGGTAGTATCAATCAGGATATCAAGATAATATCAATCAGGATATCAAGATAATATCAATCAGGATATCAAGATAATATCAATCAGGATATCAAGGTAATATCAATCAGGATATCAAGATAATATCAATCAGGATATCAAGATAATATCAATCAGGATATCAAGATAATATCAATCAGGATATCAAGATAATATCAATCAGGATATCAAGATAATATCAATCAGGATATCAAGATAATATCAATCAGGATATCAAGATAATATCAATCAGGATATCAAGATAATATCAATCAGGATATCAAGATAATATCAATCAGGATATCAAGATAATATCAATCAGGATATCAAGATAATATCAATCAGGATATCAAGGTAATATCAATCAGGATATCAAGATAATATCAATCAGGATATCAAGATAATATCAATCAGGATATCAAGATAATATCAATCAGGATATCAAGATAATATCAATCAGGATATCAAGATAATATCAATCAGGATATCAAGATAATATCAATCAGGATATCAAGATAATATCAATCAAGATATCAAGATAATATCAATCAGGATATCAAGATAATATCAATCAGGATATCAAGATAATATCAATCAGGATATCAAGATAATATCAATCAGGATATCAAGATAATATCAATCAGGATATCAAGATAATTTCAATCAGGATATCAAGGTAATATCAATCAGGATATCAAGATAATATCAATCAGGATATCAAGATAATATCAATCAGGATATCAAGATAATATCAATCAGGATATCAAGATAATATCAATCAGGATATCAAGATAATATCAATCAGGATATCAAGGTAATATCAATCAGGATATCAAGATAATATCAATCAGGATATCAAGATAATATCAATCAGGATATCAAGATAATATCAATCAGGATATCAAGATAATATCAATCAGGATATCAAGATAATATCAATCAGGATATCAAGATAATATCAATCAGGATATCAAGATAATATCAATCAGGATATCAAGATAATATCAATCAGGATATCAAGGTAATATCAATCAGGATATCAAGATAATATCAATCAGGATATCAAGGTAATATCAATCAGGATATCAAGGTAATATCAATCAGGATATCAAGGTAATATCAATCAGGATATCAAGATAATATCAATCAGGATATCAAGGTAATATCAATCAGGATATCAAGATAATATCAATCAGGATATCAAGATAATATCAATCAGGATATCAAGATAATATCAATCAGGATATCAAGATAATATCAATCAGGATATCAAGATAATATCAATCAGGATATCAAGATAATATCAATCAGGATATCAAGATAATATCAATCAGGATATCAAGGTAATATCAATCAGGATATCAAGATAATATCAATCAGGATATCAAGATAATATCAATCAGGATATCAAGATAATATCAATCAGGATATCAAGATAATATCAATCAGGATATCAAGATAATATCAATCAGGATATCAAGATAATATCAATCAGGATATCAAGATAATATCAATCAGGATATCAAGGTAATATCAATCAGGATATCAAGGTAATATCAATCAGGATATCAAGATAATATCAATCAGGATATCAAGATAATATCAATCAGGATATCAAGATAATATCAATCAGGATATCAAGATAATATCAATCAGGATATCAAGGTAATATCAATCAGGCTATCAAGATAATATCAATCAGGCTATCAAGATAATATCAATCAGGATATCAAGATAATATCAATCAGGATATCAAGATAATATCAATCAGGATATCAAGGTAATATCAATCAGGATATCAAGATAATATCAATCAGGATATCAAGATAATATCAATCAGGATATCAAGATAATATCAATCAGGATATCAAGGTAATATCAATCAGGATATCAAGGTAATATCAATCAGGATATCAAGATAATATCAATCAGGATATCAAGATAATATCAATCAGGATATCAAGATAATATCAATCAGGATATCAAGATAATATCAATCAGGATATCAAGATAATATCAATCAGGATATCAAGATAATATCAATCAGGATATCAAGATAATATCAATCAGGATATCAAGGTAATATCAATCAGGATATCAAGGTAATATCAATCAGGATATCAAGATAATATCAATCAGGATATCAAGATAATATCAATCAGGATATCAAGGGAATATCAATCAGGATATCAAGGTAATATCAATCAGGATATCAAGATAATATCAATCAGGATATCAAGATAATATCAATCAGGATATCAAGATAATATCAATCAGGATATCAAGGTAATATCAATCAGGATATCAAGGTAATATCAATCAGGATATCAAGGTAATATCAATCAGGATATCAAGGTAATATCAATCAGGATATCAAGGTAATATCAATCAGGATATCAAGGTAATATCAATCAGGATATCAAGATAATATCAATCAGGATATCAAGGTAATATCAATCAGGATATCAAGATAATATCAATCAGGATATCAAGATAATATCAATCAGGATATCAAGATAATATCAATCAGGATATCAAGAAAATATCAATCAGGATATCAAGATAATATCAATCAGGATATCAAGATAATATCAATCAGGATATCAAGATAATATCAATCAGGATATCAAGGTAATATCAATCAGGATATCAAGATAATATCAATCAGGATATCAAGATAATATCAATCAGGATATCAAGGTAATATCAATCAGGATATCAAGATAATATCAATCAGGATATCAAGATAATATCAATCAGGATATCAAGATAATATCAATCAGGATATCAAGGTAATATCAATCAGGATATCAAGGTAATATCAATCAGGATATCAAGGTAATATCAATCAGGATATCAAGATAATATCAATCAGGATATCAAGGTAATATCAATCAGGATATCAAGATAATATCAATCAGGATATCAAGATAATATCAATCAGGATATCAAGATAATATCAATCAGGATATCAAGATAATATCAATCAGGATATCAAGATAATATCAATCAGGATATCAAGATAATATCAATCAGGATATCAAGATAATATCAATCAGGATATCAAGATAATATCAATCAGGATATCAAGATAATATCAATCAGGATATCAAGATAATATCAATCAGGATATCAAGATAATATCAATCAGGATATCAAGATAATATCAATCAGGATATCAAGATAATATCAATCAGGATATCAAGATAATATCAATCAGGATATCAAGATAATATCAATCAGGATATCAAGATAATATCAATCAGGATATCAAAATAATATCAATCAGGATATCAAGATAATATCAATCAGGATATCAAGATAATATCAATCAGGATATCATGGTAACATCAATCAGGATATCAAGATAATATCAATCAGGATATCATGTTAATATCAATCAGGATATCAAGATAATATCAATCAGGATATCAAGATAATATCAATCAGGATATCAAGATAATATCAATCAGGATAACAAGATAATATCAATCAGGATATCAAGATAATATCACTCAAGATATCAAGATAATATCAATCAGGATATCAAGATAATATCAATCAGGATATCAAGATAATATCAATCAGGATATCAAGATAATATCAATCAGGATATCAAGATAATATCAATCAGGATATCAAGATAATATCAATCAGGATATCAAGATAATATCAATCAAGATATAAAGATAATATCAATCAGGATATCAAGATAATATCAATCAGGATATCAAGATAATATCAATCAGGATATCAAGATAATATCAATCAGGATATCAAGATAATATCAATCAGGATATCAAGGTAATATCAATCAGGATATCAAGATAATATCAATCAGGATATCAAGGTAATATCAATCAGGATATCAAGATAATATCAATCAGGATATCAAGATAATATCAATCAGGATATCAAGATAATATCAATCAGGATATCAAGGTAATATCAATCAGGATATCAAGGTAATATCAATCAGGATATCAAGATAATATCAATCAGGATATCAAGATAATATCAATCAGGATATCAAGGTAATATCAATCAGGATATCAAGATAATATCAATCAGGATATCAAGATAATATCAATCAGGATATCAAGATAATATCAATCAGGATATCAAGATAATACCAATCAGGATATCAAGATAATATCAATCAGGATATCAAGATAATATCAATCAGGATATCAAGATAATATCAATCAGGATATCAAGATAATATCAATCAGGATATCAAGGTAATATCAATCAGGATATCAAGATAATATCAATCAGGATATCAAGGTAATATCAATCAGGATATCAAGGTAATATCAATCAGGATATCAAGGTAATATCAATCAGGATATCAAGATAATATCAATCAGGATATCAAGATAATATCAATCAGGATATCAAGATAATATCAATCAGGATATCAAGATAATATCAATCAGGATATCAAGATAATATCAAACAGTATATCAAGATAATATCAATCAGGATATCAAGGTAATATCAATCAGGATATCAAGATAATATCAATCAGGATATCAAGATAATATCAATCAGGATATCAATATAATATCAATCAGGATATCAAGATAATATCAATCAGGATATCAAGATAATATCAATCAGGATATCAAGATAATATCAATCAGGATATCAAGGTAATATCAATCAGGATATCAAGGTAATATCAATCAGGATATCAAGATAATATCAATCAGGATATCAAGATAATATCAATCAGGATATCAAGGTAATATCAATCAGGATATCAAGATAATATCAATCAGGATATCAAGATAATATCAATCAGGATATCAAGATAATATCAATCAGGATATCAAGATAATATCAATCAGGATATCAAGATAATATCAATCAGGATATCAAGATAATATCAATCAGGATATCAAGATAATATCAATCAGGATATCAAGATAATATCAATCAGGATATCAAGATAATATCAATCAGGATATCAAGATAATATCAATCAGGATATCAAGATAATATCAATCAGGATATCAAGATAATATCAATCAGGATATCAAGATAATATCAATCAGGATATCAAGATAATATCAATCAGGATATCAAGATAATATCAATCAGGATATCAAGATAATATCAATCAGGATATCAAGATAATATCAATCAGGATATCAAGATAATATCAATCAGGATATCAAGATAATATCAATCAGGATATCAAGATAATATCAATCAGGATATCAATATAATATCAATCAGGATATCATGGTAATATCAATCAGGATATCAAGATAATATCAATCAGGATATCAAGATAGTATCAATCAGGATATCAAGATAATATCAATCAGGATATCAAGATAATATCAATCAGGATATCAAGATAATATCAATCAGGATATCAAGGTAATATCAATCAGGATATCAAGATAATATCAATCAGGATATCAAGGTAATATCAATCAGGATATCAAGATAATATCAATCAGGATATCAAGATAATATCAATCAGGATATCAAGATAATATCAATCAGGATATCAAGATAATATCAATCAGGATATCAAGATAATATCAATCAGGATATCAAGATAATATCAATCAGGATATCAAGATAATATCAATCAGGATATCAAGATAATATCAATCAGGATATCAAGATAATATCAATCAGGATATCAAGATAATATCAATCAGGATATCAAGATAATATCAATCAGGATATCAAGATAATATCAATCAGGATATCAAGATAATATCAATCAGGATATCAAGATAATATCAATCAGGATATCAAGATAATATCAATCAGGATATCAAGATAATATCAATCAGGATATCAAGATAATATCAATCAGGATATCAAGATAATATCAATCAGGATATCAAGATAATATCAATCAGGATATCAAGATAATATCAATCTGGATATCAAGATAATGTCAATCAGGATATCAAGGTAATATCAATCAGGATATCAAGGTAATATCAATCAGGATATCAAGATAATATCAATCAGGATATCAAGATAATATCAATCAGGATATCAAGATAATATCAATCAGGATATCAAGATAATATCAATCAGGATATCAAGATAATATCAATCAGGATATCAAGATAATATCAATCAGGATATCAAGATAATATCAATCAGGATATCAAGATAATATCAATCAGGATATCAAGATAATATCAATCAGGATATCAAGGTAATATCAATCAGGATATCAAGCTAATATCAATCAGGATATCAAGATAATATCAATCAGGATATCAAGGTAATATCAATCAGGATATCAAGATAATATCAATCAGGATATCAAGATAATATCAATCAGGATATCAAGATAATATCAATCAGGATATCAAGATAATATCAATCAGGATATCAAGATAATATCAATCAGGATATCAAGATAATATCAATCAGGATATCAAGATAATATCAATCAGGATATCAAGATAATATCAATCAGGATATCAAGATAATATCAATCAGGATATCAAGATAATATCAATCAGGATATCAAGATAATATCAATCAGGATATCAAGATAATATCAATCAGGATATCAAGATAATATCAATCAGGATATCAAGATAATATCAATCAGGATATCAAGATAATATCAATCAGGATATCAAGATAATATCAATCAGGATATCAAAATAATATCAATCAGGATATCAAGATAATATCAATCAGGATATCAAGATAATATCAATCAGGATATCAAGATAATATCAATCAGGATATCATGGTAATATCAATCAGGATATCAAGATAATATCAATCAGGATATCAAGATAATATCAATCAGGATATCAAGATAATATCAATCAGGATATCAAGATAATATTAATCTAGATATCAAGATAATATCAATCAGGATATCAAGATAATATCAATCAGGATATCAAGATAATATCAATCAGGATATCAAGGTAATATCAATCAGGATATCAAGATAATATCAATCAGGATATCAAGATAATATCAATCAGGATATCAAGATAATATCAATCAGGATATCAAGATAATATCAATCAGGATATCAAGATAATATCAATCAGGATATCAAGATAATATCAATCAGGATATCAAGATAATATCAATCAGGATATCAAGATAATATCAATCAGGATATCAAGATAATATCAATCAGGATATCAAGATAATATCAATCAGGATATCAAGATAATATCAATCAGGATATCAAGATAATATCAATCAGGATATCAAGATAATATCAATCAGGATATCAAGATAATATCAATCAGGATATCAAGATAATATCAATCAGGATATCAAAATAATATCAATCAGGATATCAAGATAATATCAATCAGGATATCAAGATAATATCAATCAGGATATCAAGATAATATCAATCAGGATATCAAGATAATATCAATCAGGATATGAAGATAATATCAATCACGATATCAAGATAATATCAATCAAGATAATATCAATCAGGATATCAAGATAATATCAATCAGGATATCAAGATAATATCAATCAAGATATCAAGATAATATCAATCAGGATATTAAGATAATATCAATCAGGATATCAAGAAAATATCAATCAGGATATCAGGATAATATCAATCACGAGATCAAGATAATATCAATCAAGATATCAAGATAATATCAATCAGGATATCAAGATAATATCAATCAGGATATCAAGATAATATCAATCAGGATATCAAGATAATATCAATCAGGATATCAAGATAATATCAATCAGGATATCAAGATAATATCAATCAGGATATCAAGATAATATCAATCAGGATATCAAGGTAATATCAATCAGGATATCAAGATAATATCAATCGGGATATCAAGATAATATCAATCAGGATATCAAGATAATATCAATCAAGATATCAAGATAATATCAATCAGGATATCAAGATAATATCAATCAGGATATCAAGATAATATCAATCAGGATATCAATATAATATCAATCAGGATATCAATATAATATCAATCAGGATATCAAGATAATATCAATCAGGATATCAAGATAATATCAATCAAGACATCAAGATAATATCAATCAGGATATCAAGATAATATCAATCAAGATATCAAGATAATATCAATCAGGATATCAAGATAATATCAATCAGGATATCAAGATAATATCAATCAGGCTATCAAGATAATATCAATCAGTTTGTCAAGATAATATCAATCAGGATATCAAGATAATATCAATCAGGATATCAAGATAATATTAATCAAGATAATATCAATCAGGATGTCAAGATAATATCAATCAGGATATCAAGATAATATCAATCAGGATATCAAGATAATATCAATCAGGATATTAAGATAATATCAATCAGGATATCAAGATAATATCAAGATAATATCAATCAGGATATCAAGATAATATCAATCAGGATATCAAGATAATATCAATCAGGATATCAAGATAATATTAATCAGGATATCAAGACAACATCAATCAGGATATCAAGATAATATCAATCAGGATATCAAGATAACATCAATCAGGATATCAAGATAATATCAATCAGGATATCAAGATAATATCAATCAGCATATCAAGATAATATCAATCAGGATATCAAGATAATATCAATCAGGATATCAAGATAACATCAATCAGGATATCAAGATAATATCAATCAGGATATCAAGATAACATCAATCAGGATATCAAGATAATATCAATCAGGATATCAAGATAATATCAATCAGGATATCAAGATAATATCAATCAGGATATCAAGATAACATCAATCAGGATATCAAGGTAATATCAATCAAGATATCAAGATAATATCAATCAGGATATCAAGATAATATCAATCAGGATATCAAGATAATATCAATCAAGATATCAAGATAATATCAATCAGGATATCAAGATAATATCAATCAGGATATCAAGATAATATCAATCAGGATATCAAGATAATATCAATCAGCATATCAAGATAATATCAATCAGGATATCAAGGTAATATCAATCAGGATATCAAGATAATATCAATCAAGATATCAAGATAATATCAATCAGGATATCAAGATAATATCAATCAGGATATCAAGATAATATCAATCAGGATATCAAGGTAATATCAATCAGGATATCAAGATAATATCAATCAGCATATCAAGATAATATCAATCAGCATATCAAGATAATATCAATCAGGATATCAAGATAATATCAATCAGGATATCAAGATAATATCAATCAGCATATCAAGATAATATTAATCACGATATCAAGATAATATCAATCAGGATATCAAGATAATATTAATCAGGATATCAAGATAATATCAATCAGGATATCAAGATAATATCAATCAGCATATCAAGATAATATTAATCAGGATATCAAGATAATATCAATCAGGATATCAAGATAATATCAATCAGGATATCAAGATAATATCAATCAGGATATCAAGATAATATCAATCAGCATATCAAGATAATATCAATCAGGATATCAAGATAATATCAATCAGGATATCAAGATAATATCAATCAGCATATCAAGATAATATCAATCAGGATATCAAGATAATATCAATCAGCATATCAAGATAATATTAATCACGATATCAAGATAATATCAATCAGGATATCAAGATAATATCAATCAGGATATCAAGATAATATCAATCAGGATATCAATATAATATCAATCAGGATATCAAGATAATATCAATCAGGATATCAAGATAATATCAATCAGGATATCAAGATAATATCAATCAGGATATCAAGATAATATCAATCAGGATATCAAGATAATATCAATCAGGATATCAAGATAATATCAATCAGGATATCAAGATAATATCAATCAGGATATCAAGATAATATCAATCAGGATATCAAGATAATATCAATCAGGATATCAATATAATATCAATCAGGATATCAAGATAATATCAATCAGGATATCAAGATAATATCAATCAGGATATCAAGATAATATCAATCAGGATATCAAGATAATATCAATCAGGATATCAAGATAATATCAATCAGGATATCATGGTAATATCAATCAGGATATCAAGATAATATCAATCAGGATATCAAGATAATATCAATTAGGATATCAAGATAATATCAATCAGGATATCAAGATAATATTAATCTAGATATCAAGATAATATCAATCAGGATATCAAGATAATATCAATCAGGATATCAAGATAATATCAATCAGGATATCAAGATAATATCAATCAGGATATCAAAATAATATCAATCAGGATATCAAGATAATATCAATCAGGATATCAAGATAATATCAATCAGGATATCAAGATAATATCAATCAGGATATCAAGATAATATCAATCAGGATATCAAGATAATATCAATCAGGATATCAAGATAATATCAATCAGGATATCAAGATAATATCAATCTAGATATCAAGATAATATCAATCAGGATATCAAGATAATATCAATCAGGATATCAAGATAATATCAATCAGGATATCAAGGTAATATCAATCAGGATATCAAGATAATATCAATCAGGATATCAAGATAATATCAATCAGGATATCAAGATAATATCAATCAGGATATCAAGATAATATCAATCTAGATATCAAGATAATATCAATCAGGATATCAAGATAATATCAATCAGGATATCAAGATAATATCAATCAGGATATCAAGATAATATCAATCAGGATATCAAGATAATATCAATCAGGATATCAAGATAATATCAACCAGGATATCAAGATAATATCAATCAGGATATCAAGATAATATCAATCAGGATATCAAGATAATATCAATCAGGATATCAAGATAATATCAATCAGGATATCAAGATAATATCAATCAGGATATCAAGGTAATATCAATCAGGATATCAAGCTAATATCAATCAGGATATCAAGATAATATCAATCAGGATATCAAGGTAATATCAATCAGGATATCAAGATAATATCAATCAGGATATCAAGATAATATCAATCAGGATATCAAGATAATATCAATCAGGATATCAAGATAATATCAATCAGGATATCAAGATAATATCAATCAGGATATCAAGATAATATCAATCAGGATATCAAGATAATATCAATCAGGATATCAAGATAATATCAATCAGGATATCAAGATAATATCAATCAGGATATCAAGATAATATCAATCAGGATATCAAGATAATATCAATCAGGATATCAAGATAATATCAATCAGGATATCAAGATAATATCAATCAGGATATCAAGATAATATCAATCAGGATATCAAGATAATATCAATCAGGATATCAAAATAATATCAATCAGGATATCAAGATAATATCAATCAGGATATCAAGATAATATCAATCAGGATATCAAGATAATATCAATCAGGATATCATGGTAATATCAATCAGGATATCAAGATAATATCAATCAGGATATCAAGATAATATCAATCAGGATATCAAGATAATATCAATCAGGATATCAAGATAATATTAATCTAGATATCAAGATAATATCAATCAGGATATCAAGATAATATCAATCAGGATATCAAGATAATATCAATCAGGATATCAAGGTAATATCAATCAGGATATCAAGATAATATCAATCAGGATATCAAGATAATATCAATCAGGATATCAAGATAATATCAATCAGGATATCAAGATAATATCAATCAGGATATCAAGATAATATCAATCAGGATATCAAGATAATATCAATCAGGATATCAAGATAATATCAATCAGGATATCAAGATAATATCAATCAGGATATCAAGATAATATCAATCAGGATATCAAGATAATATCAATCAGGATATCAAGATAATATCAATCAGGATATCAAGATAATATCAATCAGGATATCAAGATAATATCAATCAGGATATCAAGATAATATCAATCAGGATATCAAGATAATATCAATCAGGATATCAAGATAATATCAATCAGGATATCAAAATAATATCAATCAGGATATCAAGATAATATCAATCAGGATATCAAGATAATATCAATCAGGATATCAAGATAATATCAATCAGGATATCAAGATAATATCAATCAGGATATGAAGATAATATCAATCACGATATCAAGATAATATCAATCAAGATAATATCAATCAGGATATCAAGATAATATCAATCAGGATATCAAGATAATATCAATCAAGATATCAAGATAATATCAATCAGGATATCAAGATAATATCAATCAGGATATCAAGAAAATATCAATCAGGATATCAGGATAATATCAATCACGAGATCAAGATAATATCAATCAAGATATCAAGATAATATCAATCAGGATATCAAGATAATATCAATCAGGATATCAAGATAATATCAATCAGGATATCAAGATAATATCAATCAGGATATCAAGATAATATCAATCAGGATATCAAGATAATATCAATCAGGATATCAAGGTAATATCAATCAGGATATCAAGATAATATCAATCGGGATATCAAGATAATATCAATCAGGATATCAAGATAATATCAATCAAGATATCAAGATAATATCAATCAGGATATCAAGATAATATCAATCAGGATATCAAGATAATATCAATCAGGATATCAAGATAATATCAATCAGGATATCAATATAATATCAATCAGGATATCAAGATAATATCAATCAGGATATCAAGATAATATCAATCAAGACATCAAGATAATATCAATCAGGATATCAAGATAATATCAATCAAGATATCAAGATAATATCAATCAGGATATCAAGATAATATCAATCAGGATATCAAGATAATATCAATCAGGCTATCAAGATAATATCAATCAGTTTGTCAAGATAATATCAATCAGGATATCAAGATAATATCAATCAGGATATCAAGATAATATTAATCAAGATAATATCAATCAGGATGTCAAGATAATATCAATCAGGATATCAAGATAATATCAATCAGGATATCAAGATAATATCAATCAGGATATTAAGATAATATCAATCAGGATATCAAGATAATATCAATCAAGATATCAAGATAATATCAAGATAATATCAATCAGGATATCAAGATAATATCAATCAGGATATCAAGATAATATCAATCAGGATATCAAGATAATATTAATCAGGATATCAAGACAACATCAATCAGGATATCAAGATAATATCAATCAGGATATCAAGATAACATCAATCAGGATATCAAGATAATATCAATCAGGATATCAAGATAATATCAATCAGCATATCAAGATAATATCAATCAGGATATCAAGATAATATCAATCAGGATATCAAGATAACATCAATCAGGATATCAAGATAATATCAATCAGGATATCAAGATAACATCAATCAGGATATCAAGATAATATCAATCAGGATATCAAGATAATATCAATCAGGATATCAAGATAACATCAATCAGGATATCAAGGTAATATCAATCAAGATATCAAGATAATATCAATCAGGATATCAAGATAATATCAATCAGGATATCAAGATAATATCAATCAAGATATCAAGATAATATCAATCAGGATATCAAGATAATATCAATCAGGATATCAAGATAATATCAATCAGGATATCAAGATAATATCAATCAGCATATCAAGATAATATCAATCAGGATATCAAGATAATATCAATCAGGATATCAAGATAATATCAATCAAGATATCAAGATAATATCAATCAGGATATCAAGATAATATCAATCAGGATATCAAGATAATATCAATCAGGATATCAAGGTAATATCAATCAGGATATCAAGATAATATCAATCAGCATATCAAGATAATATCAATCAGCATATCAAGATAATATCAATCAGGATATCAAGATAATATCAATCAGGATATCAAGATAATATCAATCAGCATATCAAGATAATATTAATCACGATATCAAGATAATATCAATCAGGATATCAAGATAATATTAATCAGGATATCAAGATAATATCAATCAGGATATCAAGATAATATCAATCAGCATATCAAGATAATATTAATCAGGATATCAAGATAATATCAATCAGGATATCAAGATAATATCAATCAGGATATCAAGATAATATCAATCAGCATATCAAGATAATATCAATCAGGATATCAAGATAATATCAATCAGCATATCAAGATAATATCAATCAGGATATCAAGATAATATCAATCAGGATATCAAGATAATATCAATCAGCATATCAAGATAATATCAATCAGGATATCAAGATAATATCAATCAGCATATCAAGATAATATTAATCACGATATCAAGATAATATCAATCAGGATATCAAGATAATATCAATCAGGATATCAAGATAATATCAATCAGGATATCAATATAATATCAATCAGGATATCAAGATAATATCAATCAGGATATCAAGATAATATCAATCAGGATATCAAGATAATATCAATCAGGATATCAAGATAATATCAATCAGGATATCAAGATAATATCAATCAGGATATCAAGATAATATCAATCAGGATATCAAGATAATATCAATCAGGATATCAAGATAATATCAATCAGGATATCAAGATAATATCAATCAGGATATCAAGATAATATCAATCAGGATATCAAGATAATATCAATCAGGATATCAAGATAATATCAATCAGGATATCAAGATAATATCAATCAGGATATCAAGATAATATCAATCAGGATATCAAGATAATATCAATCAGGATATCATGGTAATATCAATCAGGATATCAAGATAATATCAATCAGGATATCAAGATAATATCAATTAGGATATCAAGATAATATCAATCAGGATATCAAGATAATATTAATCTAGATATCAAGATAATATCAATCAGGATATCAAGATAATATCAATCAGGATATCAAGATAATATCAATCAGGATATCAAGATAATATCAATCAGGATATCAAAATAATATCAATCAGGATATCAAGATAATATCAATCAGGATATCAAGATAATATCAATCAGGATATCAAGATAATATCAATCAGGATATCAAGATAATATCAATCAGGATATCAAGATAATATCAATCAGGATATCAAGATAATATCAATCTAGATATCAAGATAATATCAATCAGGATATCAAGATAATATCAATCAGGATATCAAGATAATATCAATCAGGATATCAAGGTAATATCAATCAGGATATCAAGATAATATCAATCAGGATATCAAGATAATATCAATCAGGATATCAAGATAATATCAATCAGGATATCAAGATAATATCAATCTAGATATCAAGATAATATCAATCAGGATATCAAGATAATATCAATCAGGATATCAAGATAATATCAATCAGGATATCAAGATAATATCAATCAGGATATCAAGATAATATCAATCAGGATATCAAGATAATATCAATCAGGCTATCAAGATAATATCAATCAGGATATCAAGATAATATCAATCAGGATATCAAGATAATATCAATCAGGATATCAAGATAATATCAATCAGGATATCAAGATAATATCAATCAGGATATCAAAATAATATCAATCAGGATATCAAGATAATATCAATCAGGATATCAAGATAATATCAATCAGGATATCAAGATAATATCAATCAGGATATCAAGATAATATCAATCAGGATATCATGGTAATATCAATCAGGATATCAAGATAATATCAATCAGGATATCAAGATAATATCAATCAGGATATCAAGATAATATCAATCAGGATATCAAGATAATATTAATCTAGATATCAAGATAATATCAATCAGGATATCAAGATAATATCAATCAGGATATCAAGATAATATCAATCAGGATATCAAGGTAATATCAATCAGGATATCAAGGTAATATCAATCAGGATATCAAGATAATATCAATCAGGATATCAAGATAATATCAATCAGGATATCAAGATAATATCAATCAGGATATCAAGATAATATCAATCAGGATATCAAGATAATATCAATCAGGATATCAAGATATCAATCAGGATATCAAAATAATATCAATCAGGATATCAAGATAATATCAATCAGGATATCAAGATAATATCAATCAGGATATCAAGATAATATCAATCAGGATATCATGGTAATATCAATCAGGATATCAAGATAATATCAATCAGGATATCAAGATAATATTAATCTAGATATCAAGATAATATCAATCAGGATATCAAGATAATATCAATCAGGATATCAAGATAATATCAATCAGGATATCAAGGTAATATCAATCAGGATATCAAGATAATATCAAGCAGGATATCAAGATAATATCAATCAGGATATCAAGATAATATCAATCAGGATATCAAGATAATATCAATCAGGATATCAAGATAATATCAATCAGGATATCAAGATAATATCAATCAGGATATCAAGATAATATCAATCAGGATATCAAGATAATATCAATCAGGATATCAAGATAATATCAATCAGGATATCAAGATAATATCAATCAGGATATCAAGATAATATCAATCAGGATATCAAGATAATATCAATCAGGATGTCAAGATAATATCAATCAGGATATCAAGATAATATCAATCAGGATATCAAGATAATATCAATCAGGATATCAAAATAATATCAATCAGGATATCAAGATAATATCAATCAGGATATCAAGATAATATCAATCAAGATATCAAGATAATATCAATCAGGATATCAAGATAATATCAATCAGGATATCAAGATAATATCAATCAGGATATCAAGATAATATCAATCAGGATATCAAGATAATATCAATCAGGATATCAAGATAATATCAATCAGGATATCAAGATAATATCAATCAAGATATCAAGATAATATCAATCAGGATATCAAGATAATATCAATCAGGATATCAAGATAATATCAATCAGGATATCAAGATAATATCAATCAGGATATCAAGATAATATCAATCAGGATGTCAAGGTAATATCAATCAGGATATCAAGATAATATCAATCAAGATATCAAGATAATATCAATCAGGATATCAAGATAATATCAATCAGGATATCAAGATAATATCAATCAGGATATCAAGATAATATCAATCAGGATATCAAGGTAATATCAATCAGGATATCAAGGTAATGTCAATCAGGATATCAAGATAATATCAATCAGGATATCAAGATAATATCAATCAGGATATCAAGATAATATCAATCAGGATATCAAGATAATATCAATCAGGATATCAAGATAATATCAATCAGGATATCAAGATAATATCAATCAGGATATCAAGATAATATCAATCAGGATATCAAGATAATATCAATCAGGATATCAAGATAATATCAATCAGGATATCAAGATAATATCAATCAGGATATCAAGATAATATCAATCAAGATATCAAGATAATATCAATCAGGATATCAAGATAATATCAATCAGGATATCAAGATAATATCAATCAGGATATCAAGATAATATCAATCAGGATATCAAGATAATATCAATCAGGATAGCAAGATAATATCAATCAGGATATCAAGATAATATCAATCAGGATATCAAGATAATATCAATCAGGATATCAAGATAATATCAATCAAGATATCAAGATAATATCAATCAGGATATCAAGATAATATCAATCAAGATATCAAGATAATATCAATCAGGATATCAATATAATATCAATCAGGATATCAAGATAATATCAATCAGGATATCAAGATAATATCAATCAGGATATCATGATAATATCAATCAGGATATCAAGATAATATCAATCAGGATATCAAGATAATATAAATCAGGATATCAAGATAATATCAATCAGGATATCAAGATAATATCAATCAGGATATCAAGATAATATCAATCAGGATATCAAGATAATATCAATCAGGCTATCAAGATAATATTAATCTAGATATCAAGATAATATCAATCAGGATATCAAGATAATATCAATCAGGATATCAAGATAATATCAATCAGGATATCAAGATAATATCAATCAGGATATCAAGATAATATCAATCAGGATATCAAGATAATATTAATCAGGATATAAAGATAATATCAATCAAGATAATATTAATCAGGATATCAAGATAATATCATCAATCAATCAAGATAATATCACCAAGCAATAAAGATAATATCATCAAGATAATATCAATCAAGATATCAAGATAATATCAATCAGGATATCAAGATAATATCAATCAGGATATCAAGATAATATCAATCAGGATATCAAGATGATATCAATCAAGATAATATTATAAACCAATCAAGATAATATCAATCAAGATATCAAGATAACATCAATCAGGATATCAAGATAATATCAATCACGATATCAAGATAATATCAATCAGGATATCAAGATAATATCAATCAGGATATCAAGATGATATCAATCAAGATAATATTATAAACCAATCAAGATAATATCATCAATCAATCAAGATAATATCAATCAAGATATCAAGATAATATCAATCAGGATATCAAGATAATATCAATCAGGATATCAAGATAATATCAATCAGGATATCAAGATAATATCAATCAGGATATCAAGATAATATCAATCAGGATATCAAGATAATATCAATCAGGATATCAAGATAATATCAATCAGGATATCAAGATAATATCAATCAGGATATCAAGATAATATCAATCTGGATATCAAGATAATATCAATCAGGATATCAAGATAATATCAATCAGGATATCAAGATAATATCAATCACGATATCAAGATAATATCAATCACGATATCAAGATAATATCAATCAAGATAATATCAATCAGGATATCAAGATAATATCAATCAGGATATCAAGATAATATCAATCAAGATATCAAGATAATATCAATCAGGATATCAAGAAAATATCAATCAGGATATCAGGATAATATCAATCACGAGATCAAGATAATATCAATCAAGATATCAAGATAATATCAATCAGGATATCAAGATAATATCAATCAGGATATCAAGATAATATCAATCAGGATATCAAGATAATATCAATCAGGATATCAAGATAATATCAATCAGGAAATCAAGATAATATCAATCAGGATATCAAGGTAATATCAATCAGGATATCAAGATAATATCAATCGGGATATCAAGATAATATCAATCAGGATATCAAGATAATATCAATCAAGATATCAAGATAATATCAATCAGGATATCAAGATAATATCAATCAGGATATCAAGATAATATCAATCAGGATATCAAGATAATATCAATCAGGATATCAATATAATATCAATCAGGATATCAAGATAATATCAATCAGGATATCAAGATAATATCAATCAAGACATCAAGATAATATCAATCAGGATATCAAGATAATATCAATCAAGATATCAAGATAATATCAATCAGGATATCAAGATAATATCAATCAGGATATCAAGATAATATCAATCAGGCTATCAAGATAATATCAATCAGGATGTCAAGATAATATCAATCAGGATATCAAGATAATATCAATCAGGATATCAAGATAATATTAATCAAGATAATATCAATCAGGATATCAAGATAATATCAATCAGGATATCAAGATAATATCAATCAGGATATCAAGATAATATCAATCAGGGTATTAAGATAATATCAATCAGGATATCAAGATAATATCAATCAAGATATCAAGATAATATCAATCAAGATATCAAGATAATATCAAGATAACATCAATCAGGATATCAAGATAATATCAATCAGGATATCAAGATAACATCAATCAGGATATCAAGATAATAACAATCAGGATATCAAGATAATATTAATCAGGATATCAAGACAACATCAATCAGGATATCAAGATAATATCAATCAGGATATCAAGATAACATCAATCAGGATATCAAGATAATATCAATCAGGATATCAAGATAATATCAATCAGCATATCAAGATAATATCAATCAGGATATCAAGATAATATCAATCAGGATATCAAGATAACATCAATCAGGATATCAAGATAATATCAATCAGGATATCAAGATAACATCAATCAGGATATCAAGATAATATCAATCAGGATATCAAGATAATATCAGGATATCAAGATAATATCAATCAGGATATCAAGATAACATCAATCAGGATATCAAGGTAATATCAATCAAGATATCAAGATAATATCAATCAGGATATCAAGATAATATCAATCAGGATATCAAGATAATATCAATCAAGATATCAAGATAATATCAATCAGGATATCAAGATAATATCAATCAGGATATCAAGATAATATCAATCAGGATATCAAGATAATATCAATCAGCATATCAAGATAATATCAATCAGGATATCAAGATAATATCAATCAGGATATCAAGATAATATCAATCAAGATAATATCAATCAGGATATCAAGATAATATCAATCAGGATATCAAGATAATATCAATCAGGATATCAAGGTAATATCAATCAGGATATCAAGATAATATCAATCAGCATATCAAGATAATATCAATCAGCATATCAAGATAATATCAATCAAGATAATATCAATCAGGATATCAAGATAATATCAATCAGGATATCAAGATAATATCAATCAGGATATCAAGGTAATATCAATCAGGATATCAAGATAATATCAATCAGGATATCAAGGTAATATCAATCAGGATATCAAGATAATATCAATCAGCATATCAAGATAATATCAATCAGGATATCAAGATAATATCAATCAGGATATCAAGATAACATCAATCAGGATATCAAGGTAATATCAATCAAGATATCAAGATAATATCAATCAGGATATCAAGATAATATCAATCAGGATATCAAGATAATATTAATCAAGATAATATCAATCAGGATATCAAGATAATATCAATCAGGATATCAAGATAATATCAATCAGGATATCAAGATAATATCAATCAGGGTATTAAGATAATATCAATCAGGATATCAAGATAATATCAATCAAGATATCAAGATAATATCAATCAAGATATCAAGATAATATCAAGATAACATCAATCAGGATATCAAGATAATATCAATCAGGATATCAAGATAACATCAATCAGGATATCAAGATAATAACAATCAGGATATCAAGATAATATTAATCAGGATATCAAGACAACATCAATCAGGATATCAAGATAATATCAATCAGGATATCAAGATAACATCAATCAGGATATCAAGATAATATCAATCAGGATATCAAGATAATATCAATCAGCATATCAAGATAATATCAATCAGGATATCAAGATAATATCAATCAGGATATCAAGATAACATCAATCAGGATATCAAGATAATATCAATCAGGATATCAAGATAACATCAATCAGGATATCAAGATAATATCAATCAGGATATCAAGATAATATCAGGATATCAAGATAATATCAATCAGGATATCAAGATAACATCAATCAGGATATCAAGGTAATATCAATCAAGATATCAAGATAATATCAATCAGGATATCAAGATAATATCAATCAGGATATCAAGATAATATCAATCAAGATATCAAGATAATATCAATCAGGATATCAAGATAATATCAATCAGGATATCAAGATAATATCAATCAGGATATCAAGATAATATCAATCAGCATATCAAGATAATATCAATCAGGATATCAAGATAATATCAATCAGGATATCAAGATAATATCAATCAAGATAATATCAATCAGGATATCAAGATAATATCAATCAGGATATCAAGATAATATCAATCAGGATATCAAGGTAATATCAATCAGGATATCAAGATAATATCAATCAGCATATCAAGATAATATCAATCAGCATATCAAGATAATATCAATCAGGATATCAAGATATCAATCAGGATATCAAGATAATATCAATCAGCATATCAAGATAATATTAATCACGATATCAAGATAATATCAATCAGGATATCAAGATAATATCAATCAGGATATCAAGATAATATCAATCAGGATATCAAGATAATATCAATCAGCATATCAAGATAATATTAATCAGGATATCAAGATAATATCAATCAGGATATCAAGATAATATCAATCAGGATATCAAGATAATATCAATCAGCATATCAAGATAATATCAATCAGGATATCAAGATAATATCAATCAGCATATCAAGATAATATCAATCAGGATATCAAGATAATATCAATCAGGATATCAAGATAATATCAATCAGCATATCAAGATAATATCAATCAGGATATCAAGATAATATCAATCAAGATAATATCAATCAGGATATCAAGATAATATCAATCAGGATATCAAGATAATATCAATCAGGATATCAAGGTAATATCAATCAGGATATCAAGATAATATCAATCAGCATATCAAGATAATATCAATCAGCATATCAAGATAATCTCAATCAGGATATCAAGATAATATCAATCAGGATATCAAGATAATATCAATCAGCATATCAAGATAATATTAATCACGATATCAAGATAATATCAATCAGGATATCAAGATAATATCAATCAGGATATCAAGATAATATCAATCAGGATATCAAGATAATATCAATCAGCATATCAAGATAATATTAATCAGGATATCAAGATAATATCAATCAGGATATCAAGATAATATCAATCAGGATATCAAGATAATATCAATCAGCATATCAAGATAATATCAATCAGGATATCAAGATAATATCAATCAGCATATCAAGATAATATCAATCAGGATATCAAGATAATATCAATCAGGATATCAAGATAATATCAATCAGCATATCAAGATAATATCAATCAGGATATCAAGATAATATCAATCAGCATATCAAGATAATATTAATCACGATATCAAGATAATATCAATCAGGATATCAAGATAATATCAATCAGGATATCAAGATAATATCAATCAGGATATCAAGATAATATTAATCAGGATATCAAGATAATATCAATCAGGATATCAAGATAATATCAATCACGATATCAAGATAATATCAATCAGGATATCAAGATAATATCAATCAGGATATCAAGATAATATTAATCAGGCTATCAAGATAATATCAATCAGGATATCAAAATAATATCAATCAGGATATCAAGATAATATCAATCAGGATATCAAGATGATATCAATCAGGCTATCAAGATAATATCAATCAGACTATCAAGATAATATCAATCAAGATAATATCAATCAGGATATCAAGATAATATTAATCAGGCTGTCAAGATAATATCAATCAGGCTATCAAGATAATATCAATCAGGATATCAAGATGATATCAATCAGGATATCAAGATAATATCAATCAGGCTATCAAGATAATATCAATCAAGATATCAAGATAATATCAATCAAGATATCAAGATAATATCAATCAGGATATCAAGATGATATCAATCAGGATATCAAGATAATATCAATCAGGCTATCAAGATAATATCAATCAAGATATCAAGATAATATCAATCAAGATATCAAGATAATATCAATCAGGATATCAAGATGATATCAATCAGGATATCAAGATAATATCAATCAGGCTATCAAGATAATATCAATCAAGATATCAAGATAATATCAATCAGGATATCAAGATAATATCAATCAAGATATCAAGATAATATCAATCAGGATATCAAGATGATATCAATCAGGCTATCAAGATAATATCAATCAGGATATCAAGATAATATCAATCAGGATATCAAGATAATATCAATCAGGATATCAAGATAATATCAATCAGGATATCAAGATAATATCAATCAGGATATCAAGATGATATCAATCAGGCTATCAAGATAATATCAATCAGACTATCAAGATAATATCAATCAAGATAATATCAATCAGGATATCAAGATAATATTAATCAGGCTGTCAAGATAATATCAATCAGGCTATCAAGATAATATCAATCAGGATATCAAGATGATATCAATCAGGATATCAAGATAATATCAATCAGGCTATCAAGATAATATCAATCAAGATATCAAGATAATATCAATCAAGATATCAAGATAATATCAATCAGGATATCAAGATGATATCAATCAGGATATCAAGATAATATCAATCAGGCTATCAAGATAATATCAATCAAGATATCAAGATAATATCAATCAAGATATCAAGATAATATCAATCAGGATATCAAGATGATATCAATCAGGATATCAAGATAATATCAATCAGGCTATCAAGATAATATCAATCAAGATATCAAGATAATATCAATCAGGATATCAAGATAATATCAATCAAGATATCAAGATAATATCAATCAAGATATCAAGAAAATATCAAGCAGGATATCAAGATAATATCAATCAGGATATCAAGATAATATCAATCAGGATATCAAGATAATATTAATCACGATATCAAGATAATATCAATCAGGCTATCAAGATTATATCAATCAAGATATCAAGATAATATCAAGCAGGATATCAAGATAATATCAATCAAGATATCAAGATAATATCAATCAGGATATCAAGATAATATCAATCAGGATATCAAGATATTATCTTGATATCCTGATTGATATTATCAATCAAGATATCAAGATAATATCAATCAGGATATCAAGATAATATCAATCAAGATAATATTGTTACGGAACAAAGGCGGGAAAATATACGCGTTTCTCGCACGGCTCGGTGGTTCCTCACAGCGCTATCAATCAGTGGCGTGCTTTCACTTGCGTAACTCAATAGAGGGTTTTCCTCAAGCTCAACCGAGCGTTTAACTGTTCAAGCGCCTCTCCCCTCAAAACTGAGAACTCCTTTCAGGGCACCTCTCCTCAGAACTTGTTCAGCTCTCAAGCGCCTCTCCCATAACTGGGGTGGGGGCTTTGCGCAAAGGGTTTTATTGCCACGCCCTTAGTCCGCATCGAATGTTCTAACCACGCCTTTTGACGCAGTGCTAAGCCACTCCCTTTGAGCCCTGATTGGCGGCTCGCGCTTACCGTCGGCTTCTCCTCCGCCTTACTTCGGCCTGCCTCGACTTGTCAGGCCGGCCTCATGTTAATTTGCGCCCAAAACCACAGTATCGAGGCGGCATAAGCAATCGAAGGACCTAATTCTTATTATTCTACTCAACGCAAAACTAGCACAGGAAAAGGACTATGGTTACATTTACTAAGACATAACTGAACTATCGCGAGGCTACGTGTTGTAGTGTGACTAAACTATGAGGGGGAAATTAACCTTTATTTGTAAAAAAACTCAAAACCGCAACAATATTATAAACCAATCAAGATAATATTGTTACGGATCCGGGGGACGGCACTCCCGTTAGCAAGGGGGGGGGGGGGGGGTAAATCCCCTTGTCGTGTTAAGCTGGCCATCCGACCGGTCCTGGGGGTATGACGTCGCGCCCGGTCAGCGCTGAATAGGGTAGTAGGCCAAATATTCCTATGACCTAAGTACCAGCGCCTTCCGGTATGCGAGGAAATACTCCCGCCCGGGCCGCAGCGTAATAGGTGGATTGCGCCGAGCGAAGCGAGCTGCGACGCTGGCCGTTAACAAGAGACTAAACCCGATTGTAAGCGGTTCGGCCGAAATCGCGCCACAGGTACTCAATGGGGAAATCACTAAAGTGATCGGATGAGAAAGAAACCAAAGTAAGAGGAGGAACAGGTATTTATTAACTAACGATACAAAACCAAGGAAAGAGAAGGAACGAAAGCAATATACAGAAGAAGAAGAAGACAGCGCAAACCCTTAAACGGTCTTACTTATACCCCGGACAACACAAACAGCACAAACTCACGTACACAAATGGGAAATTGCAGGCAGGAATGGCTGGAGGGATGAGAAGGGCAGACGGTCCACAGAGCTGGCAGCAGGGAGGTCCGGGGGTCGCGGCACGACGTCGGTGCCCCGCGTGCACGCCCTCGCCCTTGGTTCAGTGGCGAAAACCCGGTCGTCAGTGCTGGTTGGTATCGCCCACGAGCGTGCTGACTCTCACTCGCCGCTGGTTGTTCGCGCCAAGAAAATGAATGGTCGATCCTCTCTCCCTCCTCTCTCAACTTCTTGGGTCGTGCTCCCTCACTCATCTGCTCCCTCACTCATCTGCTCCCTCAGTCATCTGCTCCCTCAGTCATCTGCCACGAAAAGGCTTGCGCTTATATTGCGCGTGGTGCGATCAAGCCGCCAACTCCGATGACACGCCTACCGGTTGGCTCACCTCGGCGCTGGTTGGTCGGCAAGGGCTCTCTGGCTCCACCTTTGATGACGAGGTGGTGCCACGCCCGTGCTCTGGCGGCTCCTCCGCCCTTCTCTCCGTTCTTGGCCTCGTGCGTAATGGAGTTTGGGGCGAATAAAACAGCCCAATGCAACGGCGGCGAAAGCCGCCGAAAACAGCCCAACTGTTACTGGTACTTTTGAAGAGATGATTGGGGAACTGAAAGTGACCTATCTTATTTGATTGATGCAACGTAGAGTCAACTATTGGAAACACAGCCTTACCTGGAACACATAATAATGACATAACTATAGAGAGGTCCTAAAGTGTCCTACGTGTTGTACATGGACTAACTAAGGTGCAATCTTTAATTAACAGCCAATTAAGGGGACATGTACACAGGGGTCATTTATAAGGGAATTTACTACTAAATTTACATGTGAAGGTTCTAAAAACCGTAACACAGCACCCTCATTCGGGCCGAAAAAAACTTTAACTTAATGTGACACGCAGGTGTAATACCCCTCTACTATTAACCTTGCCCTTGATTGCGACAGTTTTAAAACACAATTAAGTATGTCCCGCCTGCTACGTTGCATCCTGCCTAACAGATTCGCACCCACAGGATAACTGAATTGCGGAATGGTGTATACTGTTTATGGTGTAATTTATGGTGAATGGTGTAATTGAACTGTGTTTTGGCAAATCGAAGTAGAAGAAAAAGATCAATATAATTTGAAATTTTGTCTTTTATGTATCTTGTGCAGTCCCAGCTCGAGGCTGCGACAGACCCTGAGGAGGAAGAGCGTCTTCAACAACTGAAATATGCTGCAGCACAATGGCAGCAACAACAAAAGATGATGGAGATGCATCACATTCAGATGCAAATGCAAATGCAGATGCGGCCTCCACCACCATTGCCTACTCCTCCACATCTGCCACCACCTCCTCACTTGCCACTGCCTCCACATATTCCACCACCACCACCACCACCACCACCACCACCACCACCACCACTGCAACAGGGTCCTCCTCCACACTGTCCTCCTCCACAGTGTCCTCCTCCCCTGTGCTCACCACAGCAGACGCCTCCGCAGCAGGCGCCTCCACAGCAGGCGCCTCCGCAGCAGGCGCCTCCGCAACAGGCGCCTCCGCAACAGGCGCCTCCGCAACAGGCGCCTCCGCAACAGGCGCCTCCGCAACAGGCGCCTCCGCAGCAGAAGCCTCCGCAGCAGGCCCCTTCTAAGGTGCCTCCTCAGCAGGCACCTCCTCAGCAGGCTCCTCCACACCAGGCCTCTCCACACCAGCCATCTTCACAGCAGCTTGCTCCCCAGCAGCCACATACCCAGCAGCCGCCTCCCCAGCAGCTGCCTCCCCAACAGCCACCTCCCCAGCAGCTGCCAACACAGCCATCTTTGCAGCAGCCACCTCTGCAAAATCCTTCTCCACAACATCTGCCTCCGCGGCAGCCATCTCAACAGCAACTGACGCATCAATCAGCCCAGCAGTCACTGCGACCGCAATTGCTGTCACAGCAGTTTCCATTGCATCCACAGCAGTTTCCACTGCAGCCTCAACAGCAGCGCATGCAGCCACAACAGCATTCATCACAGCAGCAACAGCAGATGCAAGAGCAATCACTGCGGCCGCAGCAGCATTCGCCATGGCCGCAACAGTATCCACCGCGGCCACAACTGTATCCAGCACAGCCGCAACAGTATACACCACGGCCGCAACAGTATACACCACGGCCGCAACAGTATACACCACAGCCACAACAGTATCCAGCACAGCCGCAACAGTATCCAGCGCAGCTGCAACGACATCCAGCACAGCCACAACAGCATACACTGCAGCCACAACAGCAAACACCACGACTGCAACAACATCCAGCGCAGCCGCAACAGCATACACTGCAACAGCATCCAGTGCAGTCGCAACGGCATCCAGTGCATCCGCAACAACATGCACCACAGTCGCAACAGCATACACCACAATTGCAACAGCATGCTCCACAGCCGCAACAGCATACACTGCAGTCGCAACAGCATGCACCGCAGCCGCAACAGCATACACCGCAGCCGCAACAGCATACACCGCAGCCGCAACAGCATACACCGCAGTCGCAACAGCATACACCGCAGTCGCAACAGCATACACCGCAGTCGCAACAGCATACACCGCAGTCGCAACAGCATACACCGCAGTCGCAACAGCATACACCGCAGTCGCAACAGCATACACCGCAGTCGCAACAGCATACACCGCAGTCGCAACAGCATACACCGCAGTCGCAACAGCATACACCGCAGTCGCAACAGCATACACCGCAGTCGCAACAGCATACACCGCAGTCGCAACAGCATACACCGCAGTCGCAACAGCATACATCGCAGTCGCAACAGCATCCCCAGAAACTGCAACAGTGCCCAGAGTGGACGCCATTGCAGCCACTCATACAACAGTTGTCGAATTTTCAGGAAAAGGTACAATCTGTGAGGGCTTTTTGAGTGAAATAGTTGTAGTAGTTACATTATTTGTGGAGGCGGTGGTGGTGGTTAGGGTTTATGTGGATAGTGGCAGATACTTTGTGTTTGTAAGCAGTTGTATTAGCAGTTGTTTAAGATGCAATGGTAAATTGTGATAGCTCTGAGCAAATTCAAAGTTAAAAATTAAAGTTTTTGCCAAAGTATTTGTCATTGGGTGACCTGGCGTTTCGACTTAGTTGCTAAGAATAAAACCATCAGGTTTAATGGATATTACTTTTTTTTTTTACAGGAATTCTTTCAATTTTCACACTTGATTCAGTTTTGCATATTTTGTGAAACGTTTTCATTTGAAACATTTGTTTTTGTGTTTGTGATAATTTAGTACGAATCAAAGCAAAATGTGTGTTTTTGCCTGCTTGTTTTGCTGCTCATGCCTTTGCTTCTGTACATGCGTGCACCTGTCTTTCTCTCTGTGTCAATTTGTGGTGCAGCTGAACTCTCGAGACAATGTGCAGGAACTAGAGGCACAGCTTAAGAACCTGGACACCATGTATTCTTCTTGGGAGCAGCAGTTTTCTGCATGGAAGGAGCAGCATGGTTTGCACCCAAACCGCACCATGGTCGCCCAGTTTGAAAGCCAATGGCAGCAATGGAAAGAGCAGATTGAAACAACAAAGAAGATGATTCGTAATCGTATTGAGGAACAAAGTGGAGTGGAGAAAGCTACAACTAAAACACCTACCACCACAGAGGCAGCCAGCGAAAGCTGCCAATCTCCAGTCGCTTCTTCCACTGGTCATGTGAATACTGTGTCCCCTGGTTCTGAGGCAATCGTGGAAACCAAGCCTGCAGACTCACAGGATGCATTTTCATCAGGAGAGAAATGTCCCTTGCCCCCCCATGAACAACTGGCTACAAACAAAGAAATGTCAATTTCAAAAACGGACAAGGATGAGGGTTCCAACAATGGGGATAGCAGCCCCTCCAGATCAACCTTGGACATCACAAAGGACAATTTGTCCAGCCAGCCTAGTCCTCTCCTTCCAAACCCCGAAGGTCTCAAGTGAGTTGTCTATTCTGGCGAATTACTTCCAAAATTATCACTTTTACACAACTCATAAACCAAAACAGTCTGTTTTTACTCTGACAGTGCATTCAGAAAGTATTCAGACCCCTTCACTTTTTTCACATTTTGTTATGTTGCAGCCTTATGCTGAAATCGTTTAAATTCATTTTTCCCTCATCGATCGACACTCAATACCCCATAATGACAAAGAGAAAACAGGATTTTAGAAAGTTTTGCAAATTTATTAAAAAGAAAAACTGAAATATCACATTGACGTAAGTATTCAGACCCTTTGCTGTGACACTTGAAATTTAGCTCAGGTGCCTCCCATCTCTCTTGATCATCTTTGAGATGTTTCTACACCTTGATTGGAGTCCACCTGTGGTAAATTCAATTGATTGGACATGATTTGGAAAGGCACACACCTGTCTATATAAAGCCTCACAGCTGACTGCATATCAGAGCAAAAACCAAGCCATGAGGTCGAAGGAACTACCTGCAGAGCTCAGAGACAGGATTGTGTCGAGGCACAGATCTGGGGAAGCCTACAAAAAAATTTCTGCTGCATTGAAGGTTCCCAAGAGCACAGTGGCCTCCATAATTCTTAAATGGAAGAAGTTTGGAACAACCAGGAGGACTCTTCCTACAGCTGGCCGCCCGGCCAAACTGAGCTATTGTGGGAGAAGGGCCTTGGTAAGAGAGGTGACCATGAACCCGATGGTCACTGGCTGAGCTCCAGAGATCCTGTGTGGAGATGGGAGAAACTTCCAGAAGGACAACCATCACTGCAACACTCCACCGATCTGGGCTTTATGGCAGAGTGGCCAGACGGAAGCCAAACAGTTCAATCTTGGTTTCATCAGACCACAGAATCTTATTTCTCACAGCCTGAGAGTCCTTTAGGTGTTTTTTTGCCAACTCCAAATGGGCTTTCATGTGTCTTTCACTGAGGAGAGGCTTCCGTCTGGCCACTCTGCCATAAAGCCCAGATCGGTGGAGTGTTGCAGTGATGGTTGTCCTTCTGGAAGTTTCTCCCATCTCCACACAGGATCTCTGGAGCTCAGCCAGAGTGACCATCGGGTTCTTGGTCACCTCTCTTACCAAGGCCCTTCTCCCCCGATTGCTCAGTTTGGCCGGGCGGCCAGCTGTAGGAAGAGTCCTGGTTGTTCCAAACTTCTTCCATTTAAGAATTATGGAGGCCACTGTGCTCTTGGGAAGCTTCAATGCAGCAGAAATTTTTTTGTAGGCTTCCCCAGATCTGTGCCTCGACACAATTCTGTCTCTGAGCTCTGCAGGCAGTTCCTTCGACCTCATGGCTTGGTTTTTGCTCTGATATCCATTGTCAGCTGTGAGACCTTATATAGACAGGTGTGTGCCTTTCCTAATCATGTCCAATCAATTGAATTTACCACAGGTGGACTCCAATCAAGGTGTAGAAACATCTCAAAGATGATCAAGAGAAATGGGAGACACCTGAGCTAAATTTCAAGTGTCATAGCAAAGGGTCTGATTACTGATGTCAGTGATATTTCAGTTTTTTCTTTTTAATAAATTTGCAAAACTTTCTGAAATCCTGTTTTCTCTTTGTCATTATGGGGTATTGAGTGTGGATTGATGAGGGAAAAAATGAATTTAAACGATTTCAGCATAAGGCTGCAACATAACAAAATGTGAAAAAAGTGAAGGGGTCTGAATACTTTCTGAATGCACTGTATATATTAGTTTAAAATTTTTCATATTTTTATATCACTTTAATTTTTATGTGATTTTAAATTTGCTGTAATAATATGGTGTATCACTGCCGTAGTGAATGTAAATGTTTATGAAGTACACAACTTGCTCATCTGTTTGCTGTGCTTGTGCAGGTCTTGGTCACAACAGCCACTGATGTCAACTTCAGGCCAGATGCCTTCCTGTGGTCCGATGCCTTCCCGTGGCCTGATGCCTCCCCGTGGCCTGATGCCTCCCCGTGGCCCGATGCCTCCCCATGGCCAGATGCCTCCCCATGGCCAGATGCCTCCCCGTGGCCCGATGCCTCTCCGTGGCCCGACGCCTCCCCGTGGTCCGATGCCTCCCCGTGGTCCGATGCCTCCCCGTGGTCCGATGCCTCCCCGTGGTCCGATTCATCCCCATGGCCCGACGTCTCCTCATGGCCCGACGCCTCCCCATGGTCCGACGCCTCCCCATGGTCCGACGTACCCCCATGGTCCGACGCCCCCCCATGATCCGACGCCCCACCTTGGTCCGACGGCCCCCCATGGTCCAACACTCCCCCATGGTCCGACTCTCCCCCATGGTCCGACACCCCACCGTGGTCCAACGCCTCCTCGTGGTCCGACGGCTCCCCGTGGCCTGACGCCTCTCCGTGGCCCGATGCCTCTCCTTGGCCCGATGCCTCTCCTTGGCCCGATCCCTCTCCTTGGCCCGACGCCTCTCCTTGGCCCGACGCCTCTATGTGGCCCGACACCTCAACGTGGCCCGACACCTCAACGTGGCCCGACACCTCAACGTGGCCCGACACCTCAACGTGGCCCGACACCTCAACATGGCCCGACACCTCAACGTGGCCCGACACCTCAACGTGGCCAGACACCTCTCCATGGCTCGTTGCTTCCCCATGGCCCGTTGCTTCCCCGTGGCCCGTTGCTTCCCCATGGTCCATTGCTTCCCCATGACCCGATGCCTCTCCATGGCCCGATGCCTCCCCGTGGCCCAATGTCTCCACAAGGATCAATGCCTCAGCGTGGCCCTGTTCCTCAGCATGGCCTTGTGCCTCCTCGGGGCCCAATATTTCCACAGGGCCCAATGTGCCCCCAAGGTGTACTTCCTCTTCATGGACAGGATCACCCTCATGGACAGGTTCGCCCTTATGGACAGGTTCCCCCTCGTGGACAGGTTCCCCCTCGTGGACAGGTTCCCCCTCGTGGACAGGTTCCCCTTCGTGGACAGGTTCCCCCTTATGGACAGGTTCCTCCTCGTGGACAAGTTCACCCTCGTGGACAGGTTCTTGGCCGTGGAATAATGCCTCACTGTGAGTCAGTATATACCCATGACCTCCCACAAGCTGGAATGGAACGCTGGTCAGACAACAATAGTTGGCAATTTTCCCAATTTACTGATCCATCATACAAGGAACATATTGAAGATGAAGATGATTCTCCAAATGCACCACTATTAGCACCTCGACCTCAGATACCAATGGAAGACTTCCGTCGTCCTCTTGATAATTGTCTTGGCCCCTTTGAGCGACATAATATGGGGGAAAGACTTGAGGAAGAAACTGAAGACGATGATGTTCATCTGATGGATACGCCAAATTACTCGGAGTGGCCTCATCGATGGGGTGTTTCTGAAAATTGGTCAAGTGAAGAGTTCCCAGGCCCAATGCAGTTTCCTCCCCAAAGAGCTGGCCCGCCCTTGGAACGTATGCCTGCACCGGGCTGGGGTCGGTCTGCAGCAATGTATAACTTCAGAAATCCACACCTTGGACCATTGCGACCTAACAGACCTTTTGGCTTTGGGGGAATTCGCCGGGCCTGGCCCGGAATGGGGCGTGGTCGTGGAGGTCCTCCTTGGCAATCTGAATGGATTGGAAATTTTTTGGGAACGATTGAAAGGGGAGATATGCAGGAGAATATTGAAGGGGAGGAAATAGAAACTGGAAGATTGAATGTCCCCAGGCATTCTGGGCCTGAAACTGCAGATGATGACGAAATCGTCGAGAATGAAGATAAAGTTGGGGAGTTGAGGCCAATGCGGAGATGGCAGTTGCATACTGGTGACCCATATTTTGGAGGAGTTGACAAAGAAGAACTTCAAAATGTTCGTGAAGGTGTTGAGGAAGAATCATTTTCAGACATGCAAAGCCATTGGACACCACCATTCCATCATGATATGCCGTTTCACCGTGCCTTTCCAAGAAGAGGCATGTTTGCCAGGGATCCTAGGTGTCGAGCTTCAGCAAGACCCCCTTGGGGCCGTCCCAGAGGGTGGATGGGCTGGGGACCCCGCCTCCCACCTTGCAATGATTTTGATTATGAGCCTGCTGATTCTTTTTCATTTGAAGACGAGTACCAATCAACCTCACCGCTGCCGATTTTTGAAGAGCAAGATTGGCCGGTGGAACGCCATTCACTACCACCACTTCCTCGTCGACCATCATCACCGTACCAGGAGCGTTCCCCTTCGCCTCCAATGGCATCATACGCTGATAAAGGGCCGGAAAACCCTTCATCTCATGGAATGGTGGCACTGACCCCGCATGAACACAACATCATCTTGAAGGCTGCAAACGAACTTAAAATGCTTAGGTATGATAGTATGTGGGATCATGGAAATCGATCATGGAAATATGTGGGATCATGGAAAAAGCTGGAAAGGAGGACAAAAAAAGGGTAGTGGAAATGTTTACCAATACTCGTAGACCCGTCCATCATCCCTACTTCACAAACATTTACCCTCCTTTGTAAAAGGGAGTAGCGATTGGGATGAAGGTGTGGAGGTCTTCGAAGAGACTCCCAGCTGATTGTGAGATGTCTTTCTATTAAGAGTAGGCGAGCTCTCGCCGGCATCATCAATTAAATTCACCTCTCACCTAATTATGTCTCAGGATCGCCGAGTGTAATGTGTTGTTACTGTTAAATTCTTCCAAAAGCAGTGGTAAACCTCCAATTTTGTTTTTCCCACTGGATGTTTAATTCCTTATGGACCTAGACAATGACAACCCTTATAATTAATAACAATGTTCCTTTGTAAACATTATGATGTTACATACTATAAAATATGGTTTAGAAGTATTTTAGAAACAAACAAAGTGCATTTAAACATGTATGTGTTACGAGGTATTTCAATGTTCAACGGTCACGGTCATTCCACGGTCATCTATCCATCTCGAGAATGAATTTTTTATTTTTTATTTTTTTTTGCATACAAGATCGAGGCTCGTGAAAGAGCGAACATTAATCACACAGAAAGACAAACCGACACATAAAACATATAACATCGGGAGCGGTAGACAAGATGGGGAGAGAGGGGGAAGGACACAAACACGACATTTGAGAGCAGGGACCGAGAGACATGGAGACATCGAGAGATCTGTGAGAGGGAGAGGGCTTTGGTGGGGGGGCATGGGAAGTGGGGGGGTGGGAGAGGTATAAAACATATGGACACTGCCAGGACTTCCAGGAAAGAAGTTGGAATTTCAAACAAGGTGGATCTGGGGTGAATTAGCGGGGGTAGAAAAGATCAAGGTTTTGGATGGGGGAAGATAAGAGATGGTGGTGAACAGCTGTTTTAAAGACCTGGAGGGAAGAGTGGGATTGAAGGGAGTGAGGGAGTTTGTTCCAGAGGCGGGAGAAAAGAGGAATGAAAGAGTGAAGGTGAGCAGAGAGCCGAGATTTCGGCAGTTTAACCATCAGAGGGTTGCTGGCAGATCTTGTGCGACCTGTAGGAATATTTGGGGGACAGAGCACAGAGAGAGCTGGGGGTGCAAGGCCGGAGAGGAGTCGGTAGAAGACAGAAAGACCATCTACCTGTCTGCGGTGAGTGAGTGAAAGGCCCTCAGAGATAGCTTCATCGCGGGAGATTCCAATAATTCTGAAAGCTTTGGTTTCAACAGCGTGAAGCCGAGCTAGGTGTGAGGCAGGAGCACCGGCCCATAGGGGAGAACAGTATTCCATTGAGCTGCGGATGAAAGCCTTGTATGTGGTGAGGAGCTCAGGTGTGCCGAGGAAGGACTTCGCACGATGGAGGATGCCCAGTCGGCGACTGGCTTTGGAGGCCAGCTTGGAAATGTGGTTTTCCCAAGAAAGATCAAGGCAGATAGTGAGACCCAAAAGCTTGAGCGACAGAACTTCTTGGAGAGGATTGTTGAGAAAGTAGATGGGAGGGTTGTCCAGTCGATCTTTTCGGAGAGACATAGTAAGAGTGTGAGATTTGGCAGGATTGAAAGACATGTTCCACTTGTTTGACCAGTCTGTGATTTTGTCCAAGTCTTCAGAGAGTGAGGAGGCTGCAGACTGCCGATCTGAGGGAAGAGGAATGGAGCGGCAGAGAGTGGAGTCATCAGCAAAGAGATAGAGAGGATTTTCCAGAGAGTCGGAGAGATCCTTGATAAAGACCAGAAAAAGCACAGGGCCCAGAACACTGCCTTGGGGGACTCCAGCCTGAACAGGAAGGGGAGATGAGAGAAATCCATTTAGGGCCACACGTTGACTACGACCAGAGAGGAAGTCCACAAGCCATGCATGGAGATTTCCATGGATACCATAGGAGGAGAGTTTGGTGAGCAGAGCTGGGTGCCAGACCGTATCGAAGGCACGTGATATGTCAAGGGAGACGGCTCTGATTTCCTGTTTGGCATTGAGGACCTCCATCCATTGTTGAGACAGCAGAAGCAGCATGTCCAGAGTAGAGTGACCTGGTCTGAAACCAAATTGATGATCAGAGATCAAGCCATTGGAGAAGAGGAAAGATTTCATATCCGAAGCAATGATGGATTCCATGACTTTGTTGATAATTGGGAGAAGGCTGATTGGTCTGTAGTTGCAAGGATCTGTTTTTGCACCTTTTTGTGTAAAGCGGTAATGTTTGCTGATTTCCAGGATGCTGGCAGATGACCTTGAGCAAAGGAGAGGGTGAAAATAACAGAGACAGGGTGAGATAGAGCGGCAGAGCAGGATTTTAGGACCCTTGGGCTGATGCCGGCTGGTCCAGTTGCAGAATCAGAGTCGAGATTAGATAAAAACTCCTCCACCTTGTCAGGAGAGAAGGACACAGAGTCCAGGAGCAGTTGGGTTCGACTGGGTAAGGTGGGAACAGAGAGAGATGGGTTTGGGACACAAGATTTTGAGGCAAACACAGAGTTGAGGCATTCGGCTTTGTCACGTGCGATGTCAACTGTGTGGCCATTTGAGGTAATGGGAGGGGATGGAGGGGGAACAAACACCAGAAACGGATTTGACCAGACGCCACCAGGATTTGGAGGAAGGAGACAGGTTTGAGAGTTCATTCTTGAGTGTGGAGAGATAGTGCTTCCTGGCACTCCTGAGGGTAGACTCACACTTGTTCCGAGCTTGGTGGAAGGAACTGAGATTGCCTTCAGTTGGATTAGCCTTCCAAGAGGCAAAGGCAAGTTGTTTCAGGGCAACTGCCTCACCACAAGATTCAGTGTACCATGGACGGGAGGAAGGGTAAGACAACTGAAGACGAGATGGGATAAATCTGTGCATGAGAGAGAGCAGTTTGCTTTGGAAGAATTCCCAGGAAGAATTGATGTCGGAGGCAGTGGAGATGGGAGACCAATCCAGACGATTGATGGCTGCTTGAAGACCGTCCCAGTCGGCCTAAGTGAAATGCCAGACTCGTCGACGCTGAGGAGGCTCTCTGAGAATGGCCAGAGAGATGTCCACTTTGACAAGGACATGATCAGAAGAACCGATTGGAGCAGAAGAAGAGCAGCAGACATTAGCAGGGAAGTTTGTCATAATCAAGTCTAGAAGAGAAGATACTCCATTGGCTGAGATCCGGGTCAGGAAATTGACAGATTGTGTCAATCCCAGTGAGTCACAGAAGTCCTTTGCTGAGGTGCCATGACTGGTGAGAGAGGAACCCACACCCAACCAGCTGGCATGATGACAGTTGAAGTCACCACATATGAGGAAGAGAGAGTTGGGATGAGTGGATAGAAGTTGGTCCATGTTGTCAGACAGTGAAATGTAAATGGAGTCATCACTGTTTGGAGGACGGTACAGAACACATATGAACAAAAGGTGGGAGCGGAGAGGAAGCCGTAGCCAGAGGTACTCCTGGGGGTGAGGAGGAGAGAGGGCAGTGCAAGGAGAGTGAGGAAGAGAGTTTTTGATAAAGATAGTCACCCCACCACCAGGACGAGGCTCAGGTCTATCATACCGGAGGAGGGAGTAACCAGGAAGAGATATTAAGGAATCAGAGACATCTTGAAGGAGGAAAGTCTCTGTTAAGCAGATCAAGTCTGGATTGTCAGAAGCAACCTGTATGGAGAGATCAGTCAGGTTTGAGCGAAGGCCCCGGATGTTTGAGGTCCATACCGTTAATGAAGAGAGAGGGGGAGCATCGGGTACAGGACAGGGGAGGGGAGGAGTAGGGTAAGATGAAGGATGAGAGGGGGAGGTAGGAAGAGCAGTTGATAGTGTGTCAGAGATTACAGAAGAGTTCCAAGAAAGGGAAGGATGAGGAGGACGAAAGGTTTGATGGTGAAGGGATGAGGCACAGTGAAGGGTTGTTTGAGGGGGGGCAGAGGAAAGTAGAAGGTTGGGGGGGGGGTGGAGGTATGAGATAGAAGGGAGACGAAGTGGGGAGGAGGCAGCTTTGAGGAGGAGGGGGGAGGAGGGAGAATTGGAGAGGAATGGTATGGGGGGAGATTTGAATGGGAGGGGTTGGGGGGGGAGTTTTGAAGGTGAGGGGGGAGTTTAGGAGGGGAGGGGCAAGGGGGGAGTTTCGGAGTGGAGGGGCAAGGGGGGAGTTTAGGAGTGGAGGGGCAAGGGGGGAGTTTAGGAGTGGAGGGGCAAGGGGGGAGTTTAGGAGGGGAAGGGCAAGGAGGGAGTTCAGGAGTGGAGGGGCAAGGGGGGAGTTTGGGAGTGGGGGGACAAGGGGGGAGTTTATGAGTGTAGGTGCAAGGGGGGGGATTTGGAGGGGAGGGGCAAGAGGGGAGTTTCGAAAGTGGATGATTAATGAAAGACGAACATTGATAACAAATTGGGTTTGTTGTGATTTTCAAGTTAGCAATCCGATTCAGAACGATGGAGGAGGGGTGGAATGAATGTGCATTTCGACCATGTAGTGAGGGAGACGTATAAGAGATTGAATTTCTATTTTTTTGACGTGGAATGAGATGGAGAGGAATTTGAAAATAGCCTTTTAAATAGGAAGAAAAACAGCGTGTTGTAATATACCACTGAATAAAACACTGAAGGGGAAACTTTATACATATTTAAATAATATTAAAACAGAACCGTAAACAATCTTATATGCACAAAGTACCAACGGGGGGAGAGCCGAGAGGGACCACCACGAGTCACGTGGACAGGGCAAAAGGTGGATGGCAAGGAGATAATGGGGACGGGGCGAACAGCACACCTGGACAGAAAGTACAGGATGAGACAAACAGCACACGTGGAGAAAGGAAAATAAATGTTTTTGGTTATTTTTTTTGTTTGTTTTTTGGGGGGTGGGGGTATTTTAAATAAAAGTATTTAAAACGTTAGACAAAGAGTATTATGTTCGGGGTAGAAGGGAAAAAACTAAGAGCCAAGCAAAACACGATGTAGGGGACTTCAGTAAACAAACACCGATGGGGGTACAAGGCTGCACTAGCGGAGCAGAACACGATTAATTAATTACGAGTTACAGGAAATTCAAACCAAAACTAACTAAAAACAAACAATAATGCATGGACGATAAAATAACGAGTTGAAATTTGACAAACACACGAATGAAAAAATAACCGCTTTGGATGCCCGGAGAGAACCAGGCCTCAAGGTCGGAAACTTCAACAACTCGGCCGCGTGGCGCGAAATACTCGACTATTTTTTACAGGTATGAAAGATTAACACCGATAATCTCCCGAGGGACATGCAAAAGGTACACACACGTAAGATAAATACAGTTTCGACAAAAATACAAATGTGACAATTACTTAACTTCGAGCGTGCGTGAAGATCGTAGAACAGCTTTGAAAAACCGTGACCGCCCTGACCAAATCTGTCCTGCAAAGGTCATTGACCACAAATTTTCATTCGGTCAAATGCTCATCTCCCTTCAAGTTTGAAGTCATTGTATTATATTGTATTGCGTTTGTCTTGGGACAATATATGTTTCAATTTGAGTTTCGGAGAGTTTGAAGACTACTTGCGTTCCTGTTTGGCGCCCGAATGGTAGAGAGATATCGCATATGGAATGTCACACAGGATTGCGCTCTCTTTGGTCTGAATAGTTTACAAAGGTATCGTTTTCAGTTCATGCTATTGTAACTTAAACATGTCCCAATATTGTGTGTGTTCTTACATTTAGAGAGCAGCAAAAGCAGCTTCAAGAACTGGAGGAACTTCATGGGCCAAGTGTGGAACAGCATTCCTCAACCTTTTCACAGGTACTGACACGCTTTGCATGAACACGTGTGAGTAGAGTTTTAATTTGCATTTTAAAACCCCCTTTACCTTTTTTATACCTCCTGTTGACAGTCGCCAGAGGCATTACGTTTTCAGGTTGGCCGTCCGGCTGTCCGTCCGTCCATCCGTCCATGATAGTTTTTTGTTGCCACGATAACTTGAGAATGGCTGAAGGGATCTTAGTCAACCCTGGTGCAGGTATATATAATGAGGTAAAGATAAACTGATTCGATTTTGGGGTCACGAGCTCAAAGGCCAAAGGTGAGAGGTCATGTTAGGTAAAAATCCTAACAGTCTGCAGCCTCCTCACTCTCTGCAGACCTGGACAAAATCACAGACTGGGCAAACAAATGGAACATGTCGTTCAATCCTGATAAATCTCACATTCTTACGATGTCTCTCCGAAAAGACCCGCCTGGAAAACCCTCCCATCCACTTTCTGAATAATCCTCTCCAAGAAGTTCTGTCACTCAAGCTTTTGGGTCTCACTATTTGCCATGATCTTTCCTGGGAAAACCACATTTCAAATCTGGCCTCCAAAGCCAGTCGCCGACTGGGCATCCTCCGTCGTGCGAAGTCCTTCCTTGGCACACCTGAGCTCCTCACCACATACAAGGCTTTCATCCGCAGCTCTATGGAATACTGCTCTCCCCTCTGGTCTGGTGCTCCTGCCTCACACCTAGCCCGTCTTCACGCTGTTGAAACCAAAGCGTTCAGAATCATTGGAATCTCCCGCGATGAAGCTAACTCCAAGGGCCTTTCACTCACTCACCGCAGGCAGGTTGGTGGTCTTTCCGTCTTCTACCGACTCCTCTCTGGCCTTGCCCCCCCAGCCCTCTCTGGGCTCTGTTCCCCAAATATTCCTACAGGTCGTACAAGATCTGCCTGCAACCCTCTTATGGTTAAACTGCCAAAATCAAGACTTTCTGCTCACCTTCACTCCTTCATTCCTCTTTTCTCCCGCCTCTGGAACAAACTCCCTCACTCTCTTCAATCCCACTCCACCCTCCAGGTCTTTAAAACAGCTGTTCACCACCATCTCTTATCCTCCCCCATCCAAAACCTTGATCTTTTCTACCCCCGCTAATTTCGGTCCCCTTGTGTTTTATACCTCTGCCCCCCCGCCCCCCCCCTCCCCTTCCCATGCCTCCTGCCCCCAAGCCCTCTCCCTCCCACACTTCTCCCTGCTCTCAAATGTTGTGGTTGTGTGCTTCCCCTTCTCTCCCCATCTTGTCTTCCGCTCCCTCTTTTTGTATATTTTGTTTGTCTGGTTGATTTGTTTGTGAAATAAATGTTAGCTCTTTCACGAGCCTCGATTCAGTATACAAAAAAAAAAAAAAAAAAAAAAATCCTGTGACCGCAATAACTTGTGAACCAGTGATGGGATTGTGACCGAATTTGGTACATTGATGTAGAATGATGTAAAGATGAACTGGTTCGATTTGGAGGTCAAAGTCTGTAATATGTCTATAACTTCAGAACGGCTGAAGTGATCTAATTCAAACTTGATACAGATATGTATAATGATGTAAAGATTAACTGATTAGATTTTGGAGGCAAAGGTCACAGTCCTAAGAGGTCTATAACTTGAGAATGGCTGAAGTGATCTTATTAAAACTTGGTACAGGTATGTGTGATGATGTAAAGGTTAATTGATTAGAATTTGGAGTCAAGAGGTCAAAGGTCAAAGTCTGTAATCGGTCTACAACTTGAAAACGGCTGAAGTGATCTCATTCAAACTTGCTACACATATGTATGATGATGTAAATATTAACTGATTACATTTTGGGGTCAAGAGGTCAAAGTGTGTAATATGTCTATAACTTGAGAACCGCTAAAGGGATCTAATTCAAACTTGGTACAGATATGTATAATGATGTAAAGATTAACTGATTAGATTTTGGGGTCATGAGGTGAAAGGTCAGAGGTCATGTTAGGTAATGCAATGTGATAACTTGTGAACAGCTGAAGGGATTTAAATTAAAAATTGGTACAGGTATGTATAATGATAACAAGAACTGATTGAATTTTGGGGTCAAGAGGTCAGAGGTCATGTCAGGTAAAAATGTGATAACTTGGGAACAGCTGCATGGATTGAAACTAAACTTGGTGCAAGTATTATAATGATGTAATAATGTGGGCGTAGTCATATCGGTCGATGTCGTGACGTCAGAGTATCGTTCTCGTTTTTGTTATGTCATGTTCTTGCCCATTCTGTGTTGTGGCTCTAACTCTAAAAACTCTTCCACGAGCCTCAAATTAATATTAAAAAACACTCCTCAAATCTTTTTTCGCATTTCTCCCACACTCCCTCGTTTCCTACCATCCTGACATACTCCTGTCTCTTCCTTTTCTTAATCTAGTTTCATTATTTGTTTGCTTAAATTGTGCGGCATGTAATTTGACAACATTTTAACTTCTGACATTGTGTTTACCAGACAATGCCATACAAGAAAAAATAGATGCAGGAGTCGATTAGGCTCATCTTACCTGTTTTGTTTCCACGCTCCATGAACTTAATCTAAAAATTTGCTCATCTTCTATATACCTTTATTGTAAATTTAGTTCTCATTCTAGAAACCTAAATCACATTTTTCACCATTACCGTACTTGATTCTCACTATACCCCTTTATAGTTTACTTTCGCGTAATATTCTTAATCCAGAGGCAATATTTTTTGATATTTTTTTCAGAAATATTTTTTGAAAGGGTGCTGGCAAATTTCCTACTTCTTATAAAATATGCTCTGGGCTATGTACTGTCTACTACCTAAATGTAGACAGGGAAGCAGGTTTTCCATCATCATTTCCAGGGATGGCCCATGCTGAGATGCAGTGCCCACATTATTACCTCTGTCCACCTAAGGAGGACAGAGGATATGCTTTCACCCCTGTGTTTGTTTGTTTGTATACAGGATATTTCAGAGTTGTGGACAAGTTTTGACAAAACTTGGTGGATGACTTGGCTAGGTGACAAGAACAGGCTGATTCGATTTTGGTTCAGGTCCGGATCCAGATCCAGCCTGTCAGTGGGATACAAAATGTAAACTTATCAACCTGGCAGAGGTATGCAGGAAACCAAGTACCCTTCCAGGTTTCTTTGTTTACAGAGTAGAAGCTTGTGGAAGAGCTAGAACACTGAATGGATCACGACACAACAGAACAAAAGGAACGAGAGAGAGAGAGATCGAGAGAGAGAGAGAGAGAGATCGATATCGATCAACAGCAGGGTTTAATCACAAAATCGAGGGGGACTTGGACAAATAATTGGCATGGGGAGTCTGCAGGGAGGGAAGAAGCTACTGCTTGTCTATCTGAAGGATGACAAATTATATGGCAGAGGGTAGAATCATCAGTGAAGATATAGGCTGGATTTTCAAGGGAATCAGAAAGATCATTGTGGAAGTTGAGGAACAAGACTAGGGCCAAGACACTGCATTGGAGCACTCTAGCCTTGCTTGACAGGGAGAGCAGATGAAAGGATTCCGTTGAGAGTCGCATGTTGGCTACGAGAGTAGAGGAAGTCAGTAAGCCATGTATGGAGTTGGCCTTGGATACCATAGGCAGACAGTTTGGAGAGCAACGCAGGATGCCAGACTGTATCAAAAGCATGAGATATGTTCAGAGAGACGGCTCTGATGTCATGTCTGACAATGAGGGCCTCCATCCACTCCCCTCCTTTCTCTCACCTCTCTCCTCGCCTCTCTATTCCCCCTCTCCTCATCCAAGAAGACCGATCCCGAAGTTCGTTGAAAAAAGTATCGTCGGTCCACTGTCTGGAGGGTTTCTTTAGAAAAGATTGAGATTTCGCTTTTTCCCCTTCCATCAAGACATCAAAGAGGGAACTGGTCCTTTTTGTCACAAGATCTTCCAACTTCAGGTCTTCCACTTGATTTGTGATCCCTTGACGTCGAAGGAAGTCTGGGTAACTGAGAACATTGTCGGTTTCGGACCATCCTTTATTTTGTCTCCATGGTCACTCTGATGTCGAAAAAGGCTAGGGCAACTATGTGCTCAGAGAGAAACCAAAGATGTCTGCAAAAGGCCGTGGACACTTTGCTGGCCACAATCTGATTGGGGTAAGTCTTGAGGATAGACAGAAGATGAATGTCGTTGTAAGGGGCTCGAATTCCAAGGGGCGCTTCGTTCCACTGCCTGATGTAAACGAGACTCACGAACAGAGCCAAATCAGTTATGCCCCTGGCTTCTCGTGGTGTCAGCTTGAATTGCTTGGAAAAAGTATATCTTCAATGCATAAATCCCTTTCCCCATCCATCGAGTGTGGGGTGTTGGTTCAGGAGCTCGAAACGAGTCGTTTCCACTTCCTCCACCAAGAAATAAGAGAGGCGCAAAAATGCTTGATAATGAAATTTTTAGTATGGGGCGACCTCTAAATATTCCCCAATCAAGCTCAAATTTCACACACGTCGATCAACCCTAGTGGACAAAAACATGTGGAGAAATGATTCAACTAACTTGGTTTTTTTTGGACCACCCTAATGGGAAGAGTTCAAGTGGACCACTTCCAAAAGGCAGTTCCACAAATGGGAGAAAAGGAGAAACAAAAGACTGGTATTAACCTAGATTTTGGAATTTTAACCATGAAGGAGTTACTGGAATAATGTTTGCATCCTGAAGGTGCTGAGATGGCTTGGATGGCTGAGCAGAGGACAGGAGACTGGAGGAATATGAATGAATGAATGATCGTTTTAAGGCCATTTTTTTCCCGCTAGAGCGGGGGTTAGCCTTGCGGGCCCCATGACAATCATGGTTCCCTGTTTGAGGCAATGTTTTTATGGCCGGATGCCCTTCCTGACGCCAACCCTTCGTCGCCTCTTACGATGCGCAGGGATACGGTGTACCTATTCTAAATCGGGGTACACACCGGGACTGGAGGAGAGGCAGTAAATAAAATACCAAAAAAACAACAAACAGAGATGCCACCGACCTGTCTGCAATTTGATCGCAACAAACCTTGCGTTTCAGCCTCATCGCAGGGGATGCCAAAAATGTTAAGTTATGGATTCCACAGAATCCAGGAGATACAAATGTGATGCTGGGGCAGCAGCTGATCGGAGAGTTATGATTTGTCTTCGGTAAAGCTGGTTCAGGTGAAGGAGGGTGTGAATATATTTAACAAGGTGCCACTAACACTGAGGAATGAAACTTATTGGAGAGTTCGGCCTTGAGATAAGCAAGATGATTTCTGACTTAACCAAGTCTGTTTCGGTTTAAATAAAGACCAGACTTTTAAATTTCCTTCTTCACTGTTTGCAGCAGTTTCATTAAGTCATCTTTAATTTCTGCTAATAGACTAGTATAATCAGCATGCCTTAGGTTGCTGATACATCTTCCAATCCTGACTCTAGTCTCTATGTCATCCATGTCCTTTATTTTTACTGTTTCTTTTTATAAACTGTTTATTCTATTTTTAATTAAAGAGCTTTAAAATTTGGTTAAAAGCTTATAGCACTATATAAGATATAAAATTGATTTAAAAAGTGATTGAATGATTTGATTTTGCTTTAGGAGCATGATATTTCAACTCAAGATGAGATGGAACGACAAGGGGATCAAGGCCCAATCTGGTCAAGAGGACAACAGTACGAGTGGGACAGCGAAGAGGCTCGTGCTCTCAAACGAGACAGAGAAGATGATCTAGGTGAGAAGAAGTGCCTTGGACCACATTTCCTGCCAACTTTACAAGGTATTTTGTGCAGATGGTCATTTTGTTTTCAAATTGTATTTTGCTTTCTGAGGTATGACCCCCCCCCCCCCCCCCCCAACCCACCGAGCTGTGGTTCTTTGCACTCATGACAGTTGGCATCATGCACAAACACAATGCAATGACGTTAAATTAATTTTATTGCAATTTTAGAATTCACAGTTTCACAAAGTGATGTAAATACCTGGATCACTCCTAAAAGTTTGGATGAATCAGCACCCTTGTATTAATTTATCTACTATATGAAACACTGTGTATTTGTGTTTGTGTGTTTGTGTGATGTCTGTCCCCCTTCATAATATAAGGGCAGATTTTAAAGGCTTTGAGTAGCGCTTTCTGAGGGAGTTGAATGGGGTTTTAATGGGCAATCTTTGAACACCACTGTGTGTCCACTGGTTAAAAGACCTGAAAGACTCCAAGGACCCAAATTACCACAAGGACCCAGCAGTCCCAAATGACCCAGAGGACCCAAACGACACCGAGGATTCTCAAGACCCAAAACACCGCGAAGACCTAAAAGACACCGAAGAACCAAAAGACCCTGAAGACCGTTAAAGACCCTGTCGACCCAAAAGACCAAAATACCCCAAAGACCAGGAGACCCAAAATCCCCAAAGTACCCAAAAGACCCAGAAGACCGAAAAGACACCGAAGACCCCAAAGATCCTTAATGACTGCACAGACCCAAACAATCCAAAACACCAAAAACGACCCCAAAGATCCTTAAAGACCCAGTGGACTCCAAAGACCCAAATGACCCCTAAAACCTAAAATATCCCAAAGAACCCTAAATACCCCAACGGCCCAGAGTATCGAAAAGACCCGATGACCCCAAAGATTCAGAGGACCCAAAAGACTCAAACGACCCAAGACCTAAAGGACTCAAATGACCCAAGACCGAGAGGACCCAAAATATTCAAATGACCCAAAAGACCCCGAGGAACCAGAAGACCCAAAATACACAAAAGACCCTGAAGACACAAAATACGCAAAAGACCTCAAGGACCAAAATGACACAGAGGACACAAAAGACCCCGAAGACCCAAAACACCCCAAAGACCCTTAACGACTGCACAGACCCAAACAATCCAAAACACCCAAAAAGACCCTTCGCTCTTTCACGAGCCTCGATCTTGTATACAAAAAAAACCAAAAAAAAACAACCCAAAAAGACCCTTGAAGACCCAGTGGACTCCAAAGACACAAATTGCCCCTAATACCCAAAATATCCCAAAGAACCTTAAATACCCCAATACCCCAATGACCCAGAGTACCAAAAAGACCCAATAACCCTAAAGATTCAGTGGACACAAGACTCAAATGACCCAAGACCTAATGGACCCAAAATATTCAAATGAACCAAAAGACCCCGAGGAACCGCAACAATATATATATATATATATATAATGGGAGGGGGTGGGAGGGGGAGAGGGGCGGGGTAGGAGGGGAGGGGGGAGGTTACATTACACCGATTTACATTGAAAACTGCTGAAATATGTACGCAACTTCAACTTAGCACAGTTTAGTAAAGACTCGAGATAAATCCATGCGGTAAAAGATTGCTGAGAGTTGCTAAGACCTATGACTTAGAAATTCCACCTGGACACACTTCAGGGGGCACTTTCAAAGGGGAGATGTGCTTAGTCTTTCTAAAAAATATTTTAGGTGTGGTATAGACACGATATTTGCATGCATCGGTTTCAAAAATCGAGCAAATATGGTAAATATTACTCACGTGAAACCAGGATCCGTCTCGGTGGTAGCCATGAGTGTGTAGATGTCACATGATCAGTCATGAAGAGTGGTTAAGTCCAAAATATGACATACCATGGCATAAAAACGATTTGCCCGCAAAGCATTGCACCGCAACGGCGGTCACAGAGTGCCATGCACAGCGTGGGCGCCCCTGGCGGAATTACCGGTCCCTATCAAAGACATTTAATTCATATCGCACAAAATCGACAAAAATCAACACAAAACACGATCGCTTTTCGCTCTGAATTACGTGCAAACGTGTGACGGAACTCACCATCGCCCAGCATCGAATGCCAACCAAGATGGCGCCCGGTAACTGCATCTCCACCTATGTGGAGTGAATGGCAATGGTCACATCACGTGATCGCTCTGAGCGAATCAGTCTAGCGGCGGGGATGGAACATCACGTGATCGCTCTGAGCGAATCAGCGAGCTGTTCTGACACCGGCTGAGATTAGCGGGTACTTCGCTGAAATGTGCTGAGGTAAATATGAATAAAAAATATGGATCGTCAAATATTTTGAGGTCGGCCATGTTCGTCCCAGGCTCAATGGCCATGTCTATGCCAAATATCAAGCACGTGAGCCTCTCCGTTTCGGAGTCTATCGGTAACATTACACACGCACACGCACACACAAACTGTGTTTTATATATATATATATAGATATATGTATGTGTATATATATATATGTGTATATATATATATATATATATGTATATATATATATATATATATACATATATCTATATATATATATATAAAACACAGTTTGTGTGTGCGTGTGCGTGTGCGTGTGTAATGTTACCGATAGACTCCGAAACGGAGAGGCTCACGTGCTTGATATTTGGCATAGACATGGCCATTGAGCCTGGGACGAACATGGCCGAACTCAAAATATTTGACGATCCATATTTTTTATTCATATTTACCTCAGCGCACGGAATCAACGGAATCAGAGCAGGTGGGCGCTGATTCGCTCAGAGCGATCACGTGATGACGCTATGATGCTATGACGCTATGAAAAAAAAAATCGCTATGACGCTATGAACGCGATGACGCTATGAACGCAATGACGCTATGAAGGCTATGAACGATATGATGCTATGAAAAAAAAAATCGCTATGAACGCGATGACGCTATGAACGATATGACGCTATGAACGATATGACGATATGAACGCTATGACGCTATGACGCTATGAAAAAAAAAATCGCTATGAAACGCTATGACGCTATGACGCTATGATGCTATGAAAAAAAAAATCGCTATGACGCTATGGAAAAAAAAATCGCTATGAACGCTATGAACGCTATGACGCTATGACGCTATGAAAAAAAAAATCGCTATGACGCTATGAAAAAAAAAATCGCTATGACGCTATGACTTCTGCTATATAAACTATAATGCCGGGTACTTCTGCCAGGTCCTCCCCCTCCCCCCTCCCCCCTCCCACCTCCCCCCTTCCCATCCCCCTCCCCCTCCCCCTCCCCCCTCCCCTTCCCCCCCCTCCCACCCCTTCCCCTTCCCCCCTCCCACCCCCTCCCCCTCCCCCCTCCCACTTCCTCCCCTCCCCCTCCCATCCCTCACCTTTTTTTTTTTTTTTTTTTGTTGTATACTGAATCGAGGCTCGTGAAAGAGCTGACATTTACTTCACAAACAAATCAACCAGACAAACAAAATGTATAAAAAGAGGGAGCGGAAGACAAGAGAATGGGAAGCACACAAACACTTGAGAGCACACAACATTTAAGAGCAGGGAGATGTGTGGGAGGGAGAGGGCTTGGGAGGAGGAGGCGTGGGAAGGGGGGGGGGGGGGGTGGGAGAAGTATAAAACACAAGGACACCAAGGACTTCCAGGACAGAAGTTGGTATTTCAAAAAGTGGAATTGGGGTGAAATTATCGGGGATAGAAAATATCAAGGTTTTGGAAGGGGGAAGATAAGAGATGGTGGTGAACAGCTGTTTTAAAGACCTGGAGGGTGGAGTGGGATTGAAGAGAGTGAGGGAGTTTGTTCCAGAGGCGAGAGAAAAGAGGAATGAAGGAGTGAAGGTGAGCAGAGAGGCTTGATTTTGGCAGTTTAACCATAAGAGGGTTGCAGGCAGATCTTGTGCGACCTGTAGGAATATTTGCGGGACAGAGCCCAGAGAGAGCTGGGGGGGGGGGGGGGCAAGGCCAGAAAGGAGTCGGTAGAAGACGGAAAGACCACCAACCTGTCTGCGGTGAGTGAGTGAGAGGCCCTTGGAGTTAGCTTCATCGCGGGAGATTCCAATGATTCTGAATGCTTTGCTTTCAACAGCGTGAAGACGAGCAAGGTGTGAGGCAGGAGCACCAGCCCAGAGGGGAGAGCAGTATTCCATTGAGCTGCGGATGAAAGCCTTGTACGTGGTGAGGAGCTCAGGTGTGCCAAGGAAGGACTTCGCACGACGGAGGATGCCCAGTCGGCGACTGGCTTTGGAGGCCAGATTTGAAATGTGGTTTTCCCAGGAAA
>NC_136266.1:186236103-186291103 GCF_964187855.1 Myxine glutinosa
GTGTGCCAAGGAAGGACTTCGCACGACGGAGGATGCCCAGTCGGCGACTGGCTTTGGAGGCCAGATTTGAAATGTGGTTTTCCCAGGAAAGATCATGGCAGATAGTGAGACCCAAAAGTTTGAGTGACAGAACTTCTTGGAGAGGATTATTCAGAAAGTAGATGGGAGGGTTGACCAGTCGGTCTTTTCGGAGAGACATCGTAAGAGTGTGAGATTTGTCAGGATTGAAAGACATGTTCCACTTGTTTGCCCAGTCTGTGATTTTGTCCAGGTCTGCAGAGAGTGAGGAGGCTGCAGACTGCCGATCTGAGGGATGACGAATGGAGCGACAGAGAGTAGAGTCATCAGCAAAGAGATAGAGAGGATTTTCAAGAGAGTCGGAGAGATCATTGATGAAGACCAGAAAAAGCACAGGGCCCAGAACACTGCCTTGGGGAACTCCAGCCTGAACAGGAAGAGGAGATGAGAGAAACCCATTCAGGGCCACACGTTGACTACGACTAGAGAGGAAGTCCGCCAGCCATGCGTGGAGATTTCCATGGATACCAACAGAGGAGAGTTTGGTGAGCAGACCCCTCCCGTGCCTCCCCTCCCCCGCCCGGCAATGCCGGGTACTTCTGCTATATAAAGTATAAACGCTATGACGCTAAGAACGCTATGACGCTATGACTTCTGCTATATAAACTATATTGACTATATAGACTATGACTTCTGCTATATAAACTATATTGACTATATAGCTGTATTGACTATATAGACTTGACTATATAGCGGGTACTTCTGCTATATAAACGCTATGACGCTATGAACGCTATGACGCTATGACTTCTGCTATATAAACGCTATGAACGCTATGACGCTATGAAAAAAAAAATCGCTCGCTTTACCAAGGGGCTCGCTCTCCCCCCGTTCCCCTCCCCTCCCCTTCCCCCTCCCCTCCCCCGCCCGGCAATGCCGGGTACTTCTGCTCGTATATATGTATGTATATATATATATATATATATATATATATAATATATATTATATATATATACGGTATATATATATGTTGTTGTGGATCTGTCGCCGGCCTTCTCCCCTTATCAAGGGGGGGATTAATCCCCTTGTCTTTATTGACCTGGTGCGACCCGAGACCTATCACGTCCCTTCCGGACAGCGCTAAATAGGGTTTCAGGGCCAAATTCGCTGTTACCTAAGTACTAGCGCTGCCCTGAAACGAGGAGATAAGCCTCGCACGAACCACGTGTATTGGTGATACGCCGAGCGGTTGCGTACACGTGAGCCGCGCCGTTATGGATGGTGGAACCCGATTCAAACGGTTCTATTTGTACCACGCTTAGTCAATGGAGAAATCACAGGTACGATCGAATCAGAAGGAAGAACAGAATTTATTTAAACTATACAATGGTAGAAGAAGCAGACACACAGAGCAGTCCTTAAACAGTCTTACTTAATCCCCAAGGACTACGGGCCCGTCTCACTCACACTCACACGGGGATTGCAGATGGCAGGATGATGTTCAGCGCTTCCAGGGATGGCTCTCGTGCAGCTCTCTCCGGTCCCCGGCACGTCCCGGGAAGATGGAGGCAGGAGAAGGCAGGAGCTCGTCGCGTGTCGCCTGAACGGAGCGGGTTATCACGGAGCGAACGGTAGGGAGCGGACTTTGGCGCGGCTGGCGGTTATTCACTCGTGGTTATGGCCGCGTTCACTCGCGTGGCCGAAATGCGCTATCTGCGTTACCGGCTCATCTGGCTGTGCCCGCGTACATGTACGGTCAACGCCTCTTCCTCTATCCCCTGGCGCGTACGTTATATTGTGAGGGTCAAAGTTCAACAACGGCGAGTGATGCAAGTTCTCCGGTCCTCTCCGCGTTCTCTCTCTGCGTTCTGCCTCCGGATCAGCTCTGCGAGTCCTGCTTGTAAGTCCTCGACCTCCCTCTCTGCAAGTTCTTCTGCCACTGCCGTGTGCACGCGAGTCTTTTCGAGGGCTTTTCGTATGGGCTTATATAGACCCGCCCCGCGAACCTTCTGGAACTCACCAGACTCTCTGCACCACGCCCTCTCACGTCATGCCGCTCGAGCTCTGATTGGCTGGTGGCTCTTACCGTCATTGCCTCTGCCGCTCCCGACCTCAACGCCGCCCCCACCTTTTTAGGCCATCTCGTGTTACTCGACTAGTGGACAGCCAAATGGGGCGCGGGATGGATTGCGCCCATAGAGGTAGAATGGAGGTTGGAGCAAAACGAATGTTGGGCCTACTCTCCTGTCTTTACACAACACAGGTACTAAGAAGGGAAATGGCCTATTCTTACACATACTAAGACATAACTATACTAGAAATGGGCCTATATGTTGCTCGTGTGACTAACTATGGGGGGGCAAACCTTTAACCTTTAATGACTTCAATGTGCCAATTTCAAAACCGCAGCACTGCCCCCCTCCCTCGTCAGACCCGTCCCCGAGTCGAACCCACACAGGTGTGAACGACCGGTTTTGAGAAAGACTTGGGACTAGTTTTTAATTATGTGTGACACTTAGATGTGGTTCCCCTCTAACATTTGATCTAACCCCTGTATCTGATAGGTTTACAACACTAAATATGTCCCACCTACTGCGTTGTGTAACTAACTAACAGACTCGCACCCACAACTAACCGAATTGCGGAATTAATTCTCAAACTACACATAAAGCCGGTGGGTAGCATCTTATTTACAATCACAACCTAATTATTTACATTTCTATAACCCAGGACTTGTTCTTTTTGGAAAGAAGATTGGAGGGGAGAAAAAGCACAGCAATGCACCAATACACAAAACACTTTTCAATGCACAGTTCACCATTTGCTGCTGGGCTACTGCAGCTTCCGTCTTCTTGCTTCGTCTTCGGTGTGCCATAAAAACTTACAAGTCTTCTTTCCTGGCACACCAGAATCAAATGTACAGAAACCGTGTTCGTTCTTATTGCCAGCAGGGCCAATCTTATGGTCCACCTGCGTGACATTGACGCCACTTAAAACCAGTGGTCCGAAGATGAAAGGCAAGTTTGCAGCAAATGACTGCTCAGCAAAGTGTAAAGCCACAAAATGTGTGGTCCAGGTGTAATGTGGTGCAGCAAAATGTCTGTGCATGTGCAGCAAAGTTATAATAAGAGTACGCAGCAAAGTACCACGCCGTTCATCTGCACGGGGCCAGCAATGTGCAGCCGCACAGGGTAGCAAAGTGCAGCTGCACAGGTGTAGCAAAGTGCGGCCGCACAGCTCAAAGTTGCTGCACACTCCTGCAAAATGGGTCCATGGGTGGGGAGGAGAGACAAAGCACAGTTCGCAGAGGAAAGGGCGCAAGGGTACACCAAGACACAAGGTAATGCAACATGAGGGGCGCGGTAGAGCGAGCAGAGCAAGTTCGTCCCTAACCGTTCGTACCCCCCCCACCCCCCCCCCCCCCCCCCATGTCAGCTTACACTACCCTTGCCCTTCCCTGTATTTACAAATTACAAAAGCGTCACTACGTCTTGTCTCCCATATCCCCCTCTAAGCCGAATTCGTCGTCCAATCCCTCCCAAGAAGGAAGAGATGGAATACCCACAATGTCACTCTCACGTCGAGATGCGTCTTACCCACTCAAATCGTTCACTTGGTGCTGGTGCGGAGCTTTGTCACCTTGGTGAATGAATGTGGATGGTGCGAAGGGACTTCTCAATTCCTAACTACACTAGTTGACATTAACTCCTTTACACTACCCGGGATCATGCCCTGCCAATCGGCATCTTTAAACTATGTGGTTCTAAAAACCAATTCCCATTCACCCACCCTGTGGTGCCCATGAAGTTTGGTCTCACTCCCCAATTTTTCTTACTGTGCCTTTGCACAATTTCGGGGCTGGGTCGTGTGGCTCCACTAGCAGGTCTAACTACCTGCGCACATCTGCCACTGAAGTCGCCACCCGAGCTTACCTTGCTCCTTGCGACTACCCTACACTGTGGAAGGCCCTCCCTGGCACTTACCCCCTCTGTGCCCACTTTGGCATCGGGCAACCCTGGTCCTCTCCGGGGATCCTCGGGCCCCACTCAACAACTAACCTAACCGGCTCCCAGAGCCTACCTGCGGCCTCACATGGCCGACAAACTACCAGTGACGGAGTGCCCAATAACTATACTCACTAAGTAAGCCACACGCCCAGCCATTCCACAGACTCATGCACCCGACAAAGCACTTCTTGCTACTACCCGCACCACAGGTGTCAATATCCATACAATTTACCTATGCCCTCTACCTGGCTTTACACTAACCCCCCCCCGCCCCCCCCCCGGGCTTCCGTGAATGGGTTCCACTCTCCCCCCATTCACTCCTTCGCACCATGCATTCCACACCTTTTACTTCCACACCTTTGCTCTCACACATCAAATATCTTGCACACCTTTTGTGCTCACACACCTCAAACACAATTCCTCAAGCACTACCACACAACTCCGTTTACTCCCACATACACACAGCATAATCTATCTCACTACTTCCCCTACAACTCGTGCTTCCCTCGTCGTCCCTTTACACTATGCACATTGCACACCCTGTTCTTTATATCATCCATCTAAGCTACCTACGTCCCCCCTATAGGTCAGGTGTCACTACTTAAATCTTGTGTCTCTACAGTCCTCTAATTCCTTATCCATTATCCTAGCCCTTCCTCGGCTAGCTTCGGTGCCCCATGGAGGCAACCATTGCTGGCACCCCCATGTGCCTATCGCTGCCACCCCCCTAAACTAATGCTCATGGGCCCCGCCGTGTGAGGAATGGTGTCGTGGAAATCAAGCAGGTCCACAACTTTGTCCCATAGGTAGGTTTAATCACAATTAGATCTTTGGCATCATCCTGTAAAAATACGATCATGCAATAGATATCAGGATCTTGGCATCATATAGAAAGGATCGATAATAATAGTCAAAGCAAGCGAGTCTAGCATACACGTAGTGTGTTCAAAAAGTATCCGACCTTTATTTTTCGTGCGTAAAAAAGAAGAAGCTAGGGAGGCGTTGATTGGTGCACGTATGTAGGCGATCCTAATGCGCACGCGTGAATTTTTTCCCACCTGCAGAAGCTGTCATTCGACGGCAGACCGCCGATGAGTGAGGACATGTAAGTGAGCGCCGTCGGATTTTCGTTTTTGACAAAATGACGGAAAAACTTGAACAACGCTACTGCATAAAATTTTGTGTTTTTTGGCCTCGGGGATGTTGGATGCTTCCATTGTGATGACTGCAACTTGGTTTCTGGGTCGTACCCATAAACCCAGGACTCATCGCCAGTGATCACTGTGTTGAGGAAGCTGGGATCGCTGTTCACAGTCTCCAGCATGTCCTGTGCGATCTCCAAACGGAGTTGCTTCTGCTCAATCGTTAGCAGCTTTGGTACGAACTTCGCTGAGATTCTCCTGAAGCCCAAATCCTCCTTCATAATGGAATGAACGGTGTTGAATCTTGCGGATCGTTGCCACTTGGGAATCGCCAAGCTTTACACAAAATTTGATGCAGTAGCGTTGTTCAAGTTTTTCCGTCATTTTGTCAAAAACGAAAATCCGACGGCGCTCACTTACATGTCCTCACTCATCGGCGGTCTGCCGTCGAATGACAGCTTCTGCAGGTGGGAAAAAATTCACGCATGCGCATTAGGATCGCCTACATACGTGCACCAATCAACGCCTCCCTAGCTTCTTTTTTTTACGCACGAAAAATAAAGGTCGGATACTTTTTGAACACAGTAGTATGTGCGGGTACGTACCATTCAAGACTACAAGACTACATGTCATAGTAAATGTCACAGCAGTGGTTCAGCGTCGCGGATGTCCCAGGTCTTATAGACGCCCCTCAGTGGTTTAAGCGAGCATCACTCCCGGGTTCAACTTTGGTATATTTTCACTACATTCTCCCCGCCGTAAGAACTATACTGCCACTAGGCAGGTCTCAAGCGAGCGTCAGCATTAATTGATTGGGGTACGTCATTCCATGTCAGTCGGTCCACCCGTAGCGGTCGGGGTGGCGAACTACCCTGCCAGCTCGTGTCCGGAAACTACCGGGTACGGCGTCCCCAAGCCCGGAGTCCCCTGCATCGGAGTAGCCGCTGGAGGCCGGTGTCGGAGGGGGCACCTCAGAGCCTTCAGGCAGGGGTGCAGGTGACGACGGAGGTGACGGCAGAAGTTCCATCGAGGAAGCTTCGGTAGAGTCCATAGACTCGTAGATCGGTTCGTCGATATCCCTATAAGGGTCGATGACCCCACATGGGGCGAGATGGCGTACGGAGACAGTGGACTCGCGCCCATCTGCCGTCATCACACGAGCATGCTCGGGATTAGCCTGGAGTACCTGCACCTTATCTACTAAGGGGTCGTACTTGCTTGTGCGAACCGCTCGTTTGAGATAGGCCGGCCCCGGCTCAGCGAGCCAGCTGGGTAAAGATCGGATACTACCCGAGCTTCTAGGGTGGTGGAACAGTCTTTTGTGAGGAGTCTGGTTGGTGGCCATACATAGGAGAGCCCTGATCGAGTTCAGAGCCGCAGGTAGCGACCAAGCCCATTTATCGAGGCCCCGGCCGAGGGTCCTGAGGCTTAGCATGACGGCCCTCCATATAATCCCATTGAAGCGTTCGATCTGCCCATTCGCCTGGGGTCTGTACGGTGTGGTGTAACTCGAAGCAACATTATTTTGGAGCAAATAACCTCTCACCTCCTGAGACAGGAACACCGCACCCCGATCGGTATGCACGTAGGCCGGATACCCAAACATAGAAAACAAATTCTGCAGGCACCGTATGACCGTGGCAGCCGTCATATCCCCGCACGTGTAAGCAAAAGGGAATCGCGAGTACTCATCAACGATAGTGAGCAGATAACGAGAGTTACTCGACACCGGCAGCGGTCCTTTGAAATCCATCGCCAATCTCTCCCACGGTCTAGTAGCCCTAACCAGCGTCCCCATGGGAGGGTTGTAAAAACGCGGTTGGAGTTCCGCACATATAGCGCAGTCACGGCAGATCCGGCGGATGTCCTCAATCGAGTACGGCAGATTACCACTGCGCACAAAATGCGCGAAACGCGCCACCCCGGGATGACACAGTGCCGTGCAAAGTGCGCAGTCCCTCCAAAGTTACAACCCCCGCGCAAGTGGCCGGCCTCGATAAGGCGTCGGCGACCAGGTTATCCTTCCCCGGGCGGTATTTGATGGTGTAGCAGAAGTCGGCGAGTTCGATACGCCAGCGAGTGATATTCTCATTCTTAATACGTTGAGCATGTAAGGTGTCGTACATGAACGCAACGCTTTGTTGGTCCGTGATGATTTGGAAGCATCGCCCGAGTAAGTACGGTCGCCATCGCCGAATCGACTCGACGATTGCGTGCGCTTCCTTTTCGACAGACGAATGCCTCCGCTCAGCGGAGGCGAGAGTCCGCGAAAAGAAAGCCACAGGGCGCCCCCCTTGGGAGAGAGTCGCCGCTATCACATGATCCGAGGCATCACTTTCGAAGACGAAAGATTCGCACTCGTCGATCGTCGCCACAGCGGCGCCAGCGATGTCGGCCTTAAGGCCCCCGAAGGCCGCCAAGGCGGCCGGGCTCATGGGGAACGTATCGCAGGCCATGAGGGGGCGGAGCTTCGCGGAGAAATTTTGCACCCACTTCGAATAGTGGGCGAACAGCCCGAGAGCGCGCTTCAGCGAAGCTCGATCGCTAGGCGGAGCCATATCGAGCAAAGGTCGCAGACGCTCCTTATCCGGAGAGACAGAGCCATGGGTCACGGTGTACCCCAGAAGATCTATCGTGCGTAGAGAGTAACGACACTTAGCCTCATTCATGGTTAGGCGATACCTCTGCGCGACCTCGAGGAAGCGCTTCAGATTAGCATCGTGATGCCCCTGGTCATACCCACAAACCGTAAGATTGTCCAGATATACAAAGACATCTGTCAAGTTCTCCTTAGTAACGAGGTTGTCCATAGCCCTCTGAAAATAGGCGACCCCGTTCGTCACCCCAAAAGGTAGTCGGGTGAACTGGTATGTATAACCTTTGGCCCGATTCAAAGGCGGTATAGATGCGATCAGCCCTAGAGATGGGTATCTGATGATACGCACTACGCAGATCGAGAGTGCTGTAGACGGAGTACTGGGCCACCTGTCGTACTAGCGCGTCCATCCCCGGTAAGGGGTAGGCGTCCAGCTGTGTAAAGCGATTAACCGTCTGTGAGTAGTCGATTACCATGCGTCGGCGATGGGCCTCACTTCGCACCACTAAGACCTGGGCCCGCCACGGCGACCGGGCTAGGTTCGATAATACCGTCCTTTAAGAGCTGGGCCGTTTCCTCCGCAATGAATTGCGCGTCTGCTCGTGAGTAGCGCCGTGATTTTACTGCTACAGGAGTGCAGTCAGTGGTCAGGTTGGGGAACAGCGAAAGAGGCTCAATGTCCATTTTCGCTAGTGCACACACAGCAAGCATGTCCGTCCCACCGAATTCCATTTCCAAACATCCATGTCGCTTAAGAAAATCGTGTCCTAACTGAATGTCAGCACATAATGCAGGCAAGACCATGAGATGTACATCTGGAAACATGCATCCCTTTATCACAAGTTTCAATCGACATTCCCCTTTTGTGCTGAGCCTAAGTCCTTGGGAGGCCATGAAGATCCGTCGTGTAGTCCCGAGGACCGGCCACCCATGTTGACGCACCAGCCGTTGATCGATAAAACTATCCGTAGACCCCGTGTCGACTAAGGCCCACGCAAAAATGCCTTCGACCATGAGCGGAATAATGGCCTGAGCAAGGCCGGAAGATCCGGCAGGTATTGTGCCATCAGAGCGAGAAGATCGCGCCTCGCCGTGTGGATCCCACACCGGCTGCAGTTTTCCGGTCGTTTGAGCAGCCTCCGGAGGGCCCCCGTGCCAAACGCATAGTTGGTCGTGCCGGAGCAAGAGCGTGTAGTTCGTACGAGCTGCCGTCAGATGGCTCTCGTGTCACGCGAGAAGGATCGCAGCCATCTGCAGTTTCATGTGCTGGAGGAAGAGCGTGTAGTTCGTACGAGCTGCCGTCGGATGGCGCTCGTGTCACGTGCAGCGATTGCCGCAAAGCAAGAGGAGCTTTCAAAGCAGAAGCTTGTCATTTGTTTGAGGAGGGCATTCAGATGCCAGTCAAGGACGGTCGCTCCGCGGCCGGTCGTGTTCGCGCCATTTGTTTTGGCGGCCCGATGTATCTCACCAAGGACGAGCGTGCAGCCAGGGGCCCACGAGGAGGCGGACCGCCCATCAAAGCCGGGTGAGGCGCCCCGCTCTGTGCTCGGTCCGTTGGCTCTGCGATAAGCCCATTCAAGGTCGCGCGAGCTCGTGTGCCCCGTGCGGTCTTCCTGCAGACTTTTGCAAAATGTCCTTTAGTCGAACACAAATGGCATATTGCTTCCCGAGCCGGACACGCCGACCTGGGATGCTGTTGATTGCCACAGAAGTAACACGTCGCGTTTCGTTCAGGCATTGGCCTGGCCGCCGTGGCTGCCGCCAAGCCGGAATCCGAGTCCACCTCGGGAGCGGCCAGGGGCTCCGCCGTAGTCGAGTCCGCTCCCGTATCCTCGGCGGTAGCCCTCTCCGGTCGCGCGAGTTGAGAAGTCCCCGCAACGACTCGTGTGTAGTCATAGGCGGTAGATTGCTCCCGGGCCTCAGTGTAGACGTGGGCCACCCGTAGTGCCTCCGCGAACGTCAGGTCAGCTGTCTCCAAAAGTCTGAGCCTCAGAATCGAAGAGCTGATCCCAGAGACAAAAGCATCTCGGACAAGATCGTCCTGGACTTGCTCGTGCGTACGTACCTCTTGAGTACTGTCCGCAAGTAGGTGTCGCAGCTCCTGGGCGAAGCGATCGATCGACTCAGTGGGCTGTTGACGCCGCGTTGAGAGCAGATACCTGTTGTACACCACGCTCCATTTCTTAATGTAAATTCGCTTTAGCTCTGCCATGGCGACATCGTACGTCGTACGTCGTACATCGTGCGATGCTCCTGTAGACTCGGTGGTCGACTTTAGTCTGCATCACAGACAGCTTCGTTTCAGCGGTGGGAACCGTATCCTGGGCTCCGAACTGGTTCTCCAGCGTTTTGAGCCAGTGAGTGAACTCCGAGCCCGAATCCTCAGCTTGCGGGTCGGCGCCGAATGTCGGTACGTTGATCATCTTGTGTCCCGCCATTTCCGTAGATCTTAATTGTGATTAAATGTCGTGGAAATCAATCAGGTCCACAACTTTGTCCCATAGGTAGGTTTAATCACAATTAGATCTTTGGCATCATCCTGTAAAAATACAATCATGCAATAGATATCAGGATCTTGGCATCATATAGAAAGGATCGATCATAATAGTCAAAGCAAGCGAGTCTAGCATATATGTGCGGGTACGTACCATTCAAGACTACAAGACTACATGTCATAGTAAATGTCACAGGAGTGGCTCAGCGTCGCGGATGTCCCAGGTCTTATAGACGCCCCTCAGTGGTTTAAGCGAGCATCACTCCCTGGTTCAACTTTGGTATATTTTCACTACATTCTCCCCACCGTTAGAACTATACTGCCGCGAGGCAGGTCTCAAGCGAGTGTCAGCATTAATTGATTGGGGTACGTCATTACATGTCAGTCGGTCCACCCGTAGCGGTCGGGGTGGCGAACTACCCTGCCAGCTCGTGTCCGGAAACTACCGGGTACGGCGTCCCCAAGCCCGGAGTCCCCTGCTTCGGAGTAGCCGCTGGAGGCCGGTGTCGGAGGGGGCACCTCAGAGCCTTCAGGCAGGGGTGCAGGTGACGACGGAAGTGACGGCAGAAGTTCCATAGAGGAACCGGGTGAGGCGCCCCGCTCTGTGCTCGGTCCGTTGGCTCTGCGATAAGACCATGCATTCCACACCTTCTACTTCCACACCGTTACTCACACACACCAAATATCTTGCACACCTTTTGTGCTCACACACCTCAAACACAATTCCTCAAGCACTACCACACAACTCCGTTTATTCCCACATACACACAGCATCATCTATCTAACTACTTCCCCTACAACTCGTGCTTCCCTCGTCGTCCCTTTACACTATTCACACCCTGTTCTTTTTATCATCCATCTAAGCTACCTACGTCCCCCAGTGTGTACCCTGGATAAGAATAGGTACGCCGTATCCCTGCGAGTCGTAAGAGGCGACTAAGAGGGTTGGCGTCAGGAAGGGCATCCGGCCATAAAAACATTGCCTCAAAAAGAGAACCATGACAATTACAACTACATGTGGGCAGGGTACAGCCCGAAGTGGAGATCGGTTTCTGAGGTTTGGGACAGGGAATGTAGGGACAATGACAGGGAGATCAGGAGAAGTGGTGGAAGTATTGGTCAGAAGAAGAGTGGACATATGTTGTGTGCAAGAGACGAGATGGAAGGGAAGTGGTGTGAGAATGGTGAAGGGTAGGCAGGGACAGAAATACAAGTTTGTGTGGCAAGGGTGCCTGGAGGGCGTGAATGGTGTTGGTGTCCTGTTTTCTGAGGAGTTTGTAGACAGTGTGGTGAGTGTGACTAGAGTGAGTGATAGGTTGATGATGGTGAAAATGATGATTGGAAAGCTCTTGGTGAACGTCATCTCAGGATATGCTCCGCAGGTTGGTCGGAGCGATTTTTTTTTTTTCTCTTTTTTTTTTTTTTTGTATACAAGATCGAGGCTTGTGAAAGAGCTAACATTAATCACACAAAAAGACAAACCGACACAAAAAACAAGGGGAGCGGCAGACAAGATGGGGAGAGAGGGGGAAGGACACAAAAGAGAGGGGGAAGAGGGGGAAGGACACAAACACAACATTTGAGAGCAGGGACATCGGGAGGACTTGGGTGGAGGTGGGAGAGGATTAAAACATATGAACACTGCAAGGACTCTGGGGTGAATTACCGGGGGTAGAAAAGATCAAGGTTTTCGATGGGGGAAGATAAGAGATGGTGGTGAACAGCTGTTTTAAAGACCTGGAGGGAGGAGTGGGATTGAAGGGAGTGGGGGAGTTTGTTCCAGAGGCGGGAGAAAAGGGGAATGAAAGAGTGAAGGTGAGCAGAGAGCCTAGACTTTGGCAGTTTAACCATAAGAGGGTTGCAGGCAGATCTTGTGCGACCTGAAGGAATATTGGGGGGACAGAGCACAGAGAGAGCTGGGGGACAAGGCCGGAGAGGAGTCGGTAGAAGACAGTCGGTAGAAGTCGGTAGAAGTCGATGAAGAGAAGGACAAGTTCTGGTGTGTGATAGAGAAGCTGATGGAAAACGTGAAAGATGAGGAAGTTGTTGTGGTAGGAGGAGACCTAAATGGACATGTGGGAAGGAGTATGGATGGTTTTGACGGAGTTCATGGGGGTTACGGATATGGTGTGAGAAATGGAGAAGGTGAAAGGATTTTGGAGTTTGCTGATGGAGCTGATTTGTTGATTTGTAATACTCAGTTCCAGAAAGAGGATAATAAGCTTGTTACATACACGTCAGGTGGGTCGACGACAACCGTTGACTACCTGATGGTGCGTAGGCGAGATAGGGGGCACCTCCGGGACACAAAGGTGATCCCGGGGGAGGAGGCTGTTTCACAGCACCACTTGGTTGTCTGCGACGTAAGGGTGAAAGGTGCAAGGAGAGCTCGGCGGGTGAAGTACCAACCAAGAATGAAGGTGTGGAGGTTGAAAGAGGTGACAGTAAGGGAGGCATTAAAAGAGAGGCTGAGTAGGGTCGAGGATGATGTGGTTGAGCTTGAAAGTGGTTGGATGTCAATGAAAGCTAGTCTGTTGGGAGCCATTGGTGAGGTATGTGGATGGACAAAAGGACCACCGAGGCACTCGGAAACATGGTGGTGGGATGATGAAGTTGGAAAGAGGATTGACGAGAAGAGGAAGAAGTTCAAGGAGTGGCAGAAGGCGAAGGGTACGGGAGCAGAAACAGCAGAGCATGAAAGTCATAAGGCAGCCAGGAAGGCTGCAAAGAAAGAGGTAGCAAAGGCGCAGGAGGCATGTAGGAAAATGTTCGGAGAACGCTTAGATTCGGAAGAGGGTCAGAAAGCAGTATTCAGGATTGCAAAGCAGATAGCGAAAGAGAGGTGTGATGTGATGGGGGTGAGTTGCTTGAAGGATGAAGTGGGACAAATCGTTGTCGACCCAGATTGAATTAAAGGAAGATGGAAAAGATATATGGAAATGCTGTTGAATACAGAGAATGAATGGGATGGCAACATCGAGAGTAACCCAGTTTTAGGACCGGCAGAGAAGATAACTGAGAAGGAAGTTGAGGAAGCGATAAAAGCAATGAAGGGTAGAAAAGCGGGAGGGCCGACGGGAGTTGTGGGAGATATGTTGAAGGCAGCAGGAAGTTGGGGTGTGAAGAGAATGACAGAGATCTGTAATCTGGTGGTGAAAGAAGGCCGCATTCCAGTGGATTGGGAACTGAGTACCCTCGTCCCTCTATACAAGGGGAAAGGTGACCCTCTGGAGTGTGGCTCGTACCGAGCGATAAAGTTATTGGAGCATGGAATGAAGGTATTGGAAAGGGTGTTGGAGAGGAGGATAAGGAAGAAAGTGAAGATCGACGAAATACAGTTTGGATTCATGCCAGGAAGAGGAACGACAGACGCGCTTTTCATTGTGAGGCAGTTGCAGGAGAAGTACATGGAGAAGAGGAAGAAGTTGTTTCTTGGGTTTGTTGATCTGGAGAAAGCATTCGATCGGGTTCCACCCAAAGTATTGACATGGGCATTGAGGAAGTTAGGAGTGGAGGAATGGTTGATCAGAGTAGTGATGGCAATGTACAAAAGAGCGCGCACAGCTGTAAGGACGAAGGACGGGAACAGTGGTGAGTTTGAGGTGAAGGTGGGAGTGCATCAGGGGTCGGTACTAAGTCCACTACTATTTGTAGCTCTGATGGAGGTGCTGGCTCAGAACGTAAAGGAGGGTTTACCGTGGGAGTTGTTGTATGCAGATGATCTGGTGTTGATTGCGGAAAGTATGGATGGACTGAAGGAAAAGATGAACACGTGGAAGGAATGTGTGGAGACAAAAGGTCTGAAGGTGAATATCGGAAAGACGAATGTGATGGCAAGTGGTAAAGCATGTGGTGAGGTGGAAAGAACTGGGAAGTGGCCCTGTGCTGTGTGTAGGAAGGGTGGCGGAGCGAACTCCATTCAGTGTACAATGTGCGCTGAGTGGGTTCATCAAAAATGTAGTGCTCTGAGAGGGTCATTAACCAGTGTGGCAGCTACATTCAAATGTAAGGTGTGCACAGAGGGAGCTGCAGATGGAGGAAATGTTGAGTTGGATCTGGGAGACGGCGTGAAGCTGGAAGGTGTGAAAACATTTTGCTACCTCGGAGACATGCTGAATGGAGAAGGTGGATCAGACTCGGCAACGGTTGCTCGAGTGAGATGTGCATGGAAGAACTTTCGGGAATTGAGTGGCGTGCTGATGATGAGGGGAGTGTCGTTGAAGCTGAAGGGAAAGGTGTAAGCTGCATGTGTGAGAAGTGTTATGATTTATGGGAGCGAGACATGGGTAATGAACGTAGAGCAGCAACGAAGGTTGGAAAGGGTGGAAATGCGAATGGTTCGACGGATGTGCGGAGTATCGTTGAGAGAGAGGAAGACAAATGATGAATTGCGAAAGATGATGGGAATAGAGCCTATGATTGATGCTGTGAAGAGGAACAGGTTGAGATGGTTTGGTCATGTGTTGAGGAAGGATGAAAGTGACTGGTTGAGAAGAGTGATGGAAATGAATGTAGAAGGAAGTAGAAGACGGGGAAGACCGAGAAAGACTTGGCTAAAGATGGTGGAAGAAGAAGTGCGGGCAAGGGGGTTAACAAGGAGAGATGCAGAAAATAGGGCAAAATGGAGAAGATTGTCATGGGGACCGCAAGGCTAACCCCCGCTCTAGCGGGAAAATGGCCTTTAAAATGCATGTTGTGTTGTGTTGTAAGCTACCTACGTCCCCCCTATAGGTCAGGTGTCACTACTTAAATCTTGTGTCTCTACAGTCCTCTAATTCCTTATCCATTATCCTAGCCCTTCCTCGGCTAGCTTCGGTGCCCCATGGAGGCAACCATTGCTGGCACCTCCATGTGCCTATCACTGCCATCCCCCTAAACTAATGCTCATGGGCCCCGCCGTGTGAGGAATGGTGACACCACCATTCCCCCACGTGGAGGACACCACTCTCCACAGTCCTCTAAACTACAAGCCTCTCCGTGTGGAAGTATGTCGTCACAGCTCGGCCTTGAAGGGCCGAGCGATCCATTCGGGTGGTTGGTCGCCTGTATGGGGTGTCCGTCCGGCATTTTCGATCCAAGGGGGAGGGATTGGTGGGCCGAGGTGCAGGGCTCCATCCCTGCGCTGGGCCTCGCGTTCCCACGCACGGTGACCCAACCGGCCACGTGCGAGGCGCCACCACTTCCTTCGCCAATTGCCGCACCCTCATCAATTTCCCCCTCGACCAACTGTCCCTGGTGGTCTTGGGTCATTAATTCCTCTTCTTCTACTACCCCCACCGGCATTTGACCGTCTTGGCCAGCCATGGTACAAATATAAATTTTGATTTTACAAACTAAATTTCGTCCACTTGTAATTTGGAGCACGTGAAGCGCGCTCTATGTCCAATTATCCCACTCCGAGACACCAATTTGTTACGGCCAATTTGTCCAAATTGGTGTCTAATTTGATGGTGTCCAATTATTATTATTTAAAAAATTTTTTTTTAGTGTTCAGATCCCACTCCTGACTACCAATTTGTTGCGGGTCTCCCAAAGCCCATTCCCGTTATGAAGGGGGGATTAAACCCCTCCCCTTCCCCCCCCCCCCCCCTGGATCTTCGTGTCCACGAGGCCGAATCACCACTTCTGGTGCAAGCGTGAAAAAGGGTATCGAGTCAACGTCGCACGTACCTTTAACCCACGCTGCCACGAAAGCGGGGACCGAACCTCGCACAAGCCACGCCTAATCGAGTACGCCCGAGCGGTATGCGTAGCACGTGACTCGTGTCGTTACTTTTATGGAACCCGATTCGAGCAGTTCTATTCGTACCATGCGAGGCCAGTCAATGGAAGGGTCGGGAACCGTCAAATAAGAGGAATAACACAATTTATTTTATTAATTACAATGATTCGCAGAGACACAGAGCAGGTACTTAATCAATGCTAACTTATCCCCAGACACAGGGCCCACTCACGCACACGGGGAGAAGAAGAGAAGAAGTTCGCGCGCCAAGCGCACTTTGCCGTCGGTCTCTCCGGTACAGCTCGCCCGACGTGGTTCTCTGGCGGTCACGGCACGTATGCAGGAGAAGGCAGGCAGGAGGAGATTACGCGTCTGTGGCCCGGAATGGTCGTATACTCGAGCGTGCGATTAATACAGCGCAGAGCACAAGGCACAGGGCACGGGGCAAGTTCGTGGACAATCACGATAACTGGCAATTCAATGCACTTGTTCAGCAGCGCGTTCTCGTGTGTTCTCACGCTCAACTCAACTCTGACTCTCACAGGGGCTCCGACGCTACTGAACTGAGAACTTGAACTCATTTCATCTGAGGTGGGGCGCTCGGAGCAGGGTTTTATGGCTCCGACCCGGCCTTACTCGAATGTTCCAAACCCCACCTCTCATCGTCGTGGTTAGCCACTCCCCTCGAGCCCTGATTGACGGCTCGTTGCTTACCGGCCATTCCCTCCTGCAGCGCCTCCCTTCGGCCTCGCCAGACTTGTTCAGGCCTGCCACGTGGCATGCTATCGCCAAAAGACCGCCCTACTCACGGGCCTGCTCAACGCAAAGCTAACACAGGAAAGGACTACGCTTACATTCACGAAGAAATAACTGAACTATCGCGAGGCTTCATGTTGTGGTGCGTCTACCTACGAGGGGGAAATAATGAATATATGAATGATCGTTTTGAGGCCTTTTTCCCCGCTAGAGCGGGGGTTAGCCTTGCGGGCCCCATGACAATCATGGTTCCCTGTTTGAGGCAATGTTTTTTTTTAATGGCCGGATGCCCTTCCTGACGCCAACCCTTAGTCGCCTCTTACGATGTGCAGGGATACGGTGTACCTATTCTAAACCGGGTACACACCGGGGTACGAGGGGGAATTATCCTTTATTCCAAAACCACAACAATATATATATATATATATTGTTGGAGAAGATTGTCATGGGGACCGCAAGGCTAACCCCCACTCTAGCAGGGAAAATGGCCTTTAAAATGCATGTTGTTGCTGTTGTGTATATATATATTGTGTGTGTGTGTGTGTGTGTGTGTGTGTGTGTGTGTGTGTGCGTGCGTGCGTGCGTGCGTGCGTGCGTGCGTGCGTGCGTATATGTACAGTGGAACCTTGACTTACGAGTGCACCAACTTACGAGTTTTCCGAGATACGAGCCGTCGCTCGGGCGGTTTATTGCTTTGAGATGCGAGCCGAGATCTGAGTTACGAGCTTACGCCACCCGCCACCAGGTGGGTTCCGGTCACGTGGTTATCTTGCCGTGCAAGCATATCTGCCGTATATCGCTGCTGTTTTGTTTTCGCATGTTGGTTATTTTGGAGCTTACGCCAGCCGCCACCAGGTGGGTTCCGGTCACGTGGTTATCTTGCCGTGCAAGCATATCTGCCGTATATCGCTGCTGTTTTGTTTTCGCATGTTGGTTATTTTGGAGCTTACGCCAGCCGCCACCAGGTGGGTTCCGGTCACGTGGTTATCTTGCCGTGCAAGCATATCTGCCGTATATCGCTGCTGTTTTGTTTTCGCATGTTGGTTATTTTGGAGCTTACGCCAGCCGCCACCAGGTGGGTTCCGGTCACGTGGTTATCTTGCCGTGCAAGCATATCTGCCGTATATCGCTGCTGTTTTGTTTTCGCATGTTGGTTATTTTGGAAATTTTCTTAGTTTTAACCATGGGTCCTAAGTAATTGAGTGCCAAGGGCAGTACTGAGAAGAAGAAGAGGATGATGTGCTTGGATATAAAACACGCAATCGTCGAAAAACATGAGCGAGGTGTGCGTGTTGTCGACTTGGTGAGGCAGATGTGAAGGCAGCTGAAGATTTTATTATAACTTTTGCCGAACTGATAGAAGCCGAACGATACATCCCCCAGCAAATCTTCAACTGTGACGAGACAGGGCTCTTCTGGAAAAAGATGCCGAGGAGGACGTATATAACGGCAGAGGAGAAGAGCATGCCAGGCCACAACTTGTTCAGAGTGCCGGCGATAGCTCGCCTTCTCTTTGTGGAAGACACGGTGAGATCCTTAACATCCAACAACTAATGGGACGCAAACGGGGCGCCCAGTTTAGCGGTACACACATTGATGAATCACCCTGCCTGTGAAACACCGACATGACAGGTTATAGCTGGGTAGGGATTCAAACCCAGGCTGGACAGTTTAGAGTCAAGTGTGCGTACCTCCAGTCCAGGCCATCCTGCCAACTTGTATGCTGCATACAGGTGAAATATAAAGCGCGAGATATTTTTATATATACTGCATATTTAAAAAAAAATTGGTGTGGTTTTTGGCGGGCTGGAACGGATTAATAGCATTTCAATGCATTTTAATGGGGAAATTTAATTTGAGAAACGAGCAAATTGAGTTACGAGCTCGGTCACAGAACGAATTAAACTCGTAAGTCAAGGTTTCACTATATATATAATAATAACCACCTTTAGAGGCCATTTTTCCCCGCAAGGCGGGGGTTGGCCTTTTTCGGGAACCGTGGTTGTTGTTGTTTTTCGGTCCCCTTTTTGAAGCAATGTTTTACGGCCGGATGCCCTTCCTGACGCCAACCCTTTTTGCCGCCTTTAACGACAAACAGGGAATTACCAGTGAACTGGTACTCAATTAGCCGACCTCGGAAGGATGACAGGCTGAGTCATCCCCCCTGGCGTTAATTCAGCAATCGACCGGGATTCGAACCCAGGATCCTTGGATCCTAAGCCGGCACCCTAGCCGCTAGCCCAACACCAGGGTTGGCAAAATATATATACAGTGGAACCTTGACTTACGAGTTTAATTCGTTCTGTGACCGAGCTCGTAACTCAAATTGCTCGTATCTCAAATCAAATTTCCCCATTGAAATGCATTGAAATGCTATTAATCCGTTCCAGCCCGCCAAAAACCACACCAATTTTTTTTTAAATATACAGTATATATAAAAATATCTCGCGCTTTATATTTCACCTGTATGCAGCATACAAGTTGGCAGGATGGCCTGGACTGGAGGTACGCACACTTGACTCTAAAGTCTAAACTGTCCAGCCTGGGTTTGAATCCCGACCCAGCTATAACCTGTCATGGGTGAATCACAGGCAGGGTGATTCATCAATGTGTGTACCGCTAAACTGGGCGCCCCGTTTGCGTCCCATTAGTTGTTGGATGTTAAGGATCTCACCGTGTTTTCCACAAAGAGAAGGCGAGCTATCGCCGGCACTCTGAACAAGTTGTGGCCTGGCATGGCATGAACATGAAAACATGAACATGAACATGAAATGTTCGACATGAACATGAAATTTTCCAAAATAACCAAAATGCGAAAACAAAAATGCAGCGCTATACGACAGAGATACTGTACGTGCACGGCAAGATAACCACGTGACCGGAACCCACCTGGCGGCGTAAACTCAAAATAACCGAAATGCGAAAACTAAAATGCAGCGCTATACGACAGAGATACTGTACGTGCACGGCAAGATAACCACGTGACCGGAACCCACCTGGCGGCGTAAACTCAAAATAACCGAAATGCGAAAACTAAAATGCAGCGCTATACGACAGAGATACTGTACGTGCACGGCAAGATAACCACGTGACCGGGTGGCGAAAGCTCGTAACTCGGATCTCGGCTCGCATCTCAAAGCAATAAACCGCCCGAGCGACGGCTCGTATCTCGAAAAACTCGTAAGTTGGGGCACTCGTAAGTCAAGGTTCCACTGTATATATATATATATATATATATATATATATATATATATATATATATATATATATATATATATATATATATATATATATATATATATGTATACAGTGGTACCTCGGCTTACGAGTGCCCCAACGTACGAGTTTTTCGGGATACGAGCCGTCGCTCGGGCGGTTTGTTGCTTTGGGATACGAGCCGAGATCCGATGTACGAGCTCAAAAAATTTATTTTTTTGAATTTTCCGGTTGTGGCTTCCGGTTCCGGTCACGTGGTTATCTTGCCGTGAAAGCATCTCTGCTTGGATATAAAACACGCAATCGTCGAAATACATGAGCGAGGAATCTCCTTGCTCCAGCCGGTGACGTCATCGGCGGGGATCCCCGCCTCCAGAGTGGCTGGTCACGTGACCGCCAAAGCGTGTCGCGCGTGCGGGTATAATGAGCTACACCTGTGGATCACGTGACCACGGAAGCACGCCTCGCTTGAGAGGCATGGCTTTCGGTTTGCGTTTTGCTTTATAAGGCGCGATAAATGGGCTTTTGAGTGTTAGCGGTTCATGGCGTTGACGGTCAAAAACCCATTACATCAATTTTACCAGGCACTGTACAGTAAGTACAGTGGACACCAAATGCACGGTGGAAGGCTAGAAGTAGAAGATCGTCCAAGACAAGTGAGAATAAGCCATACTTTGGAGATGACGTCATTCGCTGGTCCGATAACCAAAGATGTGGTATAAAAAACCAGGTGAGCTAACAATGCAGCAATGAAGGAATTCGGCCAAGGCACCGGCACACAACGACCTACCTACATCGAAAGACTCAATGCCAATGGTGACAGAAGCCAAGACGGCCGGCTTAAACACCGCCGAAAGACCACGGTGTACCAACTTACGATGCAGAACATCTTGCACTTAATATGATGACAACAGGTGCCATCCTCTGACGTACCATTACAGGTACAGGTACAGTACACGTGAGCACAGAGCAAAAGTTCACTGAAACCGAGATTAAGAAAAAAGAAAAAACACCTCGTGGTCCGTGCTCGATATCCGAGTTTCAATCTTTTCAAACACATGATGCTCTCGGTCACGGTATCTCCTGCGAGCTGCTTCTCCTTCAACCACACAAACAACAACTTCTCCATATCTTCATGGATAGAGGTCCGGAGCTTTGAAATAATCGTAACGCCCTTGGCTGGCGTTATAGCCTTTATGGACTCCTTCTGCTTCAAAATCGTACATATCGTAGAAGGAGTACGATCGTACTGCCTCGCCAAGTCGACAACACGCACACCTCACCTGGCATGCTCTTCTCCTCTGCTTAATAAAACCAGTTTATTTCTTTACATTCTCTTGTATTATGTACAGTATATACGAGGTCGTGCTTGTTTATACATTATTTGTTATTTATAAAGTACATTTTTGTTATTTAAAAGCACCTAACAAAAAAAATTGGTGTTTTTTTTTTTAGGCTGGAACGGATTAATAGCATTTCAATGCATTTGAATGGGAAAATTTGCTTTGACTTACGAGCGATTTGGCTTACGAGCTCCGTCACGGAACGGATTAAACTCGTAAGCCGAGGTACCACTGTATATATATATATATATATATGTATATATATATATATATATATATGTATATATATATATATATATATATATATATATATATATATATATATATCTCTATCTCTATCTCTATCTATCTATCTATATATCTATATATCTATATCTATATCTATATCTATCTATATATCTATCTATCTATATCTATCTATCTATATCTATCTATCTATATCTATCTATCTATATCTATCTATCTATATATATCTATCTATATCTATATCTATCTATATCTATATCTATCTATCTATATCTATCTATCTATCTATATCTATTTATATCTATATATATATATATATATATATATATATATATATATATATATATATATATATATATATATATATATATATATACATACACATATATACACATATATACACATATATACACATATATATATACATACATACATATATATACACAAAGAATTAAGTTAAGCACCCCCCCCCCCCCCCCCGTTTTTTTACAACCTCGCACATTACAAGTTTGTTGTCGTCAAAACAGTGTAATATACCCATGTTATTGCTATATTTTCTGGAGAAGTGATATTATGGTCACATAAAAACATAACAATCATGCCGTTTTCAATATGTTAGTCTGAATAATTTAAGGTGAAATTTTTTGGGAATTTTAGGCATATTTTCACCACAATTTAAGTATGGAGCTATAGGTCCATCACGGACAGTGTGGATGACGTTTATGTTTTCTAACGTACAGTCATTGTTCTGAGAAGACCTCTAGCGATCTTTGCGTCAATAACGTGTGTAGGACCCACGTGATCGGATCACTGACTCAACCCTACGTCTCATAGACCCTGTAAGCCGTCGTATGCGTTGCTGTGGCAGGTTGTTCCCTTCCCGATGTAATGCACGTTCCAATTCATCCAGATTGGCTATTGGAGGGACCATCTTCGCAATTTGTCGTCCCAACATGTCCCGAACGTGCATTACATCGGGAATGGAACAACCTGCCACAGCAACGCATACGACGGCTTACAGGGTCTATGAGACGTAGGGTTTAGTCAGTGATCCGATCACGTGGGTCCTACACACGTTATTGACGCAAAGATCGCTAGAGGTCTTCTCAGAACAATGACTGTACGTTAGAAAACATAAACGTCATCCACACTGTCCGTGATGGACCTATAGCTCCATACTTAAATTGAGGTGAAAATATGCCTAAAATTCCCAAAAAATTTCACCTTAAATTATTCAGAATAAAATATTGAAAACGGCATGATTGTTATGTTTTTATGTGACCATAATATCACTTCTCCAGAAAATATAGCAATAACATGGGTATATTACACTGTTTTGACGACAACAAACTTGTAATGTGCGAGGTTGTAAAAAAACGGGGGGGGTGCTTAACTTAATTCTTTGTTTGTGTATACATACACACATACACACACATACATACATACATACATACATACATACATACATACACAGACTTGGCATTTAATATGGAATATTTTTTTTGTGGGGGTGAACTTACTTTTCAAGATGACTTAGAACCAAAAGTTCATTGGAATTATGTTGAAATTATTCTCGATTTTGTTAATGTGACCTTTAAAAGAAACAAAAACCACATTTGACATTTCGAAGCAAATAAATTGATCCTTGAAAGTGATGTAAACTGATATCGAACTCAATTCACGGACAGTACTGTGTTAAACTTCTGAACATTTTCCAGACGTATCTCTTTATTTTGCACATTAGCCAAAAAAAAATTCAACAAAAGCTAAATTATGACTGGGATTACGGACAGTAAAATTACAGTTCAGTACTTCGTGTAACCCCCACGAGCATTCAGGGGAGCACGTACACGTCGAGGCATGCTGTTCACGAGATTTGCCAAGGTTTGGACAGGAATCGCTTGCCATGCAGTTACAATAGCCTGCTGCAATTCACGCACAGAGGCAGTCTGCTGGTCCAAGTTGTCGATGTGATGCGTTAATTCTGCCCACAAGTTCTCTATCGGATTCATATCCGGGGACATGGCAGGCCACTCCATATGCTCTACACCACGGTCAGCAAGAAAGTGTTGGATCATTTGAGCACGATGAGGCCGTGCATTGTCATCTTGGAAGACAAAGTTTCCTCGAAAGGCTGCACGAGCAAATGGAAGCAATGTTTCTTCCAGAATGGCCCTGTACTTGAACTGGTTCAGGTTTCCATTCAGAACAACCAGGTCAGTTTTGCCGCCTGCATGAAAAGCAGCCCAAACGGTCACCCCACCACCTCCAGCTTGGACTCTTGGCACTATACAATCTTCGTTGTGGGCTTCATGCACTTGTCTGCGCACTTGGACGCGGCCATCTTGACGATAGACCAGAAATATAGACTCGTCACTGAAGGTCACATGATTCCAGTGTCCTGGCTGCCATTGACGGTGCTCTCTGGCCCACTGCAATTGGCGCTGGCTGTGTTGTCTGGTCAGGCGTGGCCTTCTCAGGGGACGCCTAGGACGATAGCCTGCTTGAACCAGTCGTTGGTTGACTAGCCATCTGGATACAGGCACATTTGTCAGTTGCTGCCACTCAGCCCTAAGCGGATTAGCTGACTTGGTACGGCCATTGCGGACTAACCGCTGCAGCTGGCGATCATCCCTCCTTGTGGTTCTGCGTGGACGTCCTGGCCTCGGTATTTGAGTAGGGACACCCCTTTGAGCATTTCGTTTCAGGATCTTTGACACCTGACCTTGAGTGATGCCATACTGCCGAGCACTAGCACGCTGTTTCATGCCAGAATTTCGTAAAGCCACCACTCCATGACAAACAGCATTGTCAAGTTGACGCACCATCTCTAGAGGAAGCAGCAATAACTTTTGTAGACGTGCAGCAGTTGTTTTCCACTAATACAGAACGCAACAACCCGTATATACCCGATTGTGAAGTTGTATATATATATATTGTTGTATATATATATTGTTGTATATATATATATATTGTTGAATATGTATATTGTTGTATATATATATTGTATATATATATTGTTGTCTATATATATTGTTGTATATATATATTGTTGTATATATATATATTGTTGTGGGAGTGGGATTGAAGGGAGTGGGGGAGTTGGGGATATACATATTGTGGGGGAGCAGTTTAACCTATACCTGTGCCTATACATATACATATAGTGGGGGAGCAGTTTAACCATAAGAGGGTTGCAGGTGGATCTTGTGCGACCTGAAGGAATATTGGGGGGGCAGTGCACAGAGAGCTGGGGTAGCAAGGCCGGAGAGGAGTCGATCGAAGACAGAAAGACCACTAACCTAACCTGCCTGCGGTGAGTGAGTGAAAGGCCCTCGGAGTTAACTTCATCCCAGGAGATTCCAATGATTCTGAAAGCTTTGGTTTCAACAGCGTGAAGCCGAGCTAGGTGTGAGGCAGGAGCACCAGCCCAGAGGGGGGAACAGTATTCCATTGAGCTACGGATGAAAGCCTTGTATGTGGTGAGGAGCTCAGGTGTGCCAAGGAAGGACTTCGCACGGCGGAGGATGCCCAGTCGGCGACTGGCTTTGGAGGCCAGCTTGGAAATGTGGTTTTCCCAAGAAAGATCATGGCTGATGATGAGACCCAAAAGCTTCAGCGACAGAACTTCTTGGAGAGGATTGTTGAGAAAGTAGATGGGAGGGTTTTCCAGTCGGTCCTTTCGGAGAGTTGTTGGGAACTCCAGCCAGAACAGGAAGGGGAGATGAAAGAAATCCATTCAGGGCCACACGTTGCCTCCGACCAGAGAGGAAGTCTGCAAGCCATGAGTGGAGATTTCCATGGATACCATCAGAGGAGAGTTTGGTGAGCAGAGCTGGGTGCCAGACTGTATCGAAGGCATGTGATATGTCAAGTGAGACAGCTCTGATTTCCTGTTTGGCATTGAGGACCTCCATCCATTGTTGAGACAGCAGAAGCAACATGTCCAGAGTAGAATGACCTGGTCTGAATCCAAATTGATGATCAGAGATCAAGCCATTGGAGAAGAGGAAGGATTTGATATCCGAAGCAATGATGGATTCCATGACTTTGCTAATAATTGGAAGCAGGCTGATTGGTCTGTCGTTGCAAGGATCTGTTTTTGCACCTCTTTGTGTAAAGCGGTAATGTTTGCTGATTTCCAAGCTGTTGGCAGATGACATTGAGCAAAAGAGAGGGTGAAGAGAACAGAGAGAGGGTGAGATAGAGCGGCAGAGCAGGATTTTAGGACCCGTGGGCTGATGCCGTCTGGTCCAGTTGCAGAATCAGAGTCGAGGTTTGACAAAAACTTCCACACCTTGTCAGGAGAGAAGGACACAGAGTCCAGGAGCAGTTGTGTTCGACTGGGAAAGGTGGGAACACACAGAGATGGGTTTGGGACACAAGATTTTGAGGCAAACACAGAGTTGAGGCATTCGGCTTTGTCACGTGCGGTGGGTGTCTACTGTGTAGCCATTTGAGGTAAGGGAGGGGATGGAGGGGGAACAAAGACCAGAAACTGATTTGACCAGACGCCACCAGGATTTGGAGGAAGGAGACAGGTTTGAGAGTTCAATCTTGAGTGTGGAGAGATCGTGCTTCCTGGCACTCCTGAGGGTAGACACACACTTGTTCCGAGCTTGGTGGAAGGAACTGAGATTGCTTTCAGTTGGATTTGCCTTCCAAGAGGCAAAGGCAAGTTGTTTCAGGACAACTGCCTCACCACAAGATTCAATGTACCATGGACGGGAGGAAGGGTAAGACCACTGAAGACGAGATGGGATAAATCTGTGCATGAGAGAGAGCAGTTTGCTTTGGAAGAATTCCCAGGAAGAATTGATGTCAGAGGCAGGAGATTTGAAGGGGAGGGGTTGGGGGGGGAGTTTTGAATGAGAGGGGCAAGGGGGGAGTTTTGGAGGGGAAGGGCAAGGGGGGAGTTTAGGAGGGGAGGGGCAAGGGGGGAGTTTAGGAGGGGAGGGGCAAGGGGGGAGTTTAGGAGGGGAGGGGCAAGGGGGGAGATTTGGAGGGGAGGGGCAAGTGGGGAGTTTAGGAGGGGAGGGGCAAGGGGGGAGTTTCGGAGGGGAGGGGCAAGGGGGAGATTTTGAGGGAGTTGCAAGGGGGGAGATTTGGAGGGGAGGGGCAAGGGGGGAGTTTAGAAAGTGGATGATTAATGAAAGATGAACATTTATAACAAATTGGGTTTGTTGTGATTTTCAAGTTAGCGAACCGTTTAAGAACGATGGAGTAGGGGTGGAATGAATAAGAATTTAGAGCATGCATTGAGAAAGAATTATATTGAATATTTTTCAATATTCCAGCCCAGAGGGGGGAACCAAGATTCAATCTTGGATGACCAAGATTGAATATTTTTTTTGAAATGGAATGAGTTGAAGAGGAAATTGAAAGGAGCCTTTTAAATAGGAAGAAAAACAGCGTGTTGTAATAAACCACTGAATAAAACACTGAAGGGGAAAGTTTAAACATATTTAAACAGAACCGTGAAGAACAGTCTTATATTCACAAAAATACCAATGGGGAGAGGGCCTTGATGGACAACCACGAGTCACTTGAACAGGGCAAAAGGTAGAAGGCAAGGGGATAATGGGGGCGGGGCGGGACAGCGCACATGGACAGAGGCGCACGATGGGACAAAAGCCTACGAGGAGAAAGTGAAATAAAAGTTTTTTTTGTTTGTTCTTTTTGGGGGGGGGGGGGGGAGGTGGCCGGTTACAACGTTAGACAAAGAGTAGATGTTCGGTGAAGTTTGGGGGAGAAGGGAAAATCAAAAAACCTAGCAAAAACAGTGAAGGAAGGAACAAACTTCGACGGGGGAAGCCTGAGGCTGCAAGGCCTCACATGCGGCAAACAGAAACGATTAATTTATGAAAGATAAACACTGATAAACTTCCAAGGGGCACACTTTAGGTTCACACACCGAAAGATAAATGCAGTTTCGACAAAATACAATTGTGAACAATGACAACTTTGAAAACGTGGAGACCGTGTGGAGCTTCGAAAATCCGTGACGTCGTCACCAAGATCTCGCGAGATCCCCGGTTTTGAGAAAACTTACGTTTTTTATAAAGAATAGACGGAGAGGAAAATACCAAAATTATAACCTCAAAATGTTTTATTGAATGTAATCATATTATAAATGTGTTGACACAAAATCATGGTTTTTCACTCTCTTGAACAAAAAGTGTAATTAGCGATATATCCACCGGTTATGTTTGGGTAATGCGCTATACGTGGATACATCATTGAAAGATTACAAAATTAGTTCTGTTCTCGGTGAGCATTGTATTAAACTCGGAACTTAGATGAAACTCGGAAGCAAAAAGTTGGGACTCAGACGAAAATAATTTATTGACAAATAGCTGTAATATTCGACTTGGAACGGTGGGTGTCGAGCACTGGTCCACTGACGCTACTGTAAATTTTTACTTCCTGCTGCAATATCCTAACCGTGTATTCTGCGTAAACTTACCAATAACTTTGATAAAGGTGGCCTTGCATACTTTGATCTTCTTTGGAAGGTTTGCAGTCAGCAGGTTGGACTGCACAGTCACAGTTCGAGTTTTGCCATCCCCTGCAGCCTGATTTCCAGCACGACGCCATCTCCGCTTTGGATCATTCACAACAAGACGATTCAGAATAAACTGATCCTGAGCAACTTTGTTTGGTTCACCATAAAATTTCGTCTGGTTCATGGCAAGGTCAGCATCTGTCAGGCAATCGGCATGACAGAGCTGTGCGTTGTTAATCGAGGTTGCTGGCATCCTATTTGAGGCACTTTCCCCCCACCAGAATATCGAATTTTCTTGCGTGCTTCACGCTGATGATATGCTACACACCTACCTCGCTTCCGTGGCTCTTTGCTGAAAGAACCACCTGCTCTTCTAAACCATCAAAAGTATTCATTTTCGGCAGTTTGGGTGCGATCCGATCAGTCTTTCAACCCAGCGATCATGGAGGCTGCCATCTTGGAAATATGGAGGGCGCTGATTGGCTGAGCGGATATATCGCGTTTTGTGTAAAAAGGGGAAGGGCGCATGTCGCGGTATGAAAATAAAGCAATTTTCAAAGAGCTTAAACTGAAGGAAATATCGCGTGTTACTAAAAACTAGAACGTGTTGAAAAGCGTGTTGCTAAAATATATATGTTGCCCTCCCCACTGCCTGACATTCCCACTTTCTCCCCACTCATTCATATACATTAGGTGATGGCGGGATACATGTGGAAAAGAGATCCTATGGAGAACGGATCTCACTTGGCCGTGATTTTCCACCTCATGAACGCGGTAAGGATTTGTTAAAACTTATATCTGTCTCCTTTATCTCGAATGTGGCAGGTGTCCTATTTAACATAATAAAAGGTACATTTGGAATTAACTTGTTCTCAATGAAATACATTAGATACAATTTTATTGGACTGTTGATAGCTTTGTACTTGAGCAGATATTTGCAGTGGAGTCTCACCATAACGTGTTCAAATTCCCTGTACGTTTATCGTGGAACTTAAGTCGTCTGAAAGGCAATAAAAATTGTCGTATACTAATAAATGCCGATGGCATCCAAGGCTAACTCCACTCTTGCGTTACTGGCTTACAACATGTAGCTCTTGACAGAATCCTTTCATCTCCTTTCCCGTCAAGGCTGAAGACCCCAAGGCCTTTATCAATAATCTCTTTGACTCTCCAGAAAATCCTCTTTATCGATATGCTGACAACTCCACTCTCTGCCATGACATCCCTCATCTTTCACAGAAACAGGCAGTAGCTTCTTCCCTCTCTTCAGACCTTCACAAAATCATGAGCTGGTCAAACACTTGGAATATGTCTTTCAATCCTGACAAATCTCACACTCTCACTCTCTTTCAGAAAGAACCATGTGGCAAAGACTCCTATCTACTTTCTTAACAATTCTCTCAAATAAGTTCCCTCACTCAAACTTTTGTCTATATATATATATATATATATATATATATATATATATATATATATATATATATATATATATATATATATATTTATATATATATATATATAGTGAAACCTTGACTTACGAGTGCACCAACCTACGAGTTTTCCAAGATACGAGCCGTCGCTCGGTCGATTTTTTGCTTTGTGATGCGAGCCGAGATCTGAGTTACGAGCGAGCGAGCTTACGCCACCCGCCACTAGGTGGCCCGCGAGCGTTCAGTTCACGTGGTTATCTTGCCGTGCAAGCATCTCTGCCGTATCGCTGTTGCTTTGTTTTCGCTTGGATACAAAACAAGGATGATATAAAACAAGGACAAAAGGATGATGTGCTTGGATATAAAACACGTAATCGTCGAAAAACATGAGCGAGGTGTGCGTGTTGTCGACTTGGCGAGGCAGTACGATCGTAGTACTTCTACGATATGTACGATTTTGAAGCAGAAGGAGTTGATAAAGGCTATAACGCCAGCCAAGGGCGTTAAGATTATTTCAAAGCTCCGGACCTCTGTCCATGAAGAGATGGAGAAGTTGTTGTTTGTGTGGTTGACGGAGAAGCAGCTCGCAGGAGATACCGTGACCGAGAGCATCATCTGTGAGAAGGCACGAGACATTTACGGGGATTTGGTGCAGCAGACGGCGGGAACATCAACGGACGAGGCATCGGAAGAGTCATTCAAAGGCAGTCGGGGATGGTTTGATAATTTTAAGAAGAGGACCGGCATTCACTCCGTCGTCAGGCATGGTGAGGCAGCAAGCTCGGATGTGAAGGCAGCTGAAGATTTTATTATAACTTTTGCCGAACTGATAGAAGCCGAAGGACACATCTCCCAGCAAATCTTCAACTGTGACGAGACAGGGCTCTTCTGGAAAAAGATGCCGAGGAGGACATATATAACGGCAGAGGAGAAGAGCATGCCAGGCCACAAACCCATGAAGGATAGGTTAACCCTTGCACTGTGCGCGAATGCGAGTGGTGACTGCAAGATTAAGCCACTTTGCAAGATTAAACTTGCAAAGATTAAACAAGCAATTAAACTTGCAAAGACTGCAAGATTAAACAAGATTAAACTTGCAAAGATTAAACAAGCAATTAAACTTGCAAAGACTGCAAGATTAAACAAGATTAAACTTGCAAAGATTAAACAAGCAATTAAACTTGCAAAGACTGCAAGATTAAACAAGATTAAACTTTTAAAGATTAAACTTTGCAAGATTGACTGCAAGATTCAAACAAGCACGACGAGGTCGTGCTTGTTTATACATTATTTGTTATTTATAAAGTACATTTTTCTTATTTAAAAACACGTGACAAAAAAATTTGGTGTGGTTTTTGGGGGGCTGGAACGGATTAATAGCATTTCAATTCATTTTAATGGGGAAATTTAATTTGAGAAACGAGCAAATTGAGTTACGAGCTCGGTCACAGAACGAATTCAACTCGTAAGTCAAGTTTATACAGTATATACATACATATGTATGTATGTATGTATATACTGTATATATATATATACAGTATATACATACATACATACATACATACATACATACATACATACATATATATATATATATATATATATATATATATATATATATATATATATATATATATATATATATATATATATATATATATATATATATATATATATATATATATATAATCAACGAACATAACAGCGTGACGAGCGCTGTCCCGATCTCCTGTGGACCGAAGTCCTAGACCAAAGCGTCACCTCCGACCCAAAGGGTCTTCTGGAGGCTTCAGCCCGGCCACTCTGTCAACAGACAGAGATTTATTCATTGGTCCCCATTGGCTAAACATCAAGCAGAGCCGCCAATCCAGATTTCGGGCTTATTAACCCTCGTCAGGACGGCATTTTGGTCCTCATTGGTTAGATTTTTTGCAGTATGCCGTCCTGACGAGGGTTAATAAGCCCGAAATCTGGATTGGCGGCTCTGCTTGATGTTTAGCCAAAAACCATTCAGGTCCGCACAACTTAAGTCCAACGGTTTGGTTTAATTGCATTTAGATCATCACATCATTCCTGTAAGTAGAAATACACAATAAGCATACGATGCGACATCTCATAAAGCCATTCATATCAGTCAATGCAAGCAAGCTAGATATTCTATAAAGGCGTACCATTAACGAGGCTACCGATGTAACATGTCACAAGGGAGAAGTCTCGGAGCACTGACACAGCAACGGGTCTTATAGTCACGCCCCTAGCGGTGACAACAATGACAGCGAGCAGCGAGCATCCCCACCCGGGTTCAGTACGGATACGATTTCACTACATTCACCCCCCCCCGTCAGAATTATACGGCCGCGTGGCTAAAAGCGAGTGAGCGTCAGCATGAATAGGGTGCGGAGTATCAGTCGGCCCAACCGTATCGGGCCGGGCGGCGAATTTCTCTGCCAGCACGCGTTCGAAATTCCCCGGGTACGGCATCTCGTAACCCTGTATCCCCGGTGTCAGAGGCGTCAACAGGGTCGGGTGACGAAGGGGGTAACGCCAAGTCGTCGGACCCGGGCAGTCTCGACGGGGGGAGGGTCGGTGGACTGTCGGCGATGGGAGCGTCGGGAGAGGCCATAGTCTCATAGATGGGTTCGACCGGTTCGTCCGATTCCCTACTAAGGTCGTCGACCCCGCAAGGGGCAAGATGACGAACGGAGACAGTAGTCTCACGACCATCAGACGTCATCACACGAGCATGCTCAGGATTAGCCTGGAGAATCTGCACTTTGTCCACAAGGGGGTCGTACTTGCTCGCGCGAACCGCCCGTTTAAGGTAGGCCGGCCCGGGCCCAGCGAGCCAACTGGGCAAAGACCGTATACACCCCGAGCTCCTGGGGTGGTGGAAAAGTCGCTCGTGGGGAGTTTGGTTAGTTGCCGTACTCAGGAGTGCCCGGATTGAGTTCAACGCCGCAGGTAGCGACCAAGCCCATTTATCGAGGCCCCGGCCGTGGGTCCGGAGATGGAGCATGACGGCCCTCCAGATAATCCCGTTGAAGCGTTCGATCTGCCCATTAGCCTGGGGTCTGTACGGCGTGGTGTAACTAGACGCAATGTTGTTTTGAAGCAGATAGCCGCGCACCTCCTGAGACAAGAAGACTGCACCCCGGTCGGTATGGACATAGGCCGGGTAACCGAACATTGAGAACAAGTTCTGTAAGCATCGCATCACCGTGGCAGCAGTCATGTCCGCGCACATATAAGCAAAGGGGAATCGTGAGTACTCATCAACGATAGTGAGCAGATAGCGAGAGCCGCTCGACACCGGCAAAGGGCCCTTGAAATCCATCGCCAAGCGTTCCCACGGGCGTGTAGCCTTCACCAGAGTCCCCATAGGGGGGTTATAGAAACGCGGTTTGATTTCCGCGCAGATAGCGCAGTCGCGACAGATACGGCGGATATCGTCAATCGAGTAAGGGAGATTCCCACTCCGCACGAAATGAGCGAAACGCGTTACGCCGGGATGGCCCGCAGTGGCATGCAGCACCCGTAGGCCCTCCAACGAGGTGATACCAGCACATGTAGTCGGGCGTGATAAGGCATCGGCGGCCTGGTTATCCTTCCCTGGGCGATATTTGATGGTGTAACAGAAGTCGGCGAGTTCGATACGCCAGCGAGTGATTTTCTCGTTCTTAATGCGCTGGGCGTGTAAGGTGTCGTACATGAACGCAACGCTTTGCTGGTCCGTGATGATTTGGAAGCTCCGCCCGAGTAGGTACGGGCGCCATCGCCGAATAGACTCGACGATCGCATACGCTTCCTTTTCAACGGACGAGTGCCTCCGCTCAGCGGAGGTAAGAGTCCGTGAAAAGAAAGCCACGGGACGTCCCCCTTGGGAGAGGGTCGCCGCGATGGCCAGATCCGAGGCGTCACTTTCGAGGACGAACGAGCCGCTCTCGTCGATGGTCGCTACGGCGGCTCGGGCGATGTCGGTCTTAAGACCTTCAAAGGCCGTCAATGCGGCCGAACTCAGGGGAAAAGTGTCGCAGGCCACAAGGGGGCGAAGTTTCGCGGAGAAATTTTGCACCCATTTGGAGTAATGGGCGAACAGCCCAAGGGCGCGTTTCAGGGACGCCCGATCGCAGGGAGGGGCCATGTCGAGCAAAGGTCGCAGACGCTCCTTATCCGGAGAGACAGAGCCATGGGTCACGGTGTACCCCAGAAGATCTATGGTGCGTAGGGAGTATTGGCACTTATCCTCGTTCATAGTTAAGTGATACCGTTGCGCGACCTCAAGGAAGCGCTTCAGATTAGCATCATGGTGCTCTTGGTCATATCCACAAACCGTAAGGTTATCGAGGTAGACGAAAACATCGGTTAAGTGCTCCCGCGCAACGAGGTCATCCATGGCCCTCTGGAAACAAGCGACCCCGTTCGTTACCCCAAAAGGCAATCGTGTAAATTGGTACAACCGCTGCCCCGACTCGAAAGCGGTATAGATACGATCCGCCCTAGAGATAGGGATCTGGTGGTACGCACTACGGAGATCGAGAGTACTATAGACCGAATACTGGGACACCTGTTGCACTAGCGCGTCCATCCCCGGAAGGGGGTAGGCATCCAGCTGTGTAAAGCGGTTAATCGTTTGGGAATAGTCGATTACCATGCGTTTGCGATGGGCCTCGCTGCGCACCACTAAGACCTGGGCGCGCCAAGGCGACCTACTAGGTTCTATGATGCCGTCTTTCAAGAGCTGAGCCGTTTCGTCCGCAATGAATTGCATGTCCGCGTGAGAGTAGCGTCGCGATTTTACCGCGACAGGGGTACAGTCGGAGGTTAGATTGGGGAACAGCGAAAGCGGCCGGACGTCCATTTGCGCTAGGGCGCACACCGTTAGCGCGTCGTCCGCCCCCACAACAAGAGTGTCAGGCCCACCGAACTCCATTACCAGACGTCCATGCAGCTTAAGAAAATCGTGTCCTAGCAGAATATCAGCACATAATGCGGGTAAAACCATAAGGTGTACATCAGGGAAAACCCGTCCCTTTAGCACGAGTTTCAATCGGCATTCCCCTTTTGTGCTGAGCCGAAGTCCCTGGGAAGCCATGAAGATCCGTCTCGTAGACCGCCCGATCCGCCGTCCATGCCTGAGCACAAGTCGCTGGTCGATAAAACTATCCGTAGATCCGGTATCCACCAAGGCCTGAACACAATGGCCCTCAACCATAAGGGGAATAAGGGCTTGAGCTAGGCCAGACGAGGCAGCTGGGAGCGGGACTGAGCCCCCCGAATGGGTCGGACCAGCCTCGCGGGTGGATCCTACACCAGCAGCAGTTTTGCGATCGTGGCCGGAGTCTGCGTTGACCATGGGGAATCCATTATCGTCATCAGAGGGCTTTCCCCAGCATTCCGGTGTTTCGCGAGTCAAAATCCGACGAGAAAAGGCCTCCGTAGTATTTGTCATCGCCTTTTGACACTCCTGGCAGATAAAGGCTTCCGTAGTATCCGAAATCGCCTTTTGACATTTTTGGTCGCTTTGACAAAAGGCTTCCGTAGTATTCGAAATCGCCTTTTTACATTTTTGGTCGCTTTGACAAAAGGCTTCCGTAGTATTCGAAAGCTGCTTTAACTCTTTTGACGTGGCGGGGGCCGCCGTTAGCTCGTGGACGACTCGAGGAGTACGAGGGGCTTGGCAAAGTGTCAAAGCCCCTTGCGTGGCCTGAGGTTTGGCCAAGGACACGGCCTTTGTCCCCGATGGAGAAGGAGACGATGGTGGCTGTCCGGTGGCGCCAGTCAAGGCCGTCTGAGCGCCCAGCGGGCCGCAGAGAGGGGCCCTCCCCTTCGAAGTCGGGTAAGGCGCTGGGCTCGTGGGCTCTGCTATGAGCCCGTTCAAGGTTGCTGCGCCCGCGCATCCGCGGCTGCGCGAGTCGAAGGGCCGCGAGCCGCGTGCCGTTTTCTTGCACACTTTCGCGTAATGTCCCTTTAGCGAGCACAAATGGCAAATAGCGTCACGTGCCGGACACACGACTCGGGCATGACGAGGCCCTCCACAAAAAAAACATGCGGCCCCGCGCAAGGCCTTGGGTCTGCTGGTCGAGACGGCAGCTGTCAGGGCAGGGTCATCCTCCGGAGCATCCCGGAGTTCAGCAGGCGGATCCACGTCCTCGTCAGTAGCACTCTCCGGCCGGGCGTGTAGTGAGGTACCCGCCAGAAGGCGCGTGCGATCATAGGCGTTCGATTGCATCCGCGCTTCAGTATACGCTGTCGCTTGCTCAACCGCCGTAGCGAAGGTCAGGTCGGTCTTCTCCAAGAGTTTGAGTCGTAGTTCCTGGGAGGAGACCCCTGCTATGAAGGCATCTAAAAGACGATCATCCTTAGCCTGCTCGGGAGTCCGTGGCTCCCTGACGCTGTCCAGCAAAAGCTGCCGGAGCTCTTGGGCGTAATGGTCCATAGCCTCGTTGGGCTGCTGCCGTCGCGTTTGCAGCAAATAACACGCATACACAGGGCTTTTTTCTTTTATGTAAAGCCGCTTGAGCTCCGCGATGGTAAGATCATACGTCGTGCATTGAGCGATCGCGTGGTAGACCCGGTAGTCGATTTTCGAGTGTAATATCGCCAGCTTCGCGGCAGGCGTCGGAGCGGTCTCAGGCTCATCAAAGAGATGCTCCAGTTGTCGGAGCCAGTGCTTGAGTTGCAAGCCTCCGTCCGTGGCTTGTGGGTCGGCGCTGAAAATGGACACCGTCAGCGCCTTGTTGCCAGCCATGTCAACAGATCTTAAATGCAATTAAGTGTTGTGAAAAACCATTCAGGTCCGCACAACTTAAGTCCAACGGTTTGGTTTAATTGCATTTAGATCATCACATCATTCCTGTAAGTAGAAATACACAATAAGCATACGATGCGACATCTCATAAAGCCATTCATATCAGTCAATGCAAGCAAGCTAGATATTCTATAAAGGCGTACCATTAACGAGGCTACCGATGTAACATGTCACAAGGGAGAAGTCTCGGAGCACTGACACAGCAACGGGTCTTATAGTCACGCCCCTAGCGGTGACAACAATGACAGCGAGCAGCGAGCATCCCCACCCGGGTTCAGTACGGATACGATTTCACTACAGGGGACCAATGAATAAATCTCTGTCTGTTGACAGAGTGGCCGGGCTGAAGCCTCCAGAAGACCCTTTGGGTCGGAGGTGACGCTTTGGTCTAGGACTTCGGTCCACAGGAGATCGGGACAGCGCTCGTCACGCTGTTATGTTCGTTGATTATTATCCCCGCCGATCGCACCGCACCCCCTGGTTTTGGTTTGCACCGGTGGGAACGATGGTCTGTGTGGCAGACAGGCTGTTGGTTCCTTGCGGGTTATGCGGTATTTACCGTGTGAGACATAATTCGTGGCTGGTGCTCACCATTAAAGCTAGGAGGTGCCTTGATCAGATATATATATATATAAATAATAATAATAATTCATTTATTTTGTATAGCGCTTTTCATGAAGCCCAAAGGCGCTTTGACAGAGTGCAAAACATAATGCATAACAAAACATGAAAACAACAATTGCAAAAAGACAAGAATCAATAGGGAAATATTTAAAGCAAAAGGAGGGAGAAGGAGAAGTGATAGTCAGGGGTTAAATGCTGTGGGTTGAATGTTGAATGCAGTGCTGAACAGGTGGGTCTTGAGTGATGTTTTGAATGTGGTGAGTGAGGAGGAGTCTCTGATGGTGTGAGGTAGTGAGTTCCAGAGGGTGGGAGCAGCGATGGAGAAGGCCCTGTCCCCCCAGGATCTAAATTTGGTCCGGATGGGGGGGGAGGGGGGGGGTCAGGAGGTTGGTACCAGCAGAGCGGAGGTTGCGGGTAGGAGTGTGTCTGGAGAGGAGGTCAGCCAGGTAGGATGGGGCCAGGTTATGGAGAGCTTTGTAGGTCAAGAGGAGGATTTTGTACTGGATTCTCTGGGAGATGGGGAGCCAGTGAAGCTTGTAAAGGACGGGGGTGATGTGGTCACGGGTCCGGGAATGGGTGAGTAGACGGGCAGCGGAGTTCTGAATGTATTGGAGTTTATTGGTGATTGATGAGGGTGAACCATAGAGGAGGCTATTGCAGTAGTCCAGACGGGAGGTGATGATTTTATATATATATATACACAAAGAATTAAGTTAAGCACCCCCCCCCGTTTTTTTACAACCTCGCACATTACAAGTTTGTTGTCGTCAAAACAGTGTAATATACCCATGATATTGCTATATTTTCTGGAGAAGTGATATTATGGTCACATAAAAACATAACAATCATGCCGTTTTCAATATTTTATTCTGAATAATTTAAGGTGAAATTTTTTGGGAATTTTAGGCATATTTTCACCTCAATTTAAGTATGGAGCTATAGGTCCATCACGGACAGTGTGGATGACGTTTATGTTTTCTAACGTACAGTCATTGTTCTGAGAAGACCTCTAGCGATCTTTGCGTCAATAACGTGTGTAGGACCCACGTGATCGGATCACTGACTCAACCAATCACATTTTTTCACTTTGATCACTCAATTTCATCAATGGCTAATTGCTAATGTCATACCAATCATTATTTGATCTCACATACCTTAGAATATATGCCAATGTATACATATACACAAAGAATATATATTAGGGGGTGCTTACCTTAATTCGTTGTGTAGGGGTGCTTAACTTAATTCTTTGTGTATATATATATATATATATATATATATATATATATATATATATATATATATATATATATATATATATATATATATATATATATATATATATATATGTATATATACATACAATATATATATTGTTACAGACGCGGTTTTGGATGTTAGTTTACCGAGCGGTTTGGTATGACCGCGTCTGCACAGTTTACCCGATTATACTCGAACGTTGGCCGAGTCGCGCTACGCTAAATCAATTGAGGAAAGGACACAACGGCTGGGTTAAATGACACGACACCAGGGGTACAGTTCTCAAGACCTCCGGAGGAGGTTATAATATTTGTATGCAGAGCGTTGAGATTACAAGGACAAGAGGTACAGCATAGGAAGGTAGGCACTGAGACACACTTATCTTATTCCCGACAGACCACAGATAAACGGGACAAGACTGACTCACACAGGGATTGATGGCAAGGAAGGGCAGGTAGTCGCTGGACAGCACAAGGTGCACCTTGGCTCAGGGACAGGATAGCGCGGTCCAAAAGATGCAGGGAGGTATCGTCGCGCTGGAGGTGGCGTCTGGTTCTCTTCAAGCTGGGGGCGCATCTGACGTCACGTCCGGTAAGTCGCTGCGTATATCCAGCGGGGAGTGACACGCCCTCGGCTCGTTAGCTCCGCCCCAGATGGAATCGGCCCGTTGCTTCTTATTGGGTGCGGGGGGTTACCGGGCTCCGCCCTTGACGAGGGGCCGACAGTCAGCCCCTTCGTGGTAACCCCGTCGGAGCACGTGGGCAATGGCAGCTAACCAAGCCGGAGTGAGGACGCACACTCCCCGCGCGCTGTTGTTGTAGTTGTTGTTGTTGTAGTTTCATGAGGAAGATGGGAGGAGGTATGGGGAGGTCCTAAACTCACTACTGGTGCCATACAATCACATTCTGGTGCAACGAAGAGTCAGAATTAATGGAAACGAGTCCTTAACTGACATAGACTATGAATAACTAGCAAGATGTCCTATAGTTGTCTACGTGAGATGCGGTGAACCTGGGCACGACATTTAATGAGGGAAAAAGGGGAAGGTCGGTTCTACAGAGTGTTGTTTACAGACAATGGGACTAGGGAATGGGGGATTGGGGATAGTTGGGGAGTATTGGGGAAATAGGGGAATATTTACAAGCGGATATGGATGGAGGCCAAATCCCATATCCGCAACATTGCACCCTTCTCTACCTCGGGGCGTCCCGACCCGATAAATTTTTACCTACTTTAGTGTGGCACTCAGATGTAGTTCCCTCTACTATTAACTCTACCCTGAGTGCGACAGTTTTACAGATGTTCACAAATGAGTAAATATGTCCCCCTGCGACGTTGCACCCTTCTCCTCACAGAAACACACCCACAGGATAACCGAATCGCGGAAAGAATTCTCAAACTAAACATACAGCCGGTAGGGAGCATTATTTACACTAGACTACACTGATATTTACACTACGATCCAGGACCTGTTTTTGGAGGAACACATGCAGATGTTATGCATAGAGAGAGCACGCATGCCAGCATCGATACACCAACCCACGAGTGCTCTGTGGCCTTACGGCCTTTAATAATGTGCAGAGCACCCCTTCCAAGCACCAAAAGCACCACCCCATCACACAGTCAGCACCATCCGGTGCACCAATAAAGTGTTTATAGTCACCGGTGGTGTCGCAGCCGGCCGATGTTCTGCCGCTGGTCTTGCCTTCATGTGGTGCACTTGGCCTTCTGGCTTCTTTAAAAATAAAGAAAGGCGCCAACCGCGTCCATTTCTAAATTGTGGCCATCAGGGGGCCAACTATTAGTGGTTCACCTGTATGGCATAGGTGCCACGTTGACCAATAGGTCCATCCACGGGTGGTGCTTGCCCGCAAGAGAACTGCGGTCCATGGTGGGCGGCCACAAAAATTGCGGTCCATATGGTGTATCGATCCCGGCAGCAAGCAGCGAAAGTGCAGGCCCACAACTGCGGAGCCAGCACCTCTCTCTCCTCTCTCTCTGCCCCAAAGCCAGATCCTCGGAGGTGGGAGACAAAAGAAGAAGACAAGTGAGTAAGGTGGTAAGGGCGCAAAAGTGCACGCAACATTAGGTAATGCACACTAGGGGCACATGGGAACCAGGTGAGACAGGTACGTTCCTACCGTACGCCCCCCCCCCCCCCACCAGGTAACCTACATTGCCCCTCCCTTACCCCTTACTGTATCCACAAAACACAACACTACCCATAAACATCTACTTTACAAATCAACAAACGTCCCTACTGTCTTCCCCGTTCCTCCCATAAACCAAATTCGTCTTCTCTCCCTCCTAACCAATCAAATTTGCCATTTCCAACTCTCATCACAATTTGCCATCTCCAACTCAACATCAAAATTTGCCATCACCAACTCATCATCAGTCCCTCCTAAGGAGGGAGAGATGGAATCACCCCAATGTCTCATCCACGTCATGATGCGTCTCACAAATCCAACCAGCAATTCTTATTTCCTGCAACACAGAACAAAGGAACACAGGTGTGGAGTCATCATCATCACCACAGGTAAGTGGCTGCGTATGGTGCGACAGGTTCATCAATCCTAACTATTTCCTAAATGACTTTAACAACTTTACATTACCCGGGGTCTTTCTCCTGCCAAACCATTGGCCCTCTTACACTATGGGTTCTAAAAACCAATTCCCATTGACCAAACTGTGGTGCTTTTCAATTTGGGGTCTCACTCCCCCGATTCATCTCCCGGTGCCCTCGCACAATTTCTGGGCCGCGACGTGTAGCTCTCCCAGCAGGTCTACCCACCTGCACACCTCCACCACTGCAGTTGCCTCCGAGCTTACCTGCTCCTCACCCTAACCTATCTACCTGGGGAAGGCCTCTGGCGCTCTCCCCACTCGGTGCCCTCTCTGGCACTGGGCTACCCGGGTCCGTCCTCCGGATCCTCGGGCCCCACTGACACTAACGGCTCCCCGAGCCCACCTACGGCCTCACCTGGCCGACATCCTCACAGTGGTGGAGTGCCCAACCAACTACACACACTAACAGGCTACACGCCCAGCCATTTCCACAACACTAATGCACCCATCCACAATACCATTCTGCAACCGCACCACAAATGCCAATATCCAACCACAATTTACCTATACCCTCTACCTAACACTTACACTACCCGTCCCGGGTACTCGTGAAAGGGGTCCACTCTTCCCCCATTCACACCTTCGCACCATGCACACCACTCCGTACCACTTACTCCAACTCTCTCCACACACCTGTACTTGCACACCTGTGCTCTCACTCCTGGTGCCACCTGCACCCTTCTCTCCCCAAGCGCATTCGCGCTGATCCACAACACTCACTACTCACACACTGCTCCACACACCTGTCCAGTTGCACACCTGTGCAATCACACCTGTTCAATTCTCAACCACACGGCATCATCTCATCTAACTACTCCCCTCTGAAACTTGCGCTTCCCAGTCGTCCCTTTAACCTATTGCGCTCCCTCGTCATTATCATCCACACTAATCTACCTGCGTCCCCACTACAGGTATCAGTCACTAACTAACCTTAACGTCACCTAATGTCATCTCTAGATCCCTAACAATATAACCTAACCCACCCGGGCTAGTTTTCACTGCCATACACCCCATAATCTATTGCGCATTTGCCCCACCCATGGGAAGGGTAGCAGGGATGCCACCCTTACCCACCGGGCCCATCGCTCATTACCAATTTTGCACATCAAATTTCAACAAATCAAAAATTTGCCAATCACTACCCATCATCTGCCAATCATTACTGCCAATCCTTTGCCAATCATCAAATTTTGTTTTTTTCTAATTTTGGGTCTAAAACACTAACCTCATCACACAGTCTACTCACTAATGCCTCTCGGTGCGCCAATTCCTGTCCAAAGCTCGGCTTCGTAAAGCCGAGCAATGAATGCGGGTTGTTTGGTGCCAGCGGCTGGATACGTCCCGCATTCGGTGCAGGGAAGGAGGTTTACCCGGGCCGAGATCCCACGCACCATCTCGGCACGGAGCCATCCCATGGCCCGATCTCGACCTGCCGGAATGCCTCAACAAAAAGTGGTCGCCATGACGACCCTTCCGGTCGGGCTGCCCGCTCCGCCTAGTGGAGCCCGGACGCGGCCGTTCAAAGCGAGGCCCAGCACGCACCGAGGGCCCGATTCGGCTAAAAGTCGCTCTAACCTCTAACCCGGTTACCTTCGATGCTTCACCTGCATGCTTACACCCCGCAGCCCGTTCCTTGCTCACACATCCAGCCGTTTCCATGCTCCTCGTCGTACCTTCTCTTACACACCCAGGTACACTCATTCCACTCACAGCCTTGGTCACACACCTGACCACCGAGCACCTTGGCACACATTCGTTGGTCGCACACCTCACCAACACACCTCTTCGCGCCCCCTCCTCGGTCACCTCCTTTGTGACAATCACAGGTGTGCTCTCACCCGCACACCCAACCACGTGCCTCACTTCCAATTCCAGCGTGCATTCTTCCATTCCAGGTGTACATCCTCGCTCACCTGTCACAACCAACTCACGCTCCTTGTCACTCTCACTACTCTCACCACCACTCTTGACAACGCACTCACCCTTACTCCCGACAGCGCACTCTTTCCTCATGCACCTGTCCGTTACACACCTTTCTCGCACACACCTTTCTCGCGCACACTCTCCCGTTACACCCTCTGTAACACTCACCACAGGCGTGCATTCTTCCTTGCCTTTGACAGCGCACTCTTTCCCCATGCACCTGTCCGTCACACACCTTTCTCGCGCACACTCTTGCGCACACTCTCCCGTCACACCCTCTGTAACACTTACCACACCGCGCTTCCATGTGCTCCCTCGCACACGCGCTACGACCGACTCACTCTCGCCAGCACCCTCACTCCTTGGCACGCACTTTTTCCTCACACACCCCAGAGTCGGACTTTCTCGCACACCTCCTCACTCACACCTCTTCTGATCTCCTCTCCCATCACTTGCATCTCCTGCCCAGATGCCACCCTCATCTGCTCCATTTCCTCCCTGTGAGCATCCAGTTTGGTTTCTACCCCCATTCTGACCCCCTCTATCTGCTGCCCCATTTGGTTAACTTCCCTTTCCGCTTGGTCCCTCATGTCCCTCAATTTGCCTTCCATACTGTTTTCTAACCCCTCTAACCCCTTTTTCATCCCTTCCATTTGATTCTCCTGAACGGCCATTCTGTTTTATACCCCCATTAACCCCTCCTGTATTTCCCCTAATCTATTGTCTAATCCCTCACCGGTACCCCTCGCTTCGTCCCTCATTACCCCCATTTGGTTTCCCATTACCCCCAATTGGCCCTCCAATCGCTCACTCTGAGCATCCATCCGATTCCCCAATTGCTGACTATTAGCCCTCATATCGTCCTTCTGCAGGTTGAGGGACGCCTGCATTTGCGCCATAAATTGCTCCATGAGGGCCTGCATTTGGGCCATTCCTCCCACTTGTGCAGCGGGTGCGGCCGCCGTAGCTATGTGCGAGGCGCCATTTTGCGCGCCCGCAACCTCGTGCGCAAGGACGCCATTTTGCGACTCTGCTACCCTCACTGCTTCGCTCTCCTTATGTCCCTCATTTTGGTCCTGGATCGACCCTGCCTCACTCTCTTCTACCGGAACCCAGCCGTCTTGGTCTGCCACAGCGCGACTTTCAAAATTCGGGTTTTTATTTTTTTTGTAAAACACAATCAAATTTCGCCGTTATAATTTCGAGCGCGTGAAACGCGCTCCGGATCGAATCCCACTTCCCGACACCAAATGTTACCCTAATGGTACAATTGGTGTTCCAAAATTTGGGCCTAACGAATTTAGTCCCAGGTCCGAATCCAACTCCTCGACACCAAATGTTACAGACGCGGTTTTGGATGTTAGTTTACCGAGCGGTTTGGTATGACCGCGTCTGCACAGTTTACCCGATTATACTCGAACGTTGGCCGAGTCGCGCTATGCTAAATCAATTGAGGAAAGGACACAACGGCTGGGTTAAATGACACGACACCAGGGGTACAGTTCTCAAGACCTCCGGAGGAGGTTATAATATTTGTATGCAGAGCGTTGAGATTACAAGGACAAGAGGTACAGCATAGGAAGGTAGGCACTTAGACACACTTATCTTATTCCTGACAGACCACAGATAAACGGGACAAGACTGACTCACACAGGGATTGATGGCAAGGAAGGGCAGGTAGTCGCTGGACAGCACAAGGTGCACCTTGGCTCAGGGACAGGATAGCGCGGTACAAAAGATGCAGGGAGGTATCGTCGCGCTGGAGGTGGCGTCTGGTTCTCTTCAAGCTGGGGGCGCATCTGACGTCACGTCCGGTAAGTCGCTGCGTATATCCAGCGGGGAGTGACACGCCCTCGGCTCGTTAGCTCCGCCCCAGATGGAATCGGCCCGTTGCTTCTTATTGGGTGCGGGGGGTTACCGGGCTCCGCCCTTGACGAGGGGCCGACAGTCAGCCCCTTCGTGGTAACCCCGTCGGAGCACGTGGGCAATGGCGGCTAACCAAGCCGGAGTGAGGACGCACACTCCCCGCGCGCTGTTGTTGTAGTTGTTGTTGTTGTTGTAGTTTCATGAGGAAGATGGGAGGAGGTATGGGGAGGTCCTAAACTCACTACTGGTGCCATACAATCACATTCTGGTGCAACGAAGAGTCAGAATTAATGGAAATGAGTCCTTAACTGACATAGACTACGAATAACTAGCAAGATGTCCTATAGTTGTCTACGTGAGATGCGGTGAACCTGGGCACGACATTTAATGGGGGAAAAAGGGGAAGGTCGGTTCTACAGAGTGTTGTTTACAGACAATGGGACTAGGGAATGGGGGATTGGGGATAGTTGGGGAGTATTGGGGAAATAGGGGAATATTTACAAGCGGATATGGATGGAGGCCAAATCCCATATCCGCAACAATATATATATATATTGTTACAGACACGACTTTGATGTTAAGGTGGGCCGAGCGGAATGGCCGTCGTGTCCGCACAAATTACCCGATCGTACTCGAACGTCGACGAAGCCGCGCTACGCTGGCTCAATAGGAAAGAGAAGACACCCGGCTGGGTTATAATGACACAATACGACACCAGGGGTTCAGTTCTCAAGACCTCCGGAGGAGGTTATATTCGTGCGGAAGGTCAGATTACAGGGACGAGAGGTACATCATAGGAAGACAGGCACTTAGACACAACCTTATATTATTCCCGACAGACCACAGAGAAACAGGACAAAAACTGACTCACACGGGGGTTGACGGCAAGGAAAGCGGGTATTCGATGGCCAGCACAAGGTGCACCTTGTGCTCAGGGACAGGATGGCGCGGCCCAAAAGATGCAGGAGGTCTCTCAGCGCTCGAGGTGGCTTCTTGTCGTCTCAAGCTGGGGGCGCATCTGACGTCACGTCCGGCAAGCGGCTGCGTATATCCGGCGGGGAGTGACACGCCCTCGGCTCGTTAGCTCCGCCCAGATGGAATCGGTCCGCCCTTCTTATTGGGTGCGGGGGGGGTTTACCAGGCTCCGCCCTTGACGAGGAGCTGACAGCCAGCCCCTTCGTGGTAACCCCGTGGGGCGCATGGATAATGGCGGCTAACCGAGCCGGAGGGAGGACGCACACTCCCCGCGCGCGCCGTTGTCCCCTCTGTTGTTGTTGTAATTGTTGTTGTAGTTGTTGTTATTGTTGTTGTTTGGGGAAGAAGATGGGAGGAGGTATGGGAAAGGTCCTAAACTCACTACTGATGCCATATAATCACATTCTGGTGCAACGAAGAGTCATAATTAATGGAAACGAGGCCTTAACTGACATAGATTAAGAATAACTAGGAAGATGTCCGAAAGTTGGCTACGTGTGGTGCGGTGGACCTGGGCACGACATTTAATGGGGGAATAAGGGGAAGGTCGGCTCTACTGATTGTTATTTACATGCAATGGGACTAGGGAATGGGGGACTGGGGAAAGTTGGGGAGTATTGGAGAAAATAGGGGAATATTTACAAGCGGATATGGAGGCCAAATTCCATATTCGCAACATTGCACCCTTCTCTACCCTCGGGGCGTCCCGACCCGATAAATTTTTACCTACTTTAGTGTGGCACGCAATGTAGTTCCCTCTACTATTAACTCTACCCTGAGTGCGACAGTTTTACAGATATTCACAAATGAGTAAATATGTCCCCCTGCGACGTTGCACCCTTCTCCTCACAGAAACACACCCACAGGATAACCGAATCCGGAAAGAATTCTCAAACTAAACATACAGCCGGTAGGGAGCATTATTTACAAGACTATGCTGCTATTTACACTACGATCCAGGACCTGTTTTTGGAGGAACACATGCAGATGTTATGCATAGAGAGAGCGCGCTTGCCAGCATCGATACACCAACCCACGAGTGCTCTGTGGCCGACGGCCTTTAATAACGTGCAGAGCACCCTTCCCGAGCATCAACAGCACCACCCCACCACCAATCGGTGCAGTCACCATTGTTCATTGGAACAAAAATAAATTCGACAACCCCTAACCCTGCAGGTGTCTCTTGCTCTTCTTGTGGTGCACTTGGTGTTAGTTAACAGTGGTTCACCTTTATGGCATAGGTGCCACGTTGACCCATAGGTCCATCCCCGGGTGGTGCTTGGCCGCAAACGAACTGCGGTCCATTGTGGGTGGCCACAAACATTGCGGTCCATATGGTGTATCGATCCCGGCAGCAAACAGCGAAAGTGCAGGCCCACAACTGCGCAGCCAGCACCTCTCTCTCCTCTCTCTCTACCCCAAAGCCAGATCCTCGGAGGTGGGAGACAAAAGAAGCAGACAAGTGAGTAAGGTGGTAAGGGCGCAAAAGTGCACGCAATATAAGGTAATGCACACTGGGGGCACATGGGAACCAGGTGAGACAGGTACGTTCCTATCGTACGCCCCCCCCCCCACCAGGTAACCTACATGGCCCCTCCCTTACCCCTTACTGTATCCACACAACACAACACTACCCATCAACATCTACTTTACAAATCAACAAACATCCCTACTGTCTTCCCCGTTCCTCCCATATACCAAATTCGTCTTCTCTCCCTCCTAACCAATCAAATTTGCCATTTTCAACTCTCATCAAAATTTGCCATTTTCAACTCAACATCATAATTTGCCATTACCAATTCATCATCAGTCCCTCCTAGGGAGGGAGAGATGGAATCACCCCAATGTCTCATCCACGTCGTGATGCGTCTCACAAATCCACACAGCGATTCATCTCCTGCAACAAAACAAAGAAAACACAGGTGTGGAGTCATCATCATCACCACAGGTAAGTGGCTGCGTATGGTGCGACAGGTTCATCAATCCTAACTATTTCCTAAATGACTTTAACAACTTTACACTACCCGGGGTCTTTCTCCGGCCAAACCATTGGCCCTCTTACACTATGGGTTCTAAAAACCAATTCCCATTGGCCAAACTGTGGTGCTTTTCAATTTGGGGTCTCACTCCCCCGATTCATCTCCCGGTGCCCTCGCACAATTTCTGGGCTGCGGCGTGTACCTCTCCCAGTGGGTCTACCCACCTGCACACCTCCACCACTGCAGTTGCCTCCGAGCTTACCTGCTCCTCACCCTAACCTAACTACCTGGGGAAGGCCCTCTGGCTCTCTCCCCACTCCGTGCCCTCTCTGGCACTGGGCTGCCCGATCCACACCCGGGATCCTCAGGCACCCACTCACAACTACCGGCTCCCAGAGCCCACCTGCGGCCTCACCTGGCCGACATCCTCACAGTGGTGGAGTGCTCAACCAACTACACACACTAACAGGCTACACGCCCAGCCATTTCCACAACACTAATGCACCCATTCACAACACCATTCTGCAACCGCACCACAAATGCCAATATCCAACCACAATTTACCTGCACCCTCTACCTAACACTTACACTACCCGCCCCGGGTACTCGTGAAAGGGGTCCACTCTTCCCCCATCCACACCTTCGCACCATGCACACCACTCCGTACCACTCACTCCAACTCTCTCCACACACCTGTACCTGCACACCTGTGCTCTCACACCTGGTGCCACCTGCACCCTTCTCTCCCCAAGCGCATTCGCGCTGATCCACAACACTCACTACTCATACCCTGCTCCACACACCTGTCCAGTTGCACACCTGTGCAATCACACCTGTTCAATTCTCACAAACACGGCATCATCTCAGCTAACTACTCCCTTCTGAAACTTGCGCTTCCCAGTCGTCCCTTTAAACTATTGCGCTCCCTCGTCATTATCATCCACACTAATCTACCTGCGTCCCCACTACAGGTATCAGTCACTACCTAACCTTAACGTTACCTAAGGTCATCTTCTCTAGATCCCTACACACAATATCCTAACCCACCCGGGCTAGTTTTCACTGCCATACACCCCATAATCTATTGCTCCTTTGCCCCCCCACATGGGAAAGGTGGCAGGGATGCCACCCTCTCCCACCGGGCCTATCGCTCCTCAATCCCCCAGTCCTCTGGCACTAATAAGCCCCCCTTATTCAGAGGTACTGGGTCCCGCCTCGGCATCTAAAGCCGAGGCGATCCACGGGGGCGCCTGCTCGCCGGTGTAAGGTCTTATCCGGTCGGCGTGGACGATCCGAGGGAGGGCTCGTGGCCCCATTTTGATCTTAAAGACCACGTCACAGATTTGCGACAGGACGACTCCTGGGCCTTGCCAGGGGGAGGTGAGTTTTGGGCACCTTCCCTTCCGCCTCCGGGGATTAAAGAACCAAATCTTCATCCCCGGAGCGTATTGACTCCCCTGGCTCCGGTCGTCGTACCTGCGCTTCATCTTTTCCCCCGCCAGATGGAGTTGGCGGCGGGCGAAGGCATGGACTAGCTCCATGCCTTCCTCTAGGTGACGTGCGTACCCCTCCCTCGGCGGGTTAACCACTGTGTCTGGCACGGGACCGCATAGCAAGTCGGCGGGAGCCCGTAACTCCCGCCCATACATAAGCAACGCTGGACTGCATGCGGTGGCCCCGTGCTGGCTGGTTCGGTAGGCCATGAGCAAGTAAGGGAGATGTTCGTCCCAGTCATCCTGACGGGTGGTGGTGAACAGTGCCAGTTGTTGGATTAGAGTTCGATTGAATCTTTCCACCATCCCGTCAGATTGAGGTCTTAAAGGCGTTGTTCTGGTTTTCCGAATTGACAGGAGACTGCACACATCTTTTAGCAATTTGCTCTCAAAATTTCGTCCCTGGTCGGTGTGCAACTCCTGTGGAATCCCATGCCGGCACACAAATCCTTCCACGAAGGCCTGCGCTACCACCCCTGCTTCTTGGTTGGGGAGGGCGTAGGCCTCCGGCCACTTGGTGAAATAGTCCATTACAACGAGGATATACTTATTACCTTGGCGGGTGCGGGGCAGCGGTCCTAGAATATCCATAGCCACCCGCTCAAGGGGGGCCCCCACCTGATGTAATTGAAGGGGGGCCCTCATCCTCCGTGCTGGTCCCTTTTTGGCAGAACAGGCGTCGCATCTCCGACACCAGTCCTGTATGTCGCGCCCCATATTCACCCAATAGAACCTCCGGCGGACCCGAGATATTGTCTTTGTCCTGCCCAAATGGCCGCCGGAGCGGGTACCATGCACCTGTTGCAATATGACGTTCTTGAATTTGTCAGGGACTATCACCAGCCAGGAAGTTCGATCAGAGGGAACCTCCACCCACTTGCGATACAAGATGTTGCCTTTCAATTCCAGGGTCTGCCACTGAGCCCAATATGCCTTTGTCTGCGCCCCGAGGGGGGTGACCTCTTCCCCCTTTGGTCTTTGCCCCAATTTGACCCATTGGAACACCGGCCCCAGAACAGGATCCTCCTGCTGGGCCGTGCTCCAAGCCAACTCTCCAAATTCCTCGTCCGCGGTTAGTGGCAAAATTGGCCCTCTCACCCGGGTTGCCCGGACGACGAGAATCGGGGCGGAATCGCCCAATTGCTCCCTCTCCTCGTGTCTCGCACAAAATTTACAGTTTTCCCCCAGACAAGGACGCCGAGAGAGTGCGTCCGCATTACCATGGGCCTTCCCGGCCCTATGGGCCACATCAAAATCGTACTGCTGCAACTTTTCCAACCACCTTGCAATTTGGCCCTCCGGTTCCTTGAACCGAAGGAGCCATTGCAAGGAGGAATGGTCAGTTCTAACCAAAAATTTCCGCCCGTACAAGTACGGGTGGAAATGGTTCATGGCAGCCAGCATAGCCAATAACTCTTTGCGAGTGACGCAATAATTTCTCTCGGGCCTACTTAAGGCCCGACTATAATAACCAATCACTCTCTCCACGCCCTCCTGTGTCTGAGACAAAACTGCGCCCAATCCTTCCTGGCTCGCATCCGTGTCCAGGGTAAATGTCCCGTCACTAGTGGGGTAAGCTAGAAGGGGTGCGGATGTTAGACACCCCTTCAATTTTTGGAAGGCCTCGTGGCACTCCCGTGTCCAATTAAATCGCGTCCCCTTCTCCGTAAGCCGGTGGAGGGGACGGGCCAACTCCGCAAATTTCGCCACAAAGCGCCGGTAGTAGGAGCAGAGTCCCAAAAATCCCCGCACCTCTTTGATGGTACGTGGTGCGGGCCACTCCTCTACCGCTTTAATTTTGTCTGGGTCTGTTTTTACCCCCTCGCGGCCAATCACGTGACCTAGATAGGCCACCTCTCTTGCAAACAAAGTGCACTTACTCGGGTTCAGCTTCAACCCTGCCTGTCTGAGGCACCCGAACACCTGGTCCAAATTAGCTAGTGCCTGGGGGAACGTTTGGGCATGTACCAGGACGTCATCCAGGTACACCAGGCATGATTGCCATGGCATGCCGCCTAGTACATGCTCCATCAATCTCTCAAAGGTGGCGGGGGCGTTACACAAACCAAACGGCATCACAGTAAACTGATACAGTCCCTTACCTGTGGAAAATGCCGTTTTCTCCTTCCCTGCCCTATCCATCTCCACCTGCCAATACCCACTCTTGAGGTCCAAAGTTGTGAACCAATTTGAGCCCGCAACGGCATCGAGGGTGTCATCAATCCTTGGCAGGGGATATGAGTCCTTGAGTGTCACGTTGTTTAGCTGGCGATAGTCCACGCAGAACCGCGTGGTCCCATCCTTCTTTTTGACCAGCACAACAGGTGACATCCAAGGACTTCCCGAGGGCTCGATCACACCTGCGTCGAGCATTTTTGCAACCTGCTCGTCAGCTTCCGCCCTCTTGCTCCAAGGGAGCCGTCGGGCGGCCTGACGAATAGGCCGGGCCTCACCGGTGTGGATCTGATGTTTCACCAGGCCCGTACGTCCAATATCCTCGGTGGACAGGGAGAAGAGGTCCAAATGGGACCCAACCAGTTTGTGTAAGGCCTCCCTCTGGGTACCTCCCAACTCTACGCTACTACGATTTACCATCTCGCAAATGGGATCGGGCCAATTCCTACTTGTTATTGAAGGCTCCCCCCGGGGTCGGCTCGGCTGGACGTTCTCGCCCCTCACTGTCGCGACTTCCTCAACTGGGGTGCAGCCAGCTACCCTCGTGCCCCTTACTATAGTGCGTGGTTCTGTACTCACATTTACTACTCGGACGGCCACTACCGGTCCGTCCGTTTTTACAAGGGTGCGGCCCACGATTAAACCCGGTATGGACTGCGCTGCCACCGGTTCGACCAGGCCGCAGGACTCCTGCCATGTTGGGCGAGCTGCCCACCGGGCCGGCACTATCGCCTCGGCCCTTGGGGGGATGGTCACGGCCTCGGAAGCCTCCAGCTCCGCTCTCTCGGCCGTGCTCACTCCCCCTAACGGCAGCTCTTCTACTCCCACCTGCAGGATCCCCCGGCACAAGTCGATTTTACAACCGCTGGCAGTCAACAGGTCCAACCCTATTAAACATGGGTCGCACACCTCCGCCACCCAAACATCTATCTCCCTCCTTACCGACCCTAACTTGAGGGTCACAGAACCACGCCCTATGATCGGGGCCGTTACCCCGGTAGCAAGCTGCAAACTATAATTTTGCAGGCGCTGGATCTTATCCCAGCCACCTGCGCTCGAATCAAGGACCACAGGGCTGATGATCGTGGCGCTAGCTCCTGTGTCCACTACGGCGTCTACCCCCACGCCGGCAATTTTGCATCTAATTGTCAGGCTACCGGTTCCAATTTGGCCACAATAAATGACCTGTCGCGTCAATGAGGGCTCTCCTCCATCCTCTGCTGCCGAACACCGCCCTACGTGCCCGACACCTTCTAGTTTCCCGGGGTCTGGCGGGGGGGTGTCTGGGGTCGGCTAACCCGCTCCCCCCTGGGCGGAGTTGAGGACCTCAACTGCCGGGGATCATCCCGGCGCGCGTTTCGACAGTGCCGCGCCAGGTGACCCAGGCGGTTGCAGGTATAGCACCTCACCTGATAAGGTGCTTGCCTCCGGAATTCCAAATTCCCCCCCCTGTAGGTCCGAATTGGATTACCCGCTCGTGGTCCACCGCGGGCCACCTCCGGGGCCGCCTGCCATGGTCCAGGTCCCGCCAGGCGCTGGTCCACCAGCCTCCGGACCATGCCCGCCAGGTCAGGACCCACGTCGGGGGCGGGCCCCCTAAGGGGTCCGCCCTCCATCGGGGGTCCCATCTGGCGGACCGCCATTGCGAGACGCTCGCCCCCCCGGGCCAGGGGCCTCGCTGCTTCCCAACGGGCCGCAGCGTCAGCCGCCTGGCTCAGAGTCTGCGGGCGCCACATGGCGAGCTGTTGCCGGAGCTCAATATCCGGGAGGGCCTGGATAAAATGGTCCAGCGCCAGGCTTTCCCGGGAATCCGCTGCCATGCTAGCATGTGCGATCCCCACTGCGCGGCGAATGTCGTGGGCAAGTTCCCCGATGGCTTCCTGGGGCTTGCGCTTTCGCAGCGCGAGCTGAGCTTTAACAAGCTCGCTCTGCTGTTCTATTCCAAATCGATTAATTAGGGCGTCGCGGAGGGCTGGCAGGGTGAGAGCACCCGCTGGTAATGCCGTCAGCACCTCCGCCGCCGCGCCGCGCAATGCGGCCACCAGGTGTACTCCACCTTCGTCCTCACCCCAACCGTTGCCCTTACACACACAGTCGAACTGCGCCAGGTACGTGCGTAGATCACTCTTGCCGTCATACGGCGCGAGTGGGACCTTGTGGGACCACCTCATATGTGAGTCGTTGCCCGCCTGCCGGACCCCGTGCGTCGCCCCTTGCGGGGTCAGCGCGGGGCCGAACCGGCCGGGCCCCCACAGTACACTACCCCCAAGGGGCTCTCGTGCCTCCCCGGTCCCTCCAACAACTACCCCTGTTGGTGTTGATGCCTGGGTCACACCTCCGCAACCCGCTACCCATTCCATACCACCACCACCACAACCTTGCTCACCCACACCTCGCACCTCTCGTTCCATACCCTCCGGACCAGCCATACACCTCACTCTTGGCCTCTCACGAACATCCGGGTCTATCTCGACCCCCAAGCTTATTAAATCACCTGGCGCATCATACGCACGACCATATTGGTCACCACTTACACCGGGTCCTCTTTCTCTTCGCTTCTCCTCCATCACCTGCGAATCCCTCATCCGGTTAATGAGCACATCATCACGATCCGAACACAGACTCTGGACCAATTCTTTTACCTCCTCTTTTATCTCTTTCTTATCCTCTCTCCGTCGCTTTTTAATTTCGCTCACCCCTTCTTCCACTTCTTCTAATTTTTGCTTCATCTCCTTCATCTCTTCGTGCGCCCCTTTAAGTTCTTCCTCTAACTCCACTTTATTTTTTTCTATGTGCTCCCGCACCTCCCGCTCTTTAACCTCCATTACCTCTACCACCTTGTCCATTTTCCTCGTCAGGTCCTCATGTACCGTCTGACACTCTTTTTTAATTACCCCTACGTCCTTTTTCATCTCCTTCTGTGTCGATTTTAAACCCTCTATTACCGCTGTGTTCTTCTTTACCTGGTCCCCCAACTCCTTTTGTCCCACTGTCAGTTGTTCTACTCCCAGCGTCAACTCCTCTATACCACCTTGCAATTTTACAGTCCCCTTTCTCACCTCTTTCTCCATGCGCTCCTTACAGTGCCTCACCTCCTCGCGCACTCCTCCGACCTCCTCACTCACTCCTCTTCTGATCTCCTCTCCCATCACTTGCATCTCCTGCCCAGATGCCACCCTCATCTGCTCCATTTCCTCCCTGTGAGCATCCAGTTTGGTTTCTACCCCCATTCTGACCCCCTCTATCTGCTGCTCCATTTGTTTAACTTCCCTTTCCGCTTGGTCCCTCATGTCCCTCAATTTGCCTTCCATACTGTTTTCTAACCCCTCTAACCCATTTTTCACTCCCTCTATCTGATTCTCCTGGGCAGCCATTCTATTTTCTACCCCCATTAACCCATTCTTTACCTCTTTTATCCCGTTGTCTAACCCCTCAAAATTTTTGTCTAACTTCCCAAATTTCTTGTCTAACTCCTCACCGGTACCCCTCGCTTCGTCCCTCATTACCCCCATTTGGTTTCCCAACCGCTCACTATCAGCCCTCATTCCCACCATTTGTTCCATAAGGGCCCTCATTTGCAGGAGGAAAAGGTTCGAATCCACCAGGGGCGCTGCCGCGGGCGTGGACGCCGTGGCCACCTCGTGCGTGACAACGCTATTTTGCGACCCTGCCGCCCTCACTGCTTCGCTCTCCTCGCGTCCCTCAATTTGGTCCTGGACCGACCCTGCTTCACTCTCCCCTACCGGACCCCAGCCGTCTTGATCCGCCATAGCGCGACTTGCAAAATTCGAGTT
>NC_136266.1:186296103-186378603 GCF_964187855.1 Myxine glutinosa
TGTTGTTGCTGCTGTTGCTGCTGCTGCTGCTGCTGCTGCGGCTGTGTGGACGTCGCGTGCTCTTTTCAGGACTCGTCTCTCTCGTCTTGTCAAAGCTCATCTGGTCCAACCACCTCTCTTTGCACGTCTCCCTTTTGGTCCAACCACACAACTCAACAACCACTCAACAACGTCCTTGCTTCTTGCGCGCGCGCTTTTATAGCGCCTCAGGCGATCAAGCCGCCGGCCTTCAGGTCACCCCCGGTGAGCTCGCGTCGGCCCTGATTGGTGGGCACAGGCCCTCTTACTCCGCCCTTGATGACGATGGGCGGGCACGCCTTTCTTCCCCGAGCTGAGCACATGCTTAATGGCGGCTTTGGGGCGAAATCAGCAACCACCGCTGTAACAAACCTGGCAAACTGCCCAGTGCGGTTGGCAATGGAGACTTGGAGGGGATGTCGCTGGAAATGGAGATTTTGGGAATGGGAATGAAAGGGGATCTATCTGGTTTCACTTGGTGCAATGGAGTGTCATCTTAATGGAAGACAAGGCCTTACCCTAATACACATAATAAAGATATAACTACCAACAAGGGGGGAAATCTATGATTGGCTAACGTGTATGCTTTATGGAATTAACTACGGGAACGCCCTTTGACCTTTACACATAACTGGAGTAAGAAGGGTCCAGAATAAAGCAATAATAATAAAAAAACACAATCCTCATATCCATAACACTGCACCCTCCTCCTCTTAGGCACGTTCCGGGCCTATAACTTTAACTTAGTGTGACACGTAGGTGTAGTTCCCTCTACTTTTAACCTGACCCTGAGTGCGACAGTTTTAAAACATAAATAAATATGTCCCGCTGCTCCATTGCACCCTACCTAACAGACTCACGCCCACAGCTAACCAAATTGCGGAATGGTCTTCAAACTATACATTTACGGTGGGGGCGCTTTATTTACAATGGCTCTACTTTATTTACAAAACGCAACCCAGGACCTGTGATTGTTCTTTCTGGGGGGGGGGGGGGGGGGGGGAGACAGTCTGCTCTGCATCGACGCATCATGAAAGCACCCATAAACGCACCAAAACACCCTCAAGCACCAATCGGTGCACAGTCATCACTGTTCATCAAAATAAAAACAACAACCCCTAACCCTGCAGGTGGTCTCTTGCTCTTCGGCTCCCTCTGCTGGCTATTTGCTATTCTTCCAGATGTTGTCAACTTCGTTGCTGGCGGCCTATTTGAACATAAAATGAGATGCACCCAACGTGTCCATTTTTTATTTATTTATGGCCCACAGGGGGCCGACTAGTGTGGTTCACCTGTGGGGCATCGGTGCCCTGTGATCAAGGTCCGCCAGCAAGATTTCGGGCCTTCATGGCCGGTTCCACCAGAGGGGCCATGCCCCAACCCATGGGGTCCATAAGTGGTGCTCAGCCACAGATGTGTGGTCCATAATGTGGTGCATCGATGCAGACAGCTGGTTCTGGGAGTTCCGGGCGCACAATGGCGGACTCACGCACGCTCCCCTCGGCGCCCAGTGGCGCACAGGTCCTCATGTGGGAGACAAAGGGGGGAAAGACAGATGAGCGAGGGGTAAGGTCGCAAGAGTACACATCAATAAGGCAATGCAAGGTGAAGTGCGTACGGAGAGCGAAGTGAGAAAGCTCGTCCCTACCGTACGTAACCCCCCCTGTCACCTACACTACCCTTGCCCTTACCCCATATGTACAAAATCTACACCTTTACAAATCCGTCACTACTGTCACGTCTTCCCCATCTTTCCCCTATACCAAATTCGTTCCCACAATCCCTCTAACCAAAATTTGCCATCACCAATTCATCATCAATCCTCATAAGGAGGAAGAGATGGAACATCAAGCACAATGTCACACCCACGTCATGATGCGTCTCACAATCCAAAGATTTGCATCAAAATAATAAAAACCACCTGGCATGGTGTGGAGGTACGTCATCTCAGGTGAGTGGATGCAGATGGTGCGAGGAGACTTCAATCCTAACTATCCTCTAAATGACTTTTACACACTTTACACTACCCGGGGTCTTTCCCTGCCAATCCATTGGCCAACTTACACTATGGGTTCTAAAAACCAATTCACATTGACCAAACTGTGGTGCTTCTCAATTTGGGGTCTCACTCCCCCGATTCATCTCCCGGTGCCCTTGCACAATTCTCCACATCTCCCGGTGCCTCGTGTAGCTCTCCCAGCAGGTCTACCCACCTGCACACCTCCACCACTGTAGTTGCCACCCGAGCTTACCTGCTCCTTACCTAACCTATCTAACTGGGGAAGGCCCCTCCTGGCTCTGTCACCCCTCGGTGCCCTCTGGCACTGGGCTACCCGGGTCTGTCCTCCGGATCCTCGGGCCCCATCCACAACAACTACCGGCTCCCAGAGCCCACCTGCGGCCTCACCTGGCCGACATCCTCACAGTGGTAGAGTGCCCAAACCAACTACACACACTAACAGGCAACACGCCCAGCCATTTCCACAACACTAATGCACCTATCCAAATACCATTCTTTCACCCGCACCACAGATGCCAATATCCAACCACAATTTACCTATACCCTCTACCTAACACTTACACTACCCTCCCCGGGTATTCGTGATGGGGGTCCATCCTTCCCCCATTCACACCTTTGCACCATCCACTCCACTCCATAGTTTCCACCATACTCACTCCACGTCCATCCATTCCCATACTCCATATATTCCATAATCCATATATTCCACACTCCATGTATTTCACACAACCATTCTCCATACACCTGTTGTTGCACACCTGTGCAATCACACCTGGTGCCACCTGCACCCTCCTTCCTTCCAGGACCATTTGGTCAGAACAACTCATCTCACTATCACTCACTCAAACACTGCTCCATCCACCTGTCCAGTTGCACACCTGTGCAATCACAATACTCCCCACAATCACAATCAGTTACTCATACCCTGCTCAATACACTTTCGATCCTCACACACACGGCATCATCTCATCTAACTACTTCCCTCTGGAACTTGCGCTTCCCAGTCGTCCCTTTAAACTATTGCGCTCCCTCGTCATTATCATCCACACTACCCTCTCTATGTCCCCAGCTACCTGTCCAATGTAGCTACCTAACCTTACCGTTACCTATTCTCAATCTCTAGGTCCCTACACATTATCCAAACCCTCCCGGGCTAGTTTTCACTGCCATAAACCCCATAAGACTAGTGCTCCTTTGCCCCCGCATGTGAGAGATGGCAGAGTTGCCATCCCCCCACATCGGGTATCTTTCACTACCAATTTTGCACACCAAATTTCAGCCAATCAAAAATTTGCCAATCATCTACCAATCTTCTGCCAATCATCACTGCCAATCCTCAAATTTTGTTTTTCTAATTTTGGGGCCAAAACACTATCCTCGTCATCAGTCTACTCACTAGTGCCTCTCGGTGCGCCAATTCACTTCTAAAGCTCGGCTTCGTACAGCCGAGCAATGAATGCGGGTTATTTGGTGCCGGCGGTTGGATGCGTCCGGCACTCGGTGCAGGGAAGGACGCTTACCCGGGCCGAGATCCCACGCACCATCTCGGCACAGAGCCGTCCAATGGCCCGATCTCGACCTGCCGGAACGCCTCAGCAAAAAGGGGTCGCCATGACGACCCTTCCTATCGGGCTGCCCGCTCCGCCTAGTGGAGCACGGACGTCGGACGCGGCCGTTCCGAGCGAGGCCCAGCGTGGACCGCGTACGGCGGTTCTTTCGAAACCGCCGTGGTTCGGATCCCCGCTGGTCCTCGCGGCACGCGAAGCTGCCCGGCGCGCACCGAGGGCCCGATTCGGCTATACGTCGCTCTAACCGCTAACCCGGTTACCGTCGATGCTCCACTTGCATGCTCACACCCCGCAGCCCGTTCCTTGCTCACACATCCAGCCGTCTCCATGCTCTTGGTCATTGCACCTTCCCTGACACACCCAGGTACACTCATCCGCTTACAGACTTGGTAACACACCTGCCCACCGCACACCTTTGCACACACTCGTCGTTCGCACACCTCACCAACACACCTCTTCGCGCCCCCTCCTCGGTCACCTCCTCTGTGACCACCACAGGTGTGCTCTCACTTGCACACCCAACCACGTGCCTCACTACCAACTCCAGCGTGCATTCCCATACGCGTTCTACCATTCCAGGTGTGCATCCTTCCATTCCAGGTGTACATCCTCTCTCACCTGCCACAACCAACTCACGCTCCGTGTCACTCTCACTACTCTCACCACCACTCTTGACAGCGCACTCTTTCCTCATGCACTCCTCTGTTACACACCTTCCTCGCGCATCCTCTTGCGCACACTCTCCCGTTACATCCTCCGTAACACTCACCACAGGTGTGCATTCTCCCTTACTTTTGACAGCGCACTCTTCCCTCATGCACCCGTCCGTCACACACCTTTCTCGCGCATCCTCTTGCGCACACTCTCCCGTTACTTCCTCCGTAACACTCACCACAGATGTGCATTCTCCCGTTACATCCTCTGTAGCACTCCCCACTCCGTGCTTCCATGTGCCCCCTCGCACACGTGCTACGACCAACTCACCCTTGACAGCACACTCACTCCTCGGCACGCACTTTTTCCTCACACACCCCAGAGTCGGACATTCTCGCACACCTCCTCCTTCGCACACCGTACCTGTCGCACACTTCACCAACGGCCTCTCACGAACACCCGGATCCAAATCAACCCCCAAGCCGACTGAAGCTCCCCTCACATCATATGCATTTCCGAATATATCGCCACTCACCTTGGCACCTCGTCTCCGCACCTCCTTCGCCACCTGCAAACTCTTTATTTGGTTAGTGAGCACATATCCATGATTTGAGCACCGACCTTGTACATATTCCATCACCTCCTCCTGTATTTCTCTCTTAGTTTCCGTCCGTCTCTTCTTAATTTCACTCACCTCCTCTTTCTCACCCTCACCCCTCACCTCACCCTTCACTCACCCTCACCCCCTTTATTTTTTCACTCACTCACCACCTCCATTAACTTTTGCTTCACCTCTTTTATTTCCCGGTGCGTCTCCTCTATCTCGTCCTCTAAGGCTACCTTGACCGTTTCTATGTGCGTCCTCACCTCCCGGTCCTTCGTCTCCATTACTTCTGTCACCTCGTCCAACCTCGTTGTCAGTCCCTCACGTACCATCTGACATTGCTTCTTCGTCGCTATCAAGTCGTCTCTGATGTCTTTTTGTGTCGCCTTTAACCCTCCTAGTACCGCAGTGTTCTTTTCTACTTGATCCACTAGTTCTTTTTGTCCCACCATCAGCTGTTCCACTTCCTTCGTCAGGTCCTCTATGCCCCCCTTGTAACTTAGCCGTATTATTCCTCACCTCTTTCTCCATACGCTTTTCACCTCGCTTTACCTCCTCGCGTACCCCCGAGACCTCCTCGCTTACACCTCGTCGTATCTCCTCCTTCATCTCCTCCTTCATCTCCTCTTTCATCTCCTCTTTCATCTCCTCCTTCATCTCCTCCTTCATCTCCTCCTTCATCTCCTCCTTCATCTCCTTTGTAGATGCCACCCTCATCTGTCCCAATTCATCCCTCTGAGCATCCAATTTACTTTCTAACCCGATTTACACCTCCTCTATCTGGTTCCCCATCTGTTTGATTTCCCGGGCGGATTGCTCCCCTACTTCCCGCAATTTGCCTTCCATCCTATTTTCTAGCCCCCTTAACCCATTTTTCACCCCCTCTATCTGATTCTCCTGGGCAGCCATTCTATTTTCCACCCCCGTTAATCCATGTTTCATCTCTTCTATCCCATTGTCTAACCCCTCAAATTTCTTGTCTAACCCCTCAAATTTGCTGTCTATCCTTTCACCGGTACCCCTCGCTTCGTCCCTCATTGCCCCCAATTGCTCACTCTGAGCCCTCGTCTCGTCCCTCTGTAGGTTGAGGGACGCCTGCATTTGCGCCATAAATTGCTCCATGAGGGCCTGCATTTGGGCCATCCCTCCCACTTGTGCAGCGGGTGCGGCCGCCGTAGCCATGTGCGAGGTGCCATTTTGCGCGCCTGAAGCCTCGTGCGCGAGGGCGCCATTTTGCGCCCCTGAAACCTCCTCAACCACCTCCTCATTGTTCTCCTCCATTTCTTCCCTCTGATCCTGGGTTACCCCTAACCCCTCCTCTAGTTCCCCCACCGGCATCCGATCGCCTTGACTAGCCATGGCGCGATTTCAAAATTCGGGTTTTTCTTTAAAACAAATTTCGGTAGCTTGTAATTTTGAGCGCGTTAAGCGCGCTTCGGGTCCGATCCCACTCCTGACACCAATTGTTACGGACCGCGGATAAGATGTTGTGTTTGCCGAGCGGATGGCCCCGCGGCCCTAACAGTTACCCCGACTAACCCGATTCCCGAACGTTGGCCAAATTCGCGCCACAGATATTCAATATGGAAAAGACAAAAGCGACACGGATGTGAAGAAGAAGAAGAAGAAGAAGACAAAAAGGTTGGAAATACTACTAAATTTATTCCTATTATTTACATGCTCAAAGTAACCAAGGAAGAAGGAAAGATAAGAAAATAATTTACAGAAGATATTAGAGACACAGTGCAATTATTAACTTATACAAGCTTAATTAAATACCCAGGGACAAGACACACAGAACAAACTCACGTACACAAAAGGATGGAAAGGCAGGAGGTGGATGGCTGGAGGGAGAGGAAGGTCCAACGGGTCCTGCAGCACGATCGGCGCGTTTAGCAGCCGCCGTTCCTTCGCGGCCCTGCTCAAACTGCCGTCAAGGCCCCAAGTTGCTGCTGTTGCTGCTGCTGCTGCTGCTGCTGCTGCGGCTGTGTGGACGTCGCGTGCTCTTTTCAGGACTCGTCTCTCTCGTCTTGTCAAAGCTCATCTGGTCCAACCACCTCTCTTTGCACGTCTCCCTTTTGGTCCAACCACACAACTCAACAACCACTCAACAACGTCCTTGCTTCTTGCGCGCGCGCTTTTATAGCGCCTCAGGCAATCAAGCCGCCGGCCTTCAGGTCACGCCCCCCCGGTGAGCTCGCGTCGGCCCTGATTGGTGGGCACAGGCCCTCTGACTCCGCCCTTGATGACGATGGGCGGGCACGCCTTTCTTCCCCGAGCTGAGCACATGCTTAATGGCGGCTTTAGGGCGAAATCAGCAACCACCGCTGTAACAAACCTGGCAAACTGCCCAGTGCGGTTGGCAATGGAGACTTGGAGGGGATGTTGCTGGAAATGGAGATTTTGGGAATGGGAATGAAAGGGGATCTATCTGGTTTTACTTGGTGCAATGGAGTGTCATCTTAATGGAAGACTAGGCCTTACCCTAATACACATAATAAAGATATAACTACCAACCAGGCGGGAAATCTATGATTGGCTAACGTGTATGCTTTATGGAATTAACTACGGGAACGCCCTTTGACCTTTATACATAACTGGAGTAAGGAGGGTCCAGAATAAAGCAATAATAATAAAAAAACACAATAAAAAAACACAATCCTCATATATCCATAACAATATATATATACAATTGCCTGAACACCTGAACAATTGTTTTCAACATTAACCCAACAGAAAACATGAGACTCCGGCCTCCATCACGTAGCTTATACAGCTTACAGGACGAGGAAAGCAACAGTGAGTGGGACAAGCATCATGATGATAAATGGGATCGAGACAGCTTGATTCCGCCACCCCCTCCTCACCATCTTGTGAGCCCAGTGGGCCGTGGCATTCCCGGAGACCCTGATAGATCTACTCGGGATTATGAAAGAGAGCGGTAAGTTTTTCGTGTATGTTCTTCTCTCGGGTTTTCCATGGATGCACTAAACATCTTTAAAATTTTTGCTTTTGTTTTATTTTCTGCTCGTAACGTTTATTTGCAGAATGCCTCCCCTCCGAGGTGATGGATTCTCTCCCGAGACCCGGGAATCAGATGAGTCCTTTGAACGCCGGCCCCGTGAGCGCCCTGGATACAACTCTCGGAGCTATGAACGGAAAAACTACAAAGGTATATTGGATGGAAGGATTTCAAACGTGGAAGAAGAGGGAACATATGACTATTTTGACAGAAAACGTATGACTGCATTTTGTATCGAAACTGGCGGTAATTATGAGGGTATGGTTTCATTTGAATGGTTAAAATGGTGCGGAGGTGACGTGAACTATTTATTCCAATGGAGACAATAGAAGCTTTCACAATAGGTGTTTTTTTTAGTAGACTGTAATGTCCTATTTATCCTGTTCCTGTTCCTGTTCCTGTTCCTGTAATGTCCTGTTCTCTGCATATTTAAAAATAGAACAAATGCGACCATGTTGCCAATATGCTTCCGCATGTCACGGATAGATGCCCTCGTTCACTGGCCGAAAAACCTTCTGTTGCTTGGGAGAAATCGAAGTTAAATAGTCTTGTAAATGTAATTTTCAGCATTGAGACAAAAGAGTGGCAATTTCGAAGTGATTAACCATAATTGTTCCTTGCTGCAAATCAGACTCCTGGAAATATAGGAAATAAGAGAAATGTCTGTGATGATTGAGATTGAGTGGTGTTGAGTTTCTATCAGTGGGGTACAGTGCATTCAGAAAGTATTCAGACCCCTTCACTTTTTTCACATTCAGACCCCTTCACCTTTTTCACATTTTGTTATGTTGCAGCCTTATGCTGAAATCGTTTAAATTCATTTTTTCCCTCATCAATCTACATTCAATACCCCAAAATGACGAAGAGAAAACAGGATTTTAGAAAGTTTTGCCACTTTATTAAAAATAAAAAACAAATATCATTTGACATAAGTATTCAGACCCTAAACTCAGTACTTAGTTGAAGCACGTTTGGCAACGATTACAGCCACGAGTCTTCTTGGGTATGACGCGACAAGCTTTGCACACCTGGATTTGGGGATTTTCTGCCATTCTTCTCTGCAGATCCTTTCAAGCTCTGTCAGGTTGGATGGGACAGTCGGTGGACAGCCATTTTCAGGTCTCTCCAGAGATGTTCGATTTGGTTCAAGTCAGGGCTCTGGCTGGGCCACTCAAGGACCTTCACAGAGTCGTCCCTGAGCCACTCCTGCATTGTCTTGGCTGTGTGCTTCGGGTCATTGTCCTGTTGGAAGGTGAACCTTCGGTCCAGTCTGAGGTCATGGGCGCGCTGTTTCAGGTTTTCATTAAGGATATCTCTGTACTTTGCTCCGTTCATTGTTCCCTCAACCCTGACCAGTCCCCCATTCCCTGCTGCTGAAAAACACCCCCACAGCATGATGCTGCCGCCACCACGCTTCACTGTTGGGATGGTATTGGGCAGGTGATGAGCGGTGCCTGGTTTCCTCCAGACATGACGCTTAGATTTGAGGCCAAACAGTTCAATCTTGGTTTCATCAGACAAAAGAATCTTGTTTCTCACAGTCTGAGAGTCCTTTCGGTGTTTTTTTGCAATCTCCAAGCGGGCTTTCATGTGTCTTTCACTGAGGAGAGGTTTCCGTCTGGCCACTCTGTCAAAAAGCCCAGATCGGTAGAGTGTTGCAGTGATGGTTGTCCTTCTGGAAGTTTCTCCCATCTCCGCACAGGATCTCTGGAGCTCAGCCAGAGTGACCATCGGGTTCTTGCTCACCTCTCTTACCAAGGCCCTTCTCCCCCGATTGCTCAGTTTGGCCGGGGGCCAGCTCTTGGAAGAGTCCTGGTTGTTCCAAACTTCTTCCATTTATGAATTATGGATGCCACTGTATTCTTCTGTATTCTGTATTTGTAGGCTTCCCCAGATCAGCGCCTCGACACAATCCTGTCTCTGAGCTCTGCAGGCAGTTCCTTCGACCTCATGGCTTGGTTTTTGCTCTGATATGCATTGTCAGCTGTGAGACCTTATATAGACAGGTGTGTGCCTTTCCAAATCATGTCCAATCAATTGAATTTACCACAGGTGGACTCCAATCAAGGTGTAGAAACATCTCAAAGATGATCAAGAGAAATGGGAGGCACCTGAGCTAAATTTCAAGTGTCAGAGCAAAGGGTCTGAATACTTATGTCAATGTGATATTTCAGTTTTTTCTTTTTAATAAATTTGCAAAACTTTCTAAAATCCTGTTTTCTCTTTGTCATTATGGGGTATTGAGTGTAGATTGATGAGGGAAAAAATGAATTTAAACGATTTCAGCATAAGGCTGCAACATAACAAAATGTGAAAAAAGTGAAGTGGTCTGAATACTTTCTGAATGCACTGTATATGGTGGGATTGAGTCAATCGGACAACTGTAGGTTCTGCAAGGTAGAAACAAAGTATGAGCCACCTCATGCCAGGATGTAAACTAGAGCATTGCGACTGTGTCACCAATATGCCTCGCACAGTCCCACAACGGGTAGATGCCATCGTTCACTGTCCGAAAAATAAACAAGTTTGATTAAAATCCCTTCAGCCGTTTTCAAGTATCACATTTTCACCAGCCATGACATATTTCACATCGATCGGTGAAGCTGTTTCAGAGAAGGGATTTTTTTAATTATCGGCTTTCAAGCAAATATGGCTGCGACACCACGTGACATATGACCTTAAAAACACTCTGCATATGTATGGGTAGGGGATCACGTTTGTGAAGTTTCGTGTTGATCGGATAAGATTTGTTTTTCTATCCAAGATGGCTGCCAAACCACATGACCTATGAGATCATAATTTTCAAACTATGTGCAACAATGGTTTTGGATGACATTTATAAAATTTCGCATCGATAGGTTAAGCAGTTTCAGAGATATAATTGTTTAATATTTTCCTTCAATCCAACATGGCTGCCACACCATGTGACCAATGATGTTTTCGTGATCAACTTTTAATCACCATACTTAGTCAATGACACATGTAAAGTTTCGAGTCAATGAATTTGGTGGTTTGGGAGAAGGTGGTTTTTTAAGGTTTTAGGTTAAATCCAATATGGCCACCAAGCCATGTGACCTATGATGTCATAAATTTAATATTTCAATACAAATGAGTCATAGATCATGTGATGCAATTTCAGATTTTTGGGATAACGAATTCAATTGAACCATTTTTAGCTGGTATACCACTTAACCTATGATGTCATCATTATCATGATTTTGTTACCCATTGGGAGTACTTGACAATGTGCCGAGTTTAAAATTTTTCCATTCAGCGGTTTCCGAGAAATAATTTTTTCATAATTTGCATTGAATCCAAGATGGCTGCCTTACCAGGTGACCTATGATGTCACAATTATCCTAAAAGCATTCTGCATGAGTGTCACTCTAACCTTGAAATTTTCGTTTCAATTGGAAATGTGGTTGCTGAGAAAAATGAGGTTTAGCCCATACGGACGGATGGACAACCCCAAAACATAATGCCTCCCTCCGGCCACCTTCGGGGGCGGAGGCATAAAAAAAACAGCATCTACAGATTACATATGCAATAATGGTATAATCTTTTAGCTCGCTCTCTCTCCCCTCCTTATGCTCCCTATGTCTTGCACTTCCCTTTGATTTCCTGCTTCGACTCAAATCTGTTTCCAACCTCCTTTCCCTTCATTCTCTTTTACTCCCATTCATCCTTTGTCTCCTTTGAATCCCCTTTTCCCAATTTGCAACCTTCCCACCCTCCCAATTTTATTTTCCTGATGTTGACTATCACCGCTTTGGTATTCCCATTTGACAACATACAATTACGTGAAAAAGTAAGTACACCCCATGTAAAGTTTTGACTTTTTCAACATATTTCAACATACAGCTATTTGATCTTCATTTCAACAATATTGACAGATAAAGGTGATATAATATAACAAATATCATGAAACATTTACATTTTGTAGTCCATTGTATAATTTAAATAAACATAAATGCAAATTTCTCATGTGGAAAAAGTAAGTACACCCCTACATTTATCACTACTTCAAATACCTAAAATTAGAATCAGGTGCACCAGCTCAGGTGCAAATGATTAGAACATCGTTACAGAGGATCTTGGAGGAACCTGTCTCATTTAAACCTCAGACATTTAGTTTGGTTTGCTCTGTGTTGTTGAAGTGTGCGGCATCACCATGCCGAGATCAAAAGAGCTCTCTGAGGCCTTCAGAAAGAAGGTTATAGATGCCGACGAGTCTGGGAAGGGATTTAAAAAGATCTCCAAACAATTTGAAATCAATCATTCGACTGTCCGGAAGATCATCTACAAGTTTTTTTCTATTTTTTTTTTTCTATTTTCTTTTTTACTATTGATTTCTAGTTTGCATTTGTAACCACATTGGATTGTTTTGAATTTGATTTACAGTCTACCGCCTTTCGTCAGTATTTTGGCAAAATCATTCCAATGAAACTTGTTCTTCTCTGCTTGTGTTTGACCTCCATGTCATTGTGATCATGGAGTGAATTTTTTTTTTTCCAGCGCACCTGAAGTCGACATCATTTGTGGATTCTGCTGTGGAAATTGCATTTTGTTTTCGGCATTCCTGGCTCCAAAATAATACGTTTTTTGAATATCCCTCAAACTAGTGCATTGCTTAGAGACGTGTTGTGCTTGTCCCTTGTTCATTATTGCATTTTATTATTCACCTGGAGGTTTTTTTGGTAACCCTCCCTTGCTCTTTTCAACCCACCCTTTGATGTTGCATATTTTCATGAAGACCGCCGTTCATTCGCGGAAGATCGTTTACCAGCTCCAGCCCCACCCCCACCAGCAGAGAAGAAACCTGACGTTAAGCATGCTGATGACATCTTGAAAGCCCCAGGAAGAGACAATCGGCCTGACAGGGTATGATGTATTGTTTGTGAAGATGTGGTAACAAGGAGAGTTTGCTGTCAAATTATATGCTGTAATTGCAAGTTTAGCTCCCCTGGTCTCTTCATTCATTCTTTTCAGTCTTGTCAATGTTTATGATGCTCTAAATTACAAGTTGGGATTACAAAGCTGATGAAAGAGTCTATTCAATGGACCTGTGCCTCATGACATCACGGAATATGGAAACGTTGCTTGCAACGCATTATGGGATTGCTTGTGGAAAACTGGTTGGTTGGATGCCATTGTTATTAGATACTGAGGTGTGTGAAGTGTGACGTTGAAATGCATTACAAAAAATCGGGTTTGATATTCTGAGGGTGAATTGTTGCCCCCCCCCCCCACCCCCCTCCCCCTCCCCCCACCCCCATCGGGAAGGGTCGTACACGTACAGTGGGAAATGGAGTTATTGACATAAACTGTAACTCCACCACTGGAATGGGGGATTCAGGCCAGTCAAACCGAAAAAGACAATACCCAGGGAGAGACACCAAGGAATTGGGGACATCCTGTGGGAGGAAGGAGTTTGTTCAGTAGATAATGTCAGGTTTACCAGTGGCAGCTTGGATTGAGAGATCTTGTCAAATTGGAGCAAAGACCTAGAATCCCAAGTCTCGAGAGTTGGGGATGCGGAGGAGGCACTTGTTGGCAGGGAGTGTGAAAGAGAGGAGGATATGGGGAAGCTTGAGGATGTGGAATGGGATGTGTGGTGAGGCTGGACGGGGCGGGCGCTGGGAAAGCCGAGAGGGGCAGGCTGCTGGGGAAGCAGGCAGGGGATGCGAAGTCAAGAAATAAAATCGGGGACGGTGAGTGAAGGAAGCAAAGAGGGGGTTGGGTGAGTCAGATGTGGTTCCAATTTCTTGGAAATGGTTTATTGACACAGGACTGGAAGTTGAGGAGCATAACACCCATCCATAAGAAAGGCTGCTGAGAATCACGACCCAATAATCTTTACATCGGTTGTCAGCAAACTTTGAGAGAGTCTTGTGAGAAATCTCGTAGAGCACATGATGACTGACCTAAGATCTACTTTCAGATTGTCAACATGGATTCATGCCCGACAGATCATGCACCATCAAGTTACAATGTGCGTTGGAGGAGCTGACTGTCGTGCTCGTCGAAGGAGATCTCGGTTTACTTGGTACCACACAAACGGATTCTCAGCACCTTGGGTTGAGAGATCTGTCAAATTGGAACAAAGACTTGTAATGTTGAAAAGATAGGGAAGAGGCTGCTGTCTGACTATCTGAGGGATGTCACGGCAGAGGATCGAGTCATCAGCAATTATAATTTATCTTCACGAAGTGCTCCACAAGAGGAATAGTCAGAAAAATATCTGGAATGCATCCACTGTTTTGCTCTATTTTTATTTAGTGGCAAATGTATCCAAATTTCATTTCTGAAGTTGATTGGAAATTTGTTGTCTCAGTTTGTTTTCTCCATCTGGTTCTATTGTTGATTTAGCCAAACAAAAGAAAAGATAGCACCAATACAACACAAAATGAGGGCGTTCAGAGAACACCTGACCACCCGAGTAGTCTTGAGAGAAAGGACATGGGAAGGTCTTTTCATGGCCGCCGTCAGAAGGTGTGGCAAATTTGATTGGTCGACATGGCGTAAAATCTTTCCCAAGTACTGCACTGCTAAACTGGAAGTTTTTGGAATTACAAACAAGGTGATTTGTGTTGTATCATGTTCAAATATATAATTCAGTTGAAACAAAACAAATTTTAGAGGCTGTCGGGAAAACTCCCCTCCCCCATCTTTTTGCAAGTTTCCCGCCGTTTATGCACCATCTTTTACACCAGCTTATTTTACATGTTAAATTAGTTATTCTTGCCTATTGTTTGTGTCCTATATGACGCCCCATAAAAACTAAGTTTCCTGTTTGGAATGGTTTTTTATTTTCTTTAATTGCCAGACAGGCAGAGTGAACCAATTACTGAACACCACTTTTTGTGTGTGGGATAATTACCTTCATTTTACATCATTCCAATTAACTTGGATGACTTTGTTATTCCGATTCATTACAATTATTTATGCAAAGTATCATGTTACATTTCAATTATGCAAAGTATCATGAATACTCTATTTAATGTGATGCAAAATACTTCATTTTGTCTTCAAATAATATTGGGCCTTAAACTGAGGATGAAACGGGTCCATGAACTGTTTTCTGCTGTAATGAGTAAGTCGGCATTCCTGTTATTGTGACAGAGACTGGAATTCACCAGATATTTAGTGGTGAAATACAATTAATATTTCGACTTTATTGTTAGGAAACGATCAACAATATACAACAACAACAACATGCATTTTAAAGGCCATTTTCCCTGCTAGAGCGGGGGTTAGCCTTGCGGTCCCCATGACAATCTTCTCCATTTTGCCCTATTTTCTGCATCTCTCCTTGTTAACCCCCTTGCCCGCATTTCTTCTTCCACCATCTTTAGCCAAGTCTTTCTCGGTCTTCCCCGTCTTCTACTTCCTTCTACATTCATTTCCATCACTCTTCTCAACCAGTCACTTTCATCCTTCCTCAACACATGACCAAACCATCTCAACCTGTTCCTCTTCACAGCATCAATCACAGGCTCTATTCCCATCATCTTTCGCAATTCATCATTTGTCTTCCTCTCTCTCAACGATACTCCGCACATCCGTCGAACCATTCGCATTTCCACCCTTTCCAACCTTCGTTGCTGCTCTACGTTCATTACCCATGTCTCGCTCCCATAAATCATAACACTTCTCACACATGCAGCAATTGCAGCATACACCTTTCCCTTCAGCTTCAACGACACTCCCCTCATCATCAGCACGCCACTCAATTCCCGAAACTTCTTCCATGCACATCTCACTCGAGCAACCGTTGCCGAGTCTGATCCACCTTCTCCATTCAGCATGTCTCCGAGGTAGCAAAATGTTTTCACACCTTCCAGCTTCACGCCGTCTCCAAGATCCAACTCAACATTTCCTCCATCTGCAGCTCCCTCTGTGCACACCTTACATTTGAATGTAGCTGCCACACTGGTTAATGACCCTCTCAGACCACTGCATTTTTGATGAACCCACTCAGCGCACATTGTACATTAAATGGAGTTCACTCCGACACCCTTCCTACACACAGCACAGGGCCACTTCCCAGATCTTTCCACCTCACCACATGCTTTACCACTTGCCATCACCTTCGTCTTTCCGATATTCACCTTCAGACCTTTTGTCTCCATACATTCCTTCCACGTGTTCAACTTTTCCTTCAGTCCATCCATACTTTCCGCAATCAACACCAGATCATCTGCATACAACAACTCCCACGGTAAACCCTCCTTTACGTTCTGAGCCAGCACCTCCATCACAGCTACAAATAGTAGTGGACTTAGTACCGACCCCTGATGCACTCCCACCTTCACCTCAAACTCACCACTGTTCCCGTCCTTCGTCCTTACAGCTGTGCGCGCTCTTTTGTACATTGCCATCACTACTCTGATCAACCATTCCTCCACTCCTAACTTCCTCAATGCCCATGTCAATACTTTGCGTGGAACCCGATCGAATGCTTTCTCCAGATCAACAAACCCAAGAAACAACTTCTTCCTCTTCTCCATGTACTTCTCCTGCAACTGCCTCACAATGAAAAGCGCATCTGTCGTTCCTCTTCCTGGCATAAATCCAAACTGCATTTTGTTGATCTTCACTTTCTTCCTTATCCTCCTCTCCAACACCCTTTCCAATACCTTCATTCCATGCTCCAATAACTTTATCGCTCGGTACGAGCCACACTCCAGAGGGTCACCTTTCCCCTTGTATAGAGGGATGAGGGTACTCAGTTCCCAAGCCACTGGAATGCGGCCTTCTTTCACCACCAGATTACAGATCTCTGTCATTCTCTTCACACCCCAACTTCCTGCTGCCTTCAACATATCTCCCACAACTCCCGTCGGCCCTCCCGCTTTTCTACCCTTCATTGCTTTTATCGCTTCCTCAACTTCCTTCTCAGTTATCTTCTCTGCCGGTCCTAAAACTGGGTTACTCTCTATGTTGCCATCCCATTCATTCTCTGTATTCAACAGCATTTCCATATATCTTTTCCATCTTCCTTTAATTCCATCTGGGTCGACAACGATTTGTCCCACTTCATCCTTCAAGCAGCTCACCCCCATCACATCACACCTCTCTTTCGCTATCTGCTTTGCAATCCTGAATACTGCTTTCTGACCCTCTTCCGAATCCAAGCGTTCTCCGAACATTTTCCTGCATGCCTCCTGCGCCTTTGCTACCTCTTTCTTTGCAGCCTTCCTGGCTGCCTTATAACTTTCATGCTCTGCTGTTTCTGCTCCCGTACCCTTCGCCTTCTGCCACTCCTTGAACTTCTTCCTCTTCTCGTCAATCCTCTTTCCAACTTCATCATCCCACCACCATGTTTCCGAGTGCCTCGGTGGTCCTTTTGTCCATCCACATAACTCACCAACGGCTCCCAACAGACTAGCTTTCATTGACATCCAACCACTTTCAAGCTCAACCACGTCATCCTCGACCCTACTCAGCCTCTCTTTTAATGCCTCCCTTACTGTCACCTCTTTCAACCTCCACACCTTCATTCTCGGTTGGTACTTCACCCGCCGAGCTCGCCTCGCACCTTTCACCCTTACGTCGCAGACAACCAAGTGGTGCTGTGAAACAGCCTCCTCCCCCGGGATCACCTTTGTGTCTCGGAGGTGCCCCCTATCTCGCCTACGCACCATCAGGTAGTCAACGGTTGTCGTCGACCCACCTGACGTGTATGTAACAAGCTTATTATCCTCTTTCTGGAACTGAGTATTACAAATCAACAAATCAGGTCCATCAGCAAACTCCAAAATCCTTTCACCTTCTCCATTTCTCACACCATATCCGTAACCCCCATGAACTCCGTCAAAACCATCCATACTCCTTCCCACATGTCCATTTAGGTCTCCTCCTACCACAACAACTTCCTCATCTTTCACGTTTTCCATCAGCTTCTCTATCGCACACCAGAACTTGTCCTCTTCATCGCTCCGACCAACCTGCGGAGCATATCCCGAGATGACGTTCACCAAGAGCTTTCCGATCATCATTTTCACCATCATCAACCTATCACTCACTCTAGTCACACTCACCACACTGTCTACAAACTCCTCAGAAAACAGGACACCAACACCATTCACGCCCTCCGGGCACCCTTGCCACGCAAACTTGTATTTCTGTCCCTGCCTACCCTTCACCATTCTCACACCACTTCCCTTCCATCTCGTCTCTTGCACACAACATATGTCCACTCTTCTTCTGACCAATACTTCCACCACTTCTCCTGATCTCCCTGTCATTGTCCCTACATTCCATGTCCCAAACCTCAGAAACCGATCTCCACTTCGGGCTGTACCCTGCCCACATGTAGTTGTAATTGTCATGGTTCTCTTTTTGAGGCAATGTTTTTTTTGTTTTTGTTTTTTTTATGGCCGGATGCCCTTCCTGACGCCAACCCTCTTAGTCGCCTCTTACGACACGCAGGGATACGGCGTACCTATTCTTATCCAGGGTACACACTCAACGATCAACAAACGATCAACAATATGGCAAACAAAATAAATATAAAGGCCGGTCATCATGAGCAAAGTAATAGCACATTGCGCAGAACAACTGGCCCAGTCTTGATAACTGCCCCACACACAACAACTGGTCCAGTCTCAATAACTGCCCCACACACAACAACTGCCCAGTCTTGATAACTGCCCCACACACAACAACTGGTCCAGTCTCAATAACTGCCCCACACACAACAACTGGCCAGTCTTGAAAACTGCCCCACACACAACAACTGGTCAGTCTCGATAACTGCCCCACACACAACAACTGGCCCAATCTTGATAACTGCCCCCACACACAACAACTGGCCCAGTCTCAATAACTCCCCCACACACAACAACTGGCCCAGTCTTGATAACTGCCCCACACAACAACTGGCCCAGTCTGGATAACTGCCCTACACACAACAACTGGCCCAGTCTCGATAACTGCCCCACACACAACAACTGGCCAGTCTTGAAAACTGCCCCACACACAACAACTGGTCAGTCTCGATAACTGCCCCACACAACAACTGGCCCAGTCTCGATAACTGCCCCACACACAACAACTGGTCCAGTCTCGATAACTGCCCCACACAACAACAACTGGTCCAGTCTCGATAACTGCCCCACACAACAACTGGCCCAGTCTTGATAACTGCCCCACACACAACAACTGGTCCAGTCTCGATAACTGCCCCACACACAACAACTGGCCCAGTCTCGATAACTGCCCCACACACAACAACTGGCACAGTCTCAATAACTCCCCCACACACAACAACTGGCCCAGTCTTAATAACTGCCCCACACACAACAACTGGCCCAGTCTCAATAACTCCCCCCCCACACAACAACTGGTCCAGTCTCAATAACTCCCCCACACACAACAACTAGCCCAGTCTCGATAACTGCCCTACACACAACAACTGGCCCAGTCTGGATAACTTCCCCACACACAACAACTGGCCCAGTCTCAATAACTGCCCCACACACAACAACTGGCCAGTCTTGAAAACTGCCCCACACACAACAACTGGTCCAGTCTCGATAACTGCCCCACACACAACTGGCCCAGTCTTGATAACTGCCCCACACACAACAACTGGCCCAGTCTTGATAACTGCCCCACACACAACAACTCGCCCAGTCTCGATAACTGCCCCACACACAACTGGCCCAGTCTCGATAACTGCCCCACACACTACAACTGGCCCAGTCTCGATAACTGCCCCACACACAACAACTGGCCCAGTTTTGATAACGCCCCCACACACAACAACTGGCCCAGTCCAGATAACTGCCCCACACACAACTGGCCCAGTCTCGATAACTGCCCCACACACAACAACTGGCCCAGTCTCAATAACTGCCCCACACACAACAACTGGCCCAGTCTTGATAACTGCCCCACACACAACAACTGGCCCAGTCTTTATAACTGTCCCACACACTTTGTCCTGTCACTCTTCAACACTTGTGCACGCTATTTTATGTGGTGTATGAATTAATAATAAAACAAACATTCTGAGTATTGTGCTGCAATACATGTCCCCTACCAAAGTTCAAAGTGCCATAACTTTGTCAAAAATGATCAACAACAACAACATGCATTTTAAGGCCATTTTCCCTGCAAGAACGGGGGTTAGCCTTGCGGTCCCCATGACAATCTTCTCCATTTTGCCCTATTTTCTGCATCTCTCCTTGTTAACCCCCTTGCCCGCATTTCTTCTTCCACCATCTTTAGCCAAGTCTTTCTCGGTCTTCCCCGTCCTCTACTTCCTTCTACATTAATTTCCATCACTCTTCTCAACCAGTCACTTTCATCCTTCCTCAACACATGACCAAACCATCTCAACCTGTTCCTCTTCACAGCATCCATCACAGGCTCTATTCCCATCATCTTTCGCAATTCATCATTTGGCTTCCTCTCTCTCAACGATACTCCGCACATCCACCGAACCATTCGCATTTCCACCCTTTCCAGCCTTCGTTGCTGCTCTACGTTCATTACCCATGTCTCGCTCCCATAAATCATAACACTTCTCACACATGCAGCATACACCTTTCCCATCAGCTTCAACGACACTCCTCTCCTCGTCAGCATGCCACTCAGTTCCCGAAACTTCTTCCATGCACATCTCACTCGAGCAACCGTTGCCGAGTCTGATCCACCTTCTCCATTCATCATGTCTCCGAGGGAGCAAAATGTTTTCACACCTTCCAGCTTCACGCCGTCTCCAAGATCAAACTCAACATTTCTTCCATGTGCAGCTCCCTCTGTGCACACCTTACATTTGAACGTACCTGCCACACTGGTTAATGACCCTCTCAGACCACTACATTTTTAATGAACCCACTCAGCGCACATTGTACATTGAATGGAGTTCACTCCGCCACCCTTCCTGCACACAGCACATGGCCACCTCACCACATGCTTTGCCACTTGCCATCACCTTCGTCTTTCCTATATTCACCTTCAGACCTTTTGTCTCCATACATTCCTTCCACTGGTTCATCTTTTCCTTCAGTCCATCCATACTTTCCGCAATCAACACCAGATCATCTGCATACAACAACTCCCACGAAAACCCTCCTTTACGTTCTGAGCCAGGCCCTCCATCACAGCTACAAATAGTAGTGGACTTAGTACCGACCCCTGATATACTCCCACTTTCACCTCAAACTCACCACTGTTCCCGTCCTTCGTTCTTGCAGCTGTGCGCGCTCTTTTGTACATTGCCATCACTACTCTGATCAACCATTCCTCCACTCCTAACTTCCTCAATGCCCATGTCAATACTTCGCGTGGAACCCTATGGAATGCTTTCTCCAGATCAACAAACCCAAGAAACAACTTCTTCCTCTTCTCCATGTACTTCTGCAACTGCTTCACAATAAAGAGCGCGTCTGTCGTTCTTCTTCCTGGCATAAATCCAAACTGCATTTCGTCGATCTTCACCTTCTTCCTTATCCTCCTCTCCAACACCCTTTCCAATACCTTCATTCCATGCTCCAATAACTTTATCGCTCGGTACGAGCCACACTCCAGAGGGTCACCTTTCCCCTTGTATGGAGGGACGAGGGTACTCAGTTCCCAAACCACTGGAATGCGGCCTTCTTTCACCACCAGATTACAGATCTCTGTCATTCTCTTCACACGCCAACTTCCTGCTGCCTTCAACATATCTCCCACAACTCCCGTCGGCCCTCCCGCTTTTCTACTCTTCATTGCTTTTATCGCTTCCTCAACTTCCTTCTCAGTTATCTTCTCTGCCGGGTCCTAAAACTGGTTTACTCTCTATGTTGCCATCCCATTCATTCTCTGTATTCAACAGCATTTTCATATATCTTTTCCATCTTCCTTTAATTCCATCTGGGTCCACAACGATTTGTCCCACTTCATCCTTCAAGCAACTCACCCCCATCACATCACACCTTTCGTTAGCTATCTGCTTTGCAATCCTGAATAACGCTCTCTGACCCTCTTCCGAATCCAAGCGTTCTCCGAACATTTTCCTACATGCCTCCTGCGCCTTTGCTACCTCTTTCTTTGCAGCCTTCTTGGCTGCCTTATAACTTTCATTCTCTGCTTTTTCTGCTCCCGTACACTTTGCCTTCTGCCACTCCTTGAACTTCTTCCTCTTCTCGTCAATCCGCTTTCCAACTTCCTCATCCCACCACCATGTTTCCGAGTGCCTCGGTGGTCCTTTTGTCCATCCACATGCCTCACCAACGGCTCCCAACAGACTATCCTTCATTGACATCCAACCATGGTCAAGCTCAACCACATCATCCTCTACCCTACTCAGCCTCTCTTTTAATGCCTCCCTTACTGTCACCTCTTTCAACCTCCACACCTTCATTCTCGGTTGGTACTTCACCCGCCGAGCTCTCCTCGCACATTTCACCCTTATGTCGCAGACAACCAAGTGGTGCTGTGAAACAGCCTCCTCCCCCGGGATCACCTTTGTGGCCCGGAGGTGCCCCATATCTCGCCTACGCACCATCAGGTAGTCAACGGTTGTCGTCGACCCACCTGACGTATATGTAACAAGCTTATTATCCTCTTTCTGGAACTGAGTATTACAAATCAACAAATCAGCTCCATCAGCAAACTCCAAAATCCTTTCACCTTGTCTATTTCTCACACCATATCCGTAACCCCCATGAACTCCCTCAAAACCATCCATACTCCTTCCCACATGTCCATTTAGGTCTCCTCCTACCACAACAACTTCCTCATCTTTCACGTTTTCCATCAGCTTCTCTATCGCACACCAGAACTTGTCCTCTTCATCGCTCCGACCAACCTGTGGAGCATATGCATTTGTCAAAAATGATTGAATTTGCAAATTTATGCACGGTTGATGCTGGTTTTCAATCTTGATCTGAGGTATGCTGAGACACAAGTGTGTCACGCCTAGCCTCGCTGATAAGCCCGCAAGGTCGCTCTGTGGAGCAGCCTGCACGTATTGCAGTGTGAATTATATAATTACCAACTCATGGTCTGAGGTACTAGCGATTCAAGAGATATCCATTTTTAATATATATTTTCGTTTAATTAACGGTATCTGCCAAACCACGTGACATATCGCAAATTCCAAAAATACATTTTAGTAGACTGACATGCTGTACAGATATGTGAAGTTTCCCCTCGATTGGATCAAAAATGAGGGAGGGGCTTGGTTTTAAAAGTTCATGCTTAAAAACGTCATAACTCTGAAACCATGTGACGCATGACGTGAAATTTGATCTCAATCGGTCCTATTATTGCAGAGAAAATCATTTTTAAAGGAAATTAAAACTTAAAACGGCACTGAGTTAAGGATCATCAGAATTATCAGAATTACCAAAGTTCAAAGTGCCATAACTTTGTCCAAAAAGATCGAAACGTCGTGAAGTTCGAACTTGATCTGTAACTTATCATGAGGAAACCATGTACCAAGTTTGAAATCATTAGCATTAAGAGTTTTGAAAAAAAGTCCGGAAAACTGTTCTTTGCGTGACGGACTGACAGACGGAGGGACGGCGTGCAAACCTATAGTCCCCTCCGGTGTACACCGGTAGGGGACTAATAACGAGGGCGAGAAGCTTGTCCCCTATCGACATGATATTTTCGAGTCCAAAAAGGACATAACTGAAAAATTGGTGAAACGGCCTGAAAGTCGATCGTGTTCTGTAACTTATCATGATAAAGCCATGCACCAAGTTTCAGTTGAATATAAAGGTTATGGGGGGAAAATCTTAAAAAACACAGGTGGGACGGACGGCGGACAGACAGACAGACGCAGAGGAAATCTATATTCCCCTCCGGTGAAATCAGCAATGAACTAATAATAATCATCATCATATATCAACCCAAGTACGATGTATTTGTATGGTGGAGTTTTACTTTTGGAACCAATAAACCCGCAGTGTATTTTTACATTGATCAAAAAGTTCATAGTGCAGCTTCTCTGTGCATTCATACCTTTTGATACCATGACGCACTGCGTAAGTCTGACAGGATGTTAGCGCACTTGCCTCTACACTGATTGATCTGGGTTCAATCCGCTGCCCGACTATAAACTGCCAGATTGATGCGTCACGCGCTGAGTGTTGCATCACAAGGTGTGCCGTTTCTCGGATGATCGTTAGAGCTGGGTGTCCTGTCCTTTGCTTTAATTGGTGGCCTGTTATTGCACCGCTAGAACGAGAGCACCATCGACAGAAGCAGCACATGCATCACACTTGGTCCTGTCTTTACAGATTGTGATAATAATGCGAGGACTACCGGGCAGTGGCAAAACGCACGTGGCCAGGCTTATCCGGGTGAGTTTCATATTTTGTGTTGTTTCTTTTCCAACAACAACTTTTTCTAATTTCCTCTGAAGTGAATTTTTTTGGAAATTTCACTTTTACTGGGATATTTAAAGCTTCCTGAACTGGATGGGAATGGTTTGAATCGTCGTGTTTCTATTTTCAGAAGTTCAATGCTGTAATTTTGTTATTCTCAATAAATATTTTATTACTAAATGTATTGTTGACCTTTCTCTCTTTCGTGCATCATCCTCTCATCTTTTGACAAACTTCTTTGGTTTAAGGAATCTCTAAAAATAACTGATTTGTTCGGTTTTACAAGGATTTGTGGAATGACTCTCTTTTTGCTGTGTACATTCGAGGCTCGTGGAATGGCTGGCGGACTTCCTCTCTAGTCGTAGTCAACGTGTGGCCCTGAATGGGTTTCTCTCATCTCCTCTTCCTGTTCAGGCTGGAGTTCCCCAAGGCAGTGTTCTGGGCCCTGTGCTTTTTCTGGTCTTCATCAATGATCTCTCTGACTCTCTTGAAAATCCTCTCTATCTCTTTGCTGACGACTCTACTCTCTGTCGCTCCATTCTTCATCCCTCAGATCAGCAGTCTGCAGCCTCCTCACTCTCTGCAGACCTTGACAAAATCACAGACTGGGCAAACAAGTGGAACATGTCTTTCAATCCTGACAAATCTCACACTCTTACGTTGTCTCTCCGAAAAGACCGACTGGACAACCCTCCCATCCACTTTCTGAATAATCCTCTCCAAGAAGTTCTGTCACTCAAGCTTTTGGGTCTCACTATCTGCCATGATCTTTCCTGGAAAAACCACATTTCAAATCTGGCCTCCAAAGCCAGTCGCCGACTGGGCATCCTCCGTCGTGCGAAGTCCTTCCTTGGCACACCTGAGCTCCTCACCACATACAAGGCTTTCGTCCGCAGCTCAATGGAATACTGCTCTCCCCTCTGGGCTGGTGCTCCTGCCTCACACCTAGCTCGCCTTCGCGCTGTTGAAACCAAAGCATTCAGAATCATTGGAATCTCCCGCGATGAAGCTAACTCCAAGGGCCTCTCACTCACTCACCGCAGGCAGGTTGGTGGTCTTTCCGTCTTCTACCGACTCCTCTCTGGCCTTGCCCCCCCAGCTCTCTCCGGGCTCTGTCCCGCAAATATTCCTACAGGTCGCACAAGATCTGCCTGCAACCCTCTTTTGGTTAAACTGCCAAAATCAAGACTCTCTGCTCACCTTCACTCTTTCATTCCTCTTTTCTCCCGCCTCTGGAACAAACTCCCTGACTCTCTTCAATCCCACTCCACCCTCCAAGTCTTTAAAACAGCTGTTCACCACCATCTCTTATCTTCCCCCATCCAAAACCTTGATCTTTTCTACCCCCGCTAATTTCACCCCAATTCCACTTTTTGAAATACCAACTTCTGTCCGGGAAGTCCTTGGTGTCCTTGTGTTTTATACTTCTCCCACCCCCCTCCCTTCCCACGCCTCCTCCCCCCAAGCCCCCTCCCTCCCACACATCTCCCTGCTCTCAAATGTTGTGGTTGTGTGCTTCCCCTTCTCTCCCCATCTTGTCTTCCGCTCCCTCTTTTTGTGTATTTTGTTTGTCTGGTCGATATGTTTGTGAAGTAAATGTTAGCTCTTTCACGAGCCTCGATTCAGTATACAAAAAAAAAAAAATGGCTATAACACCAAATGGACCATGACCTTGCTGATATTTGGAAGTTAGCTCATTGGTCAGTAAGTAAGGGGATCAGTTTTCCACCTTTTAAATGGAATGCTGTGTTGTTGGCTGATTTCCAAGGAGATGGATGATGATCTACGGCAAATGGGCGAAAAGAGCAGAAAGAGTAAGTGCTTATGAGGTTCTTAGGATATGTGCCGCAGATCAGGTTCTAAAGATATGTGAGCTGATGCCGTCAAGCTCAGTAGCAGAAGTCAGAGTTGAGTGTTGCCAGAAACTTCTCCACCTTGTCAGGTCCAGAGGACACAGAGTGCAGGAGCTGGGTAGTAGAAGAGGAGGAGGAGGAAGAAGAAGAGGGATGCAGTAGTCGAGGGAAGATTAATATATGGGAAGAAGAAAAGTAATCCTTCCCATTAGAGAAATTATTTCTATATATGGAAGAAGAAAAGTAATGCATCCTATTCTTCTTCTCCAAAACAGGTAAGGATATTTAAAGAAAACAAAGACAGATACCAACATCAGTAGAATGGGTTCGGGACACAAGATTTTGAAGCAAACACAGAATTGAGGCATTCGGCCATCTTTCCACCCTCCATTTGAAGAGTGGGAAGGGATGGAAGGGGAGCATACACCAGAGGGCAGAGCATACTCCACAAAGCACGGAGGGCAGAGGATGCAAGTCTAGACAAGGTGCCACCTTAACGAGGCATCACCAGGTTTTAGAGGAGGGAGACAAGTTTGAAAGTTCATTCTTGAGGTTGGACAGATGGTGAGAGTGGGCACACACCTGTTGTGGGCTTTGTGAAAGATCTGAGGTTGCCTTTGGTCGGATTTGATTTCCTGGAAGAGAAGGCCAGGTGCTTCAGGGGCAGCTGCCTTACCACAGCCCAGGATGCAAGGGAGCTCCCTCACCACAGGACACGTGGCACGTTACTTGTATAAAAAATAATGTTTCTATCGTGTCATCTGTATTTCTGAACTCATATAATCATGAGACATTTGTGGTCTTATCAAATGTTCTCTTTTTCATGACAGAGACTTTGTATCTGTTCAAGCTTTTCTTTCTTCATTGCAAGTCAACATTGTAACATGTATCTAAATGAAGATATTGTGGTGCAAGAAGTTAATTTTTCTCACCTGTTTAAATAACTATGTACATATATTCTTCTTTTTTTTTTTTAATATATTCTCTAGGATCGTGAGGTTGAGGGAGGTGGGCCTTCTCCCAGAGTGCTCAGTCTTGATGATTATTTCATCACTGAGATGGAAAAGGAAGAGCGAGACCCTGATACTGGACGTAAGATAAAACTAAAGGTGAGACGTAAACGCCGTGCATTGTTTACCTCATCTTCTTCCTCTTCCCAGAACCCTTCACCGAGTGGTTCATAACTGCACCCTAATTGCTGACAGGTTATGGAGTACGAGTTTGAGGCCGAAATGGTGGAGACGTACCGTGCCAGCATGTTGAAGACATTCAAGAAAACGCTGGATGATGGCTTTTTTCCTTTTATCATCATTGATGCTGTAAATGACCATGTACAGCACTTTGAGCCATTCTGGAGTGCAGCAAAGACCAAGGGCTTTGAGGTTTCACAACAAACATATCCTTGCTAGCGCCGTCACTATGTAGAATCTTGCAGATTTGATGTGATAATAAATCTAAATGTAGGCATTGGTTTTATTGAGTTTTATATCTTTTTATTCATGGCATATTCTCCTCCATCAATCTCTTTTGGCTAGGTGTACTTTGCAGAGCTGGCGGCAGATGCACCAGCCTGTGCAAAGAGAAATGTGCACGGCCACAAACTGCAGGACATCATGCAGGTACGTTGATATGCTTTGGCAGAAAAATGACAATTGTGTTTTCACCGTGCTTGCGTTTTCCCACATTATTTTGGAAGAAAGTGAAGAAGCGATCACGTTGCAAGCGGCAGAGGCAATTATTCTTGTCTGGAAATAATGGCTCTGATCCTGATATTTCAGGTGGCAGAATCATGGGAAGCGACACCAAAACACATGACTCGACTCGACATACGCTCCCTGCTGCAGGATGCTGCGATTGAAGAGGTAATCGTTGGGAATCAAAATCATTAAGATCAATGAGAGCTGGTGAGAGGAGGCTTTGGTTTTACTGCTTATGCTCGCAGAACTCGAATGATGCGTCTTTGAGGAAGCCGTGCTCGTATTGGTCTCTTTATGGGGCGGGAGCTTTATTTTGATGCTTGAAATTCAAGACAAGGCACATGTTTGGCTTTCAGGTTGCTGTAAATGTTAATTTGTTGAATCACCAAACATGGAACACGAATACAGGTGGAGATGGAGGACTCTGAGCCAACAGCTGAAGCAGAAGAGCCAAAAGAGCCTAAGAACTCAAAAGAGCCAAACAAGCTGAAGGAACTGAATGAAGAGGAGGAAATCGAAGGGGTAGGGTAGCTGGTGCCATGCAATTATCTCTTGCCCCCATCCCCCTCCCTCCAATGTACTAATTTTGTCATCGTGTTGTGGAAATCCTGCTATATTTGCCAACTATTTGATGCTCGACCATCTCTCGTGCTTTTGATTTACTCAGTTGTGTTCATTGGAAAAGGTGAGCTTATGCTTGCCGCTTGATAACCGTGCCTTCTGCTAACAGGAGAGAATCTTTTCCTTTCTGTAATTCAGGGTTATATTCCAAAAAGCAAATGGGAAATGGACACCTCTGAAGAACAGCTAGGTAGGTTTTGTTCTCTGTGGAAATTTGCTATTATTTAACAGATTGCACAATGAGGGAATGTTTTCAGCACGGTATGTGTGATGGTACTGATTTTTATTTTGATCCTTCAAAACATTCAAAAATGAGTGTTAAACAGAATTGTTGTGAGAAGTTGGGAAGCCATTTTTATTTGTGGATCCCAAGGAGAGAGTGCATGCATTGCCTTGGTCAAGCATGCACGTGGTTTTGATAAGATCATGAGGTCGAGATCGAGGGAAAGGTAGTGCCTTGTGCAGAAACGTTGCAGTGTGTGTATGTACAATGGCTTTTGTTTGTCAGCCTGGTTGAAAAAGAGAGGAAGCAGGTCGACTATTGTGAGAAGTGTAGAAAATGTCTGGTGTAGATCTTCTATTGCACTTCTGGTGGTGATTTGTTGGTGAAAAAGGTGCTTTGGTTTTAGATCCGGGAATTGGAAGAATAAAAGAAATTGATGATTAAACCTTGTGGGTAAGAGAGGATTCTGTGTAGTTATTGAATTGGGGGGAAAGGAAGCAGATTCAATAATATTGCAGGTCAAAGGGTGGAGAGTTGGGAAGAGGGTGTGGGGGAAATCTGAATCTAGTTGTAGTAGTAATAGTAATAGTAGTAGTAGTAGTGGTGGTGGTGGTGGGGTGGTTTGTCATGGAAGATTAATATATGGGAAGAAGAAAAGTAATTCTTCCTATATAGGGAATAATAAAAGTAATGCCTCCTATTATTTTTCTCCAAAACGGGTAAAGATATTCGAATGAACCAAAGACAGATACTAACATTGATCTTTATTCTACCATGGTGCATTTTTTTTTCTCATCATGATCAACACTGTTCGAGTAGTTTTGTGATGCTGTCAAGATAGAACTGTGCGGCCTGCTGATTTAACCAGCACTTCACTGCGGCCTTGACATCATAGACGGAAGAAAAATATTTTCCACAAAGGGGTTCCTTAAGTTTGGGGAAGAGATAAAAATCTGACAAAGCCAGTTGCGGCTAGTGATCCTTTGTGGCGGTACTCCATTGGCCGTCTCTTACTCTGTGTCGTAATGGTGCACCCAACTTTCATCTCCTGTCATATCCAGTCATCATGTCTCCAATCATCTCCAGTCATATTCAGTCATCTCATTTTCAGTCATATCCAGTCATCACATCATTGCATCTTCAGTCATCTCCAGTCATCTCCAGTCATATCCAGTCATCTCATCTCCAGTCATCTCATCTCCAGTCTCCTACAGCCATCTCCAGTCATATCCAGTCATCACTTCTCCAGTCATGACTTCTCCAGTCATCTCATCTTCAGTCATCTCCAGTAATATCCAGTCATCTCATCTCCAGGCATATCATCTCCAGTCATATCTTCAGTCTCCTTCAGCCATCTCCAGTCATATCCAGTCATCTCATCTCCAGTCATCTCATTTCCAGTCATGTCATCTCCAGTCACCTCATCTCCAGTCATATCAGTCATCTGCAGACATATCCAGTCATCTCATGTTCAGTCATCTCCAGTCATGTTTTCATATACAGTGATCACATCTTCAGTCATTTCCAGTCATATCCAGTCATCTCATCTTCAGTCATCTCATCTCCAGTCATCTCATCTCCAGCCATATCTTCAGTCATCTCATCTCTAGTCATATCTTCAGTCATCTCATCTCCAGCCATATCGTCATCAGTCATCTCATCTCCAGTCATCTTATCTTCAATCATCTCCAGTCATATCCACTCATCTCATCTGCAGACCTCCAGTCATGTAATCATATGCAGTGATCACATCTTCAGTAATTTCCAGTCATATCCAGTCATCTCATTTTCAGTCTCCTACAGTCATCTCCAGTCACATCCAGCCATCTCATCTCCAGTCATATCCAGCCATCTCATCTCCAGTCATATCCAGCCATCTCATCTTCAGTCATATCCAGCCATCTCATCTCCAGTCTTATCCAGCCATCTCATCTCCAGTTACATTCAGTCACATCATCATATCCAGCCATCTCATCTCCAGTCATATCCAGTCACATCATCATCTCCAGTCATGTCCAGTCACATCATCATCTCATCTCAAGTCATCTTATCTTCAGTCATCTCCAGTCAATACCACTCATCTCATCTTCAGTTATCTCCAGTCATATCCAGTCATCTCATCTCCAGTCATATCCAGTTACATCATCATATCAAGTCATCTACTCTCCAGTCATATCCAGTCACATCATCATATCCATCTCATCTGCAGTCGTATCCAGTCACATTGTCATATCCAGTCATCTCATCTCCAGTCATATCCAGTCACATTGTCATATCCAGTCATCTCATCTCCAGTAATATCCAGTCACATCGTCCTATCCATCTCATCTCCAGTCACATCGTCATATCCAGTCATCTCATCTCATCTTCAGTCAGTCATCCCAACTTAACAGTACTGACAATGTCATGGTGCTTTCGGCCATTGTGACTAATGTGCTCGTGTCAGAATCACGAAACTGTGCACCCAGTTGTGGGAAGAACAAATGTGTGGACTGCGCTTTGTCATCAGACAGACAGACACCAAATTGCATATTTTAGTATGATTTACCTTTTTTGGAGAAAAAGAAGAGGAGGCATTTCTTCTCAATAGGCCCTTGTACAAAAGGGGTAGCACATAAAATGTGTTTTTGCTGAAGCTGCAAAATTTTTTGGAGGTTAAGGAAATAGCAATGGAGTGTTGAGAGATAGCAAAACAAATAGTGACACATCCCGATCAGGTGGCTCCATGCCCACCTTGACATTCACTCTGTGTACACCTGCATAACCTATTGATGACCGATCACAAAAGTATGGTTGCATGGTGTAACACTGTAAACACTCTTTAAACCATTTTTTTTGAGATTCACTTTGGTGTTTTTTTTAATTTGCAGAATGCAGATATCTTTGCTTTAAGATGTTGGTGTGACAGTTTATTTCCTTTTTACTCATATGCCATTATTTAATCAAACTTTGTCTCAAAGACGTTGAGGCTATTATATATCAGCAGCCTTTAATTAATTAAACTTGAGGGTGTTGAACTTCGGATGATGTATTTTTATGAAATGCAAAAATATCTGGATAAATATTAGAGGAGGTTGTGTTTGGAAGGTCGGTCGGTCGGTATGCTATAGAAACTTGAAAACCTAACGACCATTTTCTCTAAAAAAGGGGGAAACCATTCCAGCTGGACTGCAATGTCTGCCTGAAACATTGGATCTCAAAAAGTCTGCAATACCTGTGTTTACTTGGGGCATTCAAATAATGATAGATTCTTGGATACTCACAATTACTCCAATACATGCAAACTTTTTACTTTGGATTGTATGCAGTGCAAGTATGCATGGAGTTTGACCACAAAGTGGAGCGGCACTTGATAGAGCTTGGTTTTTTAACCTCCGCCAGGCTAAACAGTTTAGGTTTTGTATCCACCTGATAGGCCAAAAGTGGACCCGGACCCGAACCAAAATCGAATTGGCTTGTTCTTGTCACGTAGCCAACTCGTCCACCAAGTTTAGTTATAACTCATCCACAACTTTGAGATATCGAGCTATGTATCGTTTTTAGCCGTCTCTTAATGGTGAAAAAATCACTTTAAAAATCATTGTATCCTGATCCGGATTCAGAACTTCACCAAAATCGAATCATTTTGTCCTTGTCATACACCCAACCTGTCCTCCAAGTTTTGCCTGAATCCATCGATAGCGTTTTTGAGATATCGTGCTCACAAACAGACAGGCAGGGGTGAAACCATAACCTGTGTCCACCTTCTGTTGTGGAGGTAAAGATTGGGCCTGTCTTGTACTGTTTCAAGCACATTGTTTGTTTAACTTTTTGAATGCTCCTCATATGTAAAGTTCTATGAATGTGGTGTGGCCACCAAAGGTGGATGGAGGTTATGTTTTCACCCCTGTCTGTTTGTCTGTTTGTTTGTTTCTTTGTTTGTGAACAAAATGTTTTCAAAAAGTTATGGACGGATTCGGACAAAATTTGTCAGAGATGTAGCGTATGTCACAAGGATGAAATGATTAGATTTTGGTGAAGATCCGGATTCGGATCCGGCTCGTCGAATTTTTTAAGTGATTCTTCACCATTGGGTGATCGGGCAAAAAACGATGCATAGCAGGATATCTCAAAAAGTTATGGACGGATTTGGACGAAACTTGGTGGACCGGTTGGATGTCTGACAAGGACAAATAGATTCGATTTTGGTGAAGATATGAATGTGGATTTGGATATGAGATTTATTTAATTTTTTAAGTGATTCTTCACCATTGGGAGATAGGGCCAAAAACTAAACATTGCGGAATGTCTCAAAAAGTTATGGATGGACTTGGATGAAACATGGTGGACAGGTTGTGTGTGTGACAAGGTCGATTCGATTTTGGTGAAGATCTGAATATGGATATGGATATGAGCATTATTTAATTTTTTGAGTGATTCTTCACCATTGAGTCAAATGGCCAACCAGGCGTAGGTATGCTCTCTACTGAGTGCCGTTCTTGTTTGGTCTGCATTTGTTTGGTATGTGTTGATCGGTCATCATCTTGAATTATACCAGCAGACCCTCATTAAAACAGTTAGCCATTAGATCAATTTGGATAAAAGAATAATTGAAAATAACAATAAACTAAATAAATTTACTCTGATTCTGCAACTGGACCTGACGGCATCAGCCCACGGGTCCTAAAATCCTGTTCTTCCACTCTTTCACTCCCCCTCTCTGTTCTCTTCACCCTCTCTTTTGCTCAAGGTCATCTGCCATCTGCTTGGAAATCAGCCAACATCACCGCTTTACACAAAAAGGTGCAAAAACAGATCCCAACAACTACAGACCAATCAGCCTTCTCCCAATTATCAGCAAAGTCATGGAATCCATCATTGCTTCGGATATGAAATCTTTCCTTTTCTCCAATGGCTTGATCTCTGATCGTCAATTTGGTTTCAGACCTGGTCACTCTACTCTGGACATGCTGCTTCTGCTTTCTCAGCAATGGATGGAGGTCCTCAATGCCAAACAGGAAATTAGAGCTGTCTCCCTCGACATATCACGTGCCTTCGACACGGTCTGGCACCCCGCTCTGCTCACCAAACTCTCCTCCTTTGGTATCCATGGAAATCTCCACGCATGGCTGGCGGACTTCCTCTCTCGTCGTAGTCAACGTGTGGCCCTGAATGGGTTTCTCTCATCTCCCCTTCCTGTTCAGGCTGGAGTTCCCCAAGGCAGTGTTCTGGGCCCTGTGATTTTTCTGGTCTTCATCAATGATCTCTCCGACTCTCTTGAAAATCCTCTCTATCTCTTTGCTGAGTGTTTTGTTGTTATTCTATCTGTTGTTGTAATGGACAATTGTAATTGTTGTAATATAATAATTGTTATAATAGACAATTAATATAAATTGTTAACAATAATAATTGTTGTAATAGACAATTCTATCTGTTGCTGATTAATCTATCCAAGCTTGTTTTGGTTTACCATGAATGTTCTCCACTTGTCGGCCCACGTGCTTTTGTTGCTGCATGAGCACACTGCCTAGTGTTATTAAACTTTGCTTCACAAAGGTTTATCTCGGGTCGACCTGCACTCGGGAAAAGGAGGACCATGTGCTGTGTGCATTCCGTGTTGCTCAATGCAATTTCTCAACGCTAGTTTTTCATTCAGCAGCATCAAGAGCACATCGTCCTTCATCAGGACGTCAAGCACACCATTTCTTTCTTGCCAAGACGTTGTATAACATGTATTTATGGGGTTCCTTTGATGTACTTTGTTGTGAAGTTGTGCAGGTAAGCAGTAGATGGTGCTTGTGCTGGATATTGAATGTTGCTGTGTGTGTGATGATTTGTGTGCCTAATCATGCTTGTGCTTCTACAGACAAGCTGGATGGGCTGAGAGCTGGATGTAAACGGAAGAGAGGAGTCTCTGAGACCGGGCAATGCATGGACGATTACCTGCAACTGCCTGATAATTACAGCTCTCGCGAGTCTGAGCCTGGCAAGAAAAGGGTAACTGATTGTACATCCATTGCTGTTTCCACACCATTACAACAGTGTGTGTAAATGCTGTTTATCTGCAACCAGAAGTTACTATCATGTGCTTTAATACACTCATTGCAGCAGTGACATGTTAACATATAACAATTCTTCAAAACTCTATCAAAATACTTTTAAATGTTTATTAAAAACAATATATTTTAATATTCTTCATCTTCGTTCATTTGCGGCACAAGGCTATGAGTGGCATCATTGACTGAGGGTGTGGCAGCGCTGCTGATGCAGTGCCCCTGGAGGTTATAGCAGGAACTTGGAATTTGGCCAGGATGCTGGGGGTAGCTTCCCTACTCTTAGCGAAGGACACCGTGAGATCTTTAACGTCCGCCAACTTATGCTGGCAGACAGGACGCCCGATTAACGTCGCTCCGAACACCGGCACACACATCGGGATTCAAACCCAGGCTAGATTGCTTAGAGCTAGTGTACCTCTAGGCCATCCTGTCAGCCCTAATATTTTAATGTCCGAAGTACATGATTGAAATGTGAAATTATTATGCATACCTGTGTATTTAGATTTTCATTGCAACAGTTGTGAGGATTTCTCAGGTGCACCTTTGTTTACTTCAGAAGGGAACACTGTACATGGTTTTTTCCCCTCTCATTTTCATCATCAGAATACATTTGGTTAAGCGGAAAGTAATTTTTTTGTTTCATTGCCGGTATAATTTTCATCTCTCACGATGTCGTTTTACAATTTGGACATATCACACTTCTGCCAAAAGGTGGATTCCGATTATTTTGTTGCAAAATTGCCAAATGTCGAGTATAATTGAAGTTTGTAAAACTGAGGGCAAAGCTGAGGTTTAGTAAATCAATTAATATATAATTTTTGGGCTGAGCAACATGAAATCGTGTTTGCTTGTTTTTAATTTTGCACAGCGGGTGCAAATCACATGGAAATCTCAACGATGCTCACCTTTTATTTTATTTTTGGTATACATTGTCAAGGCTCATGGAAGAGCTAGAACATGGATAGAGTTGATCAGGATGCAACATAACAAAAGGAACAGCAGGAGGAGAAGGGAGAAAAGCCAATGGCAAGGCTGAGCGAGAAAATAGAAATAGACGGTGATGGACAAACATGGAATGTGGGAAACGATGAGGGTAGGGAAGTATGGAAGGTGTGGACAAGATGGACACAGAAGAAGCAAATTTGGGGAGGGGAGGGGGTGGTTTAAAGGGTGTAGAAAATATCATGGTTTTGGATGGTGGATGATTTGAGGAGGTGGTTTGAGGAACAGCTGTCTTGAAGACCTTGAGGGAAGAATGAGATTGAAGAGAATGGAAGTTGGTTCCACAGGTGGAAAAAGGAAGAACAAATGAGTGGAGATGAGCAGTGGTTCTGGATTTTGGCAGTTTCACTTGGAGAGGGTTGCTGGTGGACCACATGCATTCTGCACATTCCTGGGGAGGGAGGGGACAAAGCATGGAAAGGGCAGAGGGTGCAAGAAAGGAGGTGGAAGACGACAGAGAGCACTGACCTGTCAGCGATGGCAAAGTTATAGGCCCATAGAAAAGCTTCATTGCGAGATATTCCAATGACCTTGAAGGACAAGAAGTTTGTAAATCCCTTGGTTTCCATGGGATCAAGCTGAGCAAGGTGTGAAGCTGGGGAGCCAGCCCAAAGGGGAGAGAGCAGTACTCCATCAAGCTGCGGATGAAAGCCTTGTAGATGGATAGGAGCTCAGGTTTGCCAAGGAAGTACTTTTCACGACGGAGGATGCCCAGTTGGCATCTGGCTTTCGAGGCCAACTTTGAAATGTGGCTTGCCCAAGAGAGATCAAACGCATGAGTTTGAGACAGAACTTCTTCGAAGGAGGTGTTGAAAAAGTAGAGGGGAGGGTTTGCGGAACGGTCCTTTCGGAGAGAGAAAGTGAGCGTGGGATTTGTCAGGGTTAAGCCATTCCAATTGTTTGACCAGAATGTGATTTTGTAAAAAGGTTAAAAATAGGGAAAGAGGTTGCTACCGTCTTGTCTAAAGGATTCGGGATGTCACGGCAGAGTGTGGAGTCATCAGGAAAGAGATAGTCATCATCGGTCATAGATATCATTTATGAAAATCAGGAATAGGACTGGGCCAAGAACACTGTATTGAAGCACTCCACCCTTGATAGGGAGACTGAAGGAAAGGATTCCATTCAGAGCAACACATTGGCTGAGAGAGTGTTGGAAATCAGTAGTCCAAGAGTGGGGTTGGCCTTGGATTTATTTGGTAGACAGTTTGGATAGCAAGGCGGAGAGCCAGACTGTACCGAATGCCCGAAATATATCGAGAGACCGCCCTGATCTGAGGTCTGATATTGAGGGCCTCCATCCAATGTTGGGAGAGTAGAAGCAGCATGTCCAAGGTGGAGTGTGACCAGTTCTTAATCTGAATTGATGATCTGAGATGAGACTGTTGGAGTAAAGGAATGATTTTATGTCAACTGTGAATATGTATTCCATGACCTTGCTGATGATTGGGAGCAGGTTGATTGGTCTGTCGTTGAGAGGATCTGTTTCTACACCTTTTTATGTAATGCTGTGATATTGTTTGACTTCCAAGCAGATGGAAGATTACCGAGGGCAAATTACAGGGTGAAAAGTGCAGAAAGAGGATGTGCAAGAGCAGCAGAGCAGGTATTTAGGACACGTGAGCTGATGCCGTCCAGTTCAGTTGCCGAATCAGAGTTAAGCTTGCCAGAAACATCTCTACTTTCTCAGGCGCAAAAGCCGCCGAGTTGAAGAACAGTTGGGTACGACTGGGAAAGGTGGGTACAGAGTGAGAGGGGTTAGGGACACAAGATTTGGAAGCAAACACAGAATTGAGGCCTTCAGCCTTCTTACAAATGGTTGGCTGTGGTGCCATTTGAGGTGAGGGAAAGGATGGAAGGGGAGCATACACCAGAGACAGACTTGACAAGGCGCCACCAGGTTTTAGAGGAGGGAGACGAGTTTGAAATTATTATTGAGATTCGACAGGTTTTCTGGTTCTTGAGGTTGGACTTTTTTTTTTTTGTGTGTATACAAGATAGATGGTGCTGATGTTGGGCTAGCGGCTAGGGTGTCAGCTTAGGATCCTAGGATCCTGGGTTCGAATCCCGGTCGATCGCTGAATTAACGCCAGGGGGGTTGACTCAGCCTGTCATCCTTCCGAGGTCGGCTAATTGAGTACCAGCTCACTGGTAATTCCCTGTTTGTCATTAAAGGCGGCAAAAAGGGTTGGCGTCAGGAAGGGCATCCGGCCGTAAAACATTGCTTCAAAAAGGGGACCGAAAAACAACAACAACCACGGTTCCCGAAAAAGGCCAACCCCCGCTTGCGGGGAAAAATGGCCTCTAAAGGTGGTTATATATACAAGATCAAGGCTGTGTATACAAAGAGCTAACATTAATCACTAAAAAAAAACGGACACATAAAACATAAAAGGAGTGGCAGACAAGATGGGGAGAGAGAGGGAAGCACACAAGTACAACAGTAGAGAACAGGGACATCGGGAGATCTGTGGGAGGGAGAGGGCTTGGGGGGAGGAGGCATGGGAAGGGGGGTGGTGGGAGAGGTATAAAACACCTGGACACTGCTAGTACTTCCAGGAAAGAAGTTGGTATTTCAAAAAAGGGGATCTGGGTTGAATTAACGGGGGTAGAAAAGATTATGGTTTTTGGATGGGGTTTTTTGATAAGAGATGGTGGTGAACAGCTGTTTTAAAGACCTGGAGGGAGGAGTGGGATTGAAGAGAGTGAGAGGTTGTTCCAGAGGCGGGAGAAAAGAGGAATGAAAGAGTGAAAGTGAGCAGAGAGGCTTGATTTTGGCAATTTCACCATAAGAGGGTTGTTAGCAGATCTTGTGCGACCTGTAGGAATATTTGGTGGACAGAGCACAGATAGAGGTGGGGGAGCTAGGCCGGATAGGAGCCGGTAGAAGACAGAAAGACCACCTACCTGCCTGCGGTGAGTGATTGAAAAGCCCTCACAATCAGCTTCATCGCGAGAGATTCCAATGATTCTGAAAGCTTTGGTTTCAACAGCGTGAAGACGAGCTCGGTGTGAGGCAGGAACACCGGCCCAGAAGGGAGAACAGTATTCCATTGAGCTGCCGATGAAAGCCTTGTATGTGGTGAGGAGCTCAGGTGTGCCAAGGAAGGACTTCGCACGACAAAGGATGCCCAGTCGGCGACTGTCTTTGGAGGCCAGCTTGGAAATGTGGTTTTCCCATGAAAGGTCATGGCAGATAGTGAGGCCCAAAAGCTTGAGTGACAGAACTTCTTGGAGAGGATTGTTGAGAAAGTAGATGGGAGGGTTGTGCAGTCGGTCTTTTCGGAGAGACATAGTGAGGGTGTGAGATTTGTCAGGATTGAAAGACATGTTTCACTTGTTTGACCAGTCTGTGATTTTGTCCAGGTCTGCAGAGAGTGAGGAGGCTGCAGACTGCCGATCTGAGGAATGAGGTATGGAGCGGCAGAGAGTGGAGTCATCAGCAAAGAGATAGACAGGATTTTCCAGAGAGTCGGAGAGATCATTGATGAAGATCAGAAAAAGCACAGGGCCCAGAACACTGCCTTGGGGAACTCCAGCCTGAACAGGAAGGGGAGATGAGAGAAATCCATTCAGGGCCACACATTGACTACGACAAGAGAGGAAGTCCGCAAGTCATGCGTGGAGATTTCCATGGATATCATCGGAGGAGAGTTTGGTGAGCAGAGCGGGGTGCCAGACTGTATCGAAGGCACGTGATGTGTCAAGGGAGACAGCTCTGATTTCCTGTTTGGCACTGAGGACCTCCATCCATTGTTGAGACAGCAGAAGCAGCACGTCCAGAGAAGAGTGACCTGGTCTGAAACCAAATTGATGATCAGAGATCAAGCCATTGGAGAAGAGGAAGGATTTGATATCCGAAGGATGTTTTCTCGTTCTTGAGATTGGACAGGTTTTCTGGCTCTCCTGAGAGTAGACACATACACTTGTCGCAGGCTTTGTGGAATGATCTGAGGTTGCGTTCAGTTGGATTTGCCTTCCAGGAGAGGAATGCAAGTTGTTTTGAGGCATTGCCTTCCCACAGGATTGAAAGCACAGTGAACGTTTACGTAGGGTGAAAATAAATTGCAGTATAATCAGAACTGAAGAGAAACAAGTATCAAAAATTACTTTATTGTTGACGAATATGAGTGAACCTTGTGGAAATTATATGGAACCAATGAAAATCCTCAAGCAACGCAGCACTACGGAACCAATGAATACGAATTGCAAAATCCGATGGGAAAGTTCAGTAATTCATAAATTTTATTGGTTTCCTGGAGCATCAATTGGATATTTGTATTCATTCCATTCTTCAGAATCGCTGGCACATGCTCATACAGGACCTTTGCCCGTTACAGCTTTCTGTATTTCCTTGTTAGCGGCATGGACAGACGGTGCATCAAGCCCTGTTGTAACCAAGCTTGCAGGTTTCGAGAAACATTGAAGTTCGTCTGCTCTTGAAATTGCCTTCATGTAGCGAAGTATATTTTACGTTGTATTGGGGATGCTGAAGTACAGCGCTGTAGTTGCAAACTGCGTAGACCTACGCTAACGCTACACGTGTGGCCAAGTGCGTTGCTTGCTACTCATAATGGCGTGACTGGCAACCGTATGCGTATGGCATGCACATTCTTTCTTTGTGTGCACTGGTTCTGTTTCTGTAATTTCTCGAAAAAAAAGGCAAATATATTTACACGTTGTTAAATTGCATGCTTCCCTGTTACAGCACAAATGTGCAAAAATTGATATGGCATGAAAGTTTACACTTTTTCAGTATTTTGACGCAATGTTGGTCTCACGTGTCCATTCGCTCGGGTTCAAACTGATGTCAAGTGACATCACATTACACACCAGCTTTCCTTGTCCGTTTTGTGAATATCAAACCATAGATCACATTTATTCCATCTTTGATTGCAATGTTGGAATTAAAGAAACAAAATCGGTCACATACTACAAAGCAAGGCTTCATCCATTGTTCAACTTGCTCTGCACATCACAGAGAACTGAAGTCATTGGAAACGAGTATGACACGTTTGATCAACATTCACTATGTTTTGCTTTGTAAATCATGATTCTGAAAATGTTACATCTTAAACGAAAGCTTGAAATTAAATGCATCATTTGTGCATTTGGGTGACTTTTCTGATGTAATTAAACAACTTAAAAAAGAGAGAATTAAACACGAGCTCATTTGAGTGAAATGTATTTTCAAAGTGTATTTCTGTTTTGATATATATTTTTTTTTTTTGTATACAATATCGAGGCTCGTGAAAGAGCGAACATTAATCACACAGAAAGACAAACCGACACATAAAACATATAACATAGGGAGCGGTAGACAAGATGGGGAGAGAGGGGGAAGGACACAAACACAACATTTGAGAGCAGGGACCGAGAGACATGGAGACATCGAGAGATCTGAGAGAGGGCGAGGGCTTTGGGGGGGGGGGGCGTGGGAAGGGGGCAGTGGGAGAGGTATAAAACATATGGACACTGCCAGGACTTCCAGGAAAGAAGTTGGAATTTCAAACAAGGTGGATCTGGGGTGAATTAGCGGGGGTAGAAAAGATCAAGGTTTTGGATGGGGGAAGATAAGAGATGGTGGTGAACAGCTGTTTTAAAGACCTGGAGGGAGGAGTGGGATTGAAGGGAGTGAGGGAGTTTGTTCCAGAGGCGGGAGAAAAGAGGAATGAAAGAGTGAAGGTGAGCGGAGAGCCGAGATTTCGGCAGTTTAACCATCAGAGGGTTGCTGGCAGATCTTGTGCGACCTGTAGGAATATTTGGGGGACAGAGCACAGAGAGAGCTGGGGGTGCAAGGCCGGAGAGGAGTCGGTAGAAGACAGAAAGACCACCTACCTGCCTGCGGTGAGTGAGTGAAAGGCCCTCAGAGATAGCTTCATCGCGGGAGATTCCAATAATTCTGAAAGCTTTGGTTTCAACAGCGTGAAGCCGAGCTAGGTGTGAGGCAGGAGCACCGGCCCATAGGGGAGAACAGTATTCCATTGAGCTGCGGATGAAAGCCTTGTATGTGGTGAGGAGCTCAGGTGTGCCGAGGAAGGACTTCGCACGACGGAGGATGCCCAGTCGGCGACTGGCTTTGGAGGCCAGCTTGGAAATGTGGTTTTCCCAAGAAAGATCATGGCAGATAGTGAAAATGGTATTGAGTATTCCAGTATATTGAGTATATCAAGAGTAATTTACCGTCACTGGGGCAATAGACAGTGCTCGACACTAACTTAATTGGGGGTATTGCCCCCAAATAGACAGTGCTCGACACTAACTTTATTGGAGGGTGTTGCCCTAAGATAGACTATTCGACACTAACTTTATTGGGGGTGTTGCCCTCAAATAGACAGTGCTCGACACTAACTTAATTGGGGGTATTGCCCCCAAATAGACAGTGCTCGACACTAACTTTATTAGGGGTGTTGCCCTAAGATAGACTGTTCGACACTAACTTTATTGGGGGTGTTGCCCTCAAATAGACAATGCTCGACACTAACTTAATTGGGGGTATTGCCCCCAAATAGACAGTGCTCGACACTAACTTTGTTGGGGGGTGTTACCCTAAGATAGACTGTTCGACACTAACTTTATTGGGGGTGTTGCCCCCAAATAGATAGTGCTCGACACTAACTTAATTGGGGGAGTTGCCCTGAAATAGACTGCTCAATACCATTTCAAAATGTTGGTTGCCCGGAGTTATATTTTGGTTGCATCAATTTTTTTTACTCCTTAGCACAACCACTGCACTACTCATCAATCCAAACTTATTTTGGTTTTCCAAGGTAAATGTTCGCTCAAGTCGGATACACAGTTAGCTTAGTGAAGGGCCATATATAATCATGGATCCAGCAACGCACACACACACACACACACACACACACACACTCACACTCACACTCACACTCACACTCTCACACACTCTCACTCACACACTCACACTTAATTAATTGTACAGTATCGGTTGTTCCTGAACTTAAATATAAATAATTTAAAGGATTGTTGTAAATGATGTTAATTTCACAACATCCCATATTCAACTTTATTTAAATTGTAAACCTCAAACGTAGTTCCTCTACCGAAAGCAAGAACCTTAACCTGTAAGCAATTGACAAGTTCCCCGACTGCATGGATCATCAGCTGGGCACCGTTCCTCCTCGAGGTTTCAATCCTTTCAGCCCAGGGCCTCTCCAAACGGCGGATCCACAACCTCGATCATGGATCCACATCAATCGATGGTACATCAGTAGATCCACAACCTCAGTTGCGTCCAGGCAGTGAGTCAACCCATCAATGCACCAACATATTGCATCGCACATTTGCTACAGGTCAAGAGGTAAACTATATTTGAGGTTTTACATGTAATTAATTCTTTAGTTTCTCTTAACTTGTAACATCTAGCCGTTACTGTACAATTAATTATATTGTTTGTGGTTTTCATGCTTTGAAATGTAGTTGAACAAACATAAAATATCATATAAATGTAGTTTAACAAACACATTCAAATCACATCAACAAAGAATAAACATATAAATATATGAGAAACAGTATAGTGGATTTTCCACCAAAAGATAATGACAAATCAGCGGGAGAAGCATCACCTTACCTCACACACATGCACACTTTTAGATTACCTCCATAAGCGCTCACACAAAAGATCACGCTTAACAGCCACGTTACTGTTAACTTTTATTATCAATCCAGGAAGTTGTTTTGTCCATCAAACATCATTTTTTACATACATATTCAATATTGTCAATATGACTATTCAAGGCATGACAATGAGGTTGCCTGACCGGGCAACCAAGTCATTGTTTTGGTTGCCTGACCGGGCAACCAAGTCATTGTTTTGGTTGCCTGACCGGGCAACCAAGTAATTGTTTTGGTTGCCCGACGCCAAATTTTCATTCCCCCGGGCAGCCTTTAATTTCGAGTCTTGCAATAGGGAATAGGCAACAATGGGAATAACAGGCAAGGATAATGAATGTGCAAAATATTTTGTGTGGCTATCTGTAAACATTTCTGTAATGTATCATACTACATTTTGTTACTCGTGACTTGTGGACAAATATTTTCAAATTACTGATGTGTGTAATGATACGGATTCGTCACTTCCGTCTTTGTGGTTTTCATCCACTGGAAGCATTTTTAGTTTCTTTTACTATTATTGTTATAGTTTGAGTGAAATGGAGCTAACTGTCTTCAAAAGTAAAAATTAGTGTTTTAAAAGAAAAACGAAATGGATCGGGAGAAACCGGAAGAAGAAAAAGAGGAAGGGGAAGCGGAGCAAGTGAGGTCGGGAGAGAAAGGCTGATCTGCTTTGAGGTATCGAGCGGACGCTGGGGAACGTTGGTCAAGAGCAAATATTGGTTTCCCCGGGAAAGGGATTCCTGTGACAGAGTCGTTATCGCTGTGACAGATAAACCAGCGTGACGGGTTTTGTGGTTCCGAAGTGAATCGTTGTTGGAGAGCAGGTACGCCTCCATTATGGGCCCGTCCGCCATTTCACCTCGATCCAGCCATTTCACCGCGCCCCAGCCGTTAGCCTGGTTCGCGTGTGTGTCGTGGATTTCGATTGGGAATTCGCTGTTTTCCGCTTGGGAGCCGCTGCTCGTTCATATCAGCGTCCTTGTCTGGTGAACCGAAGGTGTGAATTCCCAGTCGCCTTGTGGGTGCACTTTTGCCTGACCGACGTCGGCCCGACACCCACCCAGCAGCTTCAGCAGCGTCGACTGTCAGCAGTCCTGGGTTCTGGTCTCAATACGACCTTTTTCTTGTGATCACCGGAGCGTGGATCGACTTTGGCCTGGTGCCGGGACAGTGACTTCGGGGGTGTTACATTTCGCTCACGTGGAGCACCGTGAGTTGTTGAGTTAAGAAACTGGTGGTACCATCAGAGGAATTGTATGGTATTTGTTGTGCAATTGAGATTTTATTGTACTTATGCAAGTTGTTATTATTGTGTGATCTTAATACAATACTTGGTTTTTGGTATCAACTGATTGGTGTGGTTTCACCATTGGTCATTGGCACACATAATAGCACATCTTTCTGCCGTGACTCCTTTCGGGGCTCGGAGGTACACCGTGACCGGGGTTTGGGGAGGAGCACGTAACAGTAATCACAGCACATTTCTCCACCTCTGATTTTATTGGGGGTATCCAACTGAACGCAACCTCAGATGATTCCACAAATCCCGCGACAAGTGTGTGTCTACTCTCAGGAGAGCCAGAAAACCTGTCCAATCTCAAGAACCAGAAAATCCTGTCCAATCTCAAGAACCAGTAAATCTGTCCAATCTCAAGAACCAGAAATCCTGTCCAATCTCAAGAACCAGAAAACCTGTCCAATCTCAAGAACCAGTAAACCTGTCCAATCTCAAGAGCCAGTAAACCTGTCCAATCTCAAGAGCCAGTAAACCTGTCCATTGTCCAATCTCAAGAACCAGAAAACCTGTCCAAACTCAAGAACCAGAAAACCTGTCCAATCTCGAGAACCAGAAAATCTGTCCAATCTCAAGTACCAGTAAATCTGTCCAACCTCAAGAACCAGAAAACCTGGTCACCTCAAGAACCAGAAAACCTGTCCAATCCCAAGAACCAGAAAACCTGTCCAATCTCAAGAACCAGAAAACCTGTCCAATCTCAAGAAACCTGAAAATCTGTCCAATCTCAAGAACCAGAAAACCTGTCCAATCTCAAGAACCAGAAAACCTGTCAAATCTCAAGAACCAGAAAACCTGTCCAATCTCAAGAACCAGAAAACCTGTCCAATCTGTCCAATTAAAACAGTTGTTCACCACCATCTCTTATCTTCCCCCATCCAAAACCTTGATCTCTTCTACCCCAGTTAATTCACCCCAAATCCACTTTTTATTTTTTTTGAAATACCGACTTTTTTCTTTCCTGGAAGTTCCAGCAGTGTCCATGTGTTTTATACTTTCCCACTCCCCCACTCACCCCCCACCTTCCCATGCCTGCTCCCCCCAAGCCCCTTCTCTCCCACAGATCTCCCGATGTCCCTGTTCTCTGCTGTTGTACTTGTGTGCTTCCCTCTCTCTCCCCATCTTGTCTCCCGCTCCCTTTTTTTGTATGTTTTGTGTGTCCGTTTGTTGTTTTTTGTGATTGATGATAGCTCTTACACGAGCCTCGATCTTGTATACAAAAAAATATATATCTCAGGAACAGGGGGCTGTATTCAAATGTGTTTAAAGTTTTCTATTACATTTGGCCCAACTTTCTTGTTTTTAAACTTTTTCATTTCTGAGAGTTGACATATCTGTACTTCGCACGTTTGGTAATGATTGAAGCGCTTTTTGAATTCTGATTGCTCCAAATAGCTCACTAAAGTCGAAGTGGAAAGAGGAAAACCACATGTATGAAGACTAGTATTTGCATGTAAATCTTATAAAGGTACATTATGAATAAAGAGCATGCATGTAAATGTACATCTGTGACTCATATAAACATATATGAACAAAGAGCATATGCAAATGTAAATATTTGTATTTTTATATAGTTTGTTTCGGGGCTTTATACATGTTACAATTGGTGTATATATATATATATATGCACTGAGTCTTGTTTACCCCTTTATGTTGGTGGCAGACATGCATCCATCCAAAAGCGTATACATCCATACTCTCTCCTCCTCCCTATATCCCCCCCCATAAAGTACCACTAGAATATATGTTTAGAAGGAAGGTTTCTTTGCAGGACAGTGGGTTATTGGACTCGATTCACGGATGATAACAGAAACTCAAAAATAACTATTAATTAAAGACATAAACATTGTTATGTTTGCTTTGCGGAAGGAGGAAGGGTTATCGGAAGGATCAACCATTGTCAATTAAGTCTATAAAGTTTTACATATATGACAAATACTTTGGATGAATACTGCCATTTTCATTATGCCCAGCACCCACTTCATAATTACCTCTTCCATTGAAGGTGGACAGAAGTTATGTTTTCACCCCTGTCTGTTTGTTTGTCTATCTGTCTATTAATTAGATTTTGGTGAAGATCCAGATCTGAGAACCTTTAAATGATTCTTCACCATTGAGTGATAGGGCCAAAAATGATATATAGCATGATATCTCAAAACGGTATGGACAGTAAAATTACACGAGCCAATATGTCATATAATTTCTACAGTTTTGTTCCAATCCCCTTACACGAAAACATATAAAGGCAAATGTGGTAATATATGATGGCAGCTCATGGTTAACCATAACTCTTTATTCTGGGTAAAGATAAAAGACTTGCAGTTCACCAAAAGTGTTTGAAATGGGAGTGACATAATCTTGTACTCTTGTGTGATGTGACATCATTGCTGTGAAAAGTGTTCTGTCTGTTTCAAAGTTTACAGTAAACAGTGTTTCATATGATGGGGAAGAGCTTGTGTAATGAAGTTCCTGTTAATGAAAATGCCAAACCAATTGAATTTTATAGATCGTTTGTGCAGTTGCGTGAGATGTGTGTCTCACGTAAAAGTGTATTTAAATGATACGTAGATGTAGTCAGTGTGGATTTATCTCAAACAGAAAAGTTCACAATATAACTTTATGTTTTTTAAATGCATATAATCTATGAGACTGCTTGAAATTGTTGATACAGTCAGATCCCTATATTTGCGGGGGATACATTCCTGGAAAGTTCCGTGAATGTCGAATCTGCGAATGTGGGGGCATTTCCCGAGACATGATATTTCTGCTGATATTATTTGATGCCACGCTCTAGCAGGGAAAATGGCCTTAAAAATGCCTGTTGTTGTTATTTGTATTATTTGATTTGATAAAATTTGTAAAATGGTATTATTTGATGCCACGTAACATTATCACGCATGAAGCCGACACTGAGGCAAATGTGTCTAGCAGCTCCGCCCCCATCAAGCTGATTGACAGTCATAGCCACGGCTACCCCAGTCCCATTCTTTTACATGGGAATATCGTTTTCCATACTTTTCGAGGAGTCCTTTCAAGCTAAGAGAATTATAATACCAAAGGATGTTGCAGTAAGTAAAACTCCATCGAATGGTAGCAGATTCGTTGCCATTTATAGAGGCAGCTCGGAAATATGCCATCTGAAGAAGATTATCTATATAATAATACCGTAAGGACTCGACTTTGTTATCCCTTTTACGCCGCACCCAGTGACCCTGATGCCCACGGCACTAATGGATTTACGATCTACGAACCGCGCTCTTTGTTTATCACGTACAGACATACTCGAAAAATCTGAATTAGCTGACTTTGGGGCCCAAAAGCATCCGATTAACTGCCGATACGACGCCATCTTACGACGCCATCTTACGACGCCATCATATTGGCGTCTGCTGGGCGAAGGCGAAGTGAGCCGTCCGCTGATTGGACAGTCGAGTGGTGTGAACATTGGTGGTGTGAACCAAATGGTCTTTTTATTCCCTTGAACATTTTAAATTAGGATATATATGGAAACGTCTTTATCGTCATTTTAATAAAGTTAAATGGAGTGACGTTGCGATACTCGGGGTGCGTTGCATAAATCCTCGTAACTCAGAGAGGTGTAGCAGGTGGCGAGACGTAAGGAAGCTTAAAGATAACAAGCTGAAACAGACGAACGATATGTCAATCCCTTTACACACCGAACGGCAATAAAAGTATGAGAGCGGGAAGGCATGGCCTGAGCACTTCGAGCAGAGAGGACTGATTGGACTTAACTTAAAGAGAAAAAATTGGAGCTTAACGGAAGAAGAAGATCCCATGAGCGCTCCCCTATGCCATCCATAATGGTACACTCTATCCATGCACCACATCCTCCCTTCCGTGGATGTTCCACGGGTTTCACGTCTTTATCGTCATTTTAATAAAGTTCAATGGAGTGACGTTGCGATACTCGGGGTGCGTTGCATAAATCCTCGTAACTCAGAGAGGTGTAGCAGGTGGCGAGACGTAAGGAAGCTTAAAGATAACGAGCTGAAAACAGACGAACGATATGTCAATCTCTTTCTACACCGAACGGAAATAAAAGTATGAGAGCGGGAATGCATGGCCTGAGCACTTCGAGCAGAGAGGACTGATTGGACTTAACTTAAAGAGAAAAAATTGGAGCTTAACGGAAGAAGAAGATCCCATGAGCGCTCCCCTATGCCATCCATAATGGTACACTCTATCCATACACCACATCCTCCCTTCCGTGGATGTTCCACGGGTTTCGGCTAGTTATTATTATTATTATTATTATTATTATTATGATGAACAAGAAGATTAATTCCCGGGTTTGACCGATCCCGTTTTTTCGCTTTATTTTGCTTTTGCCTTGGTCTGGAGAGCTGAAAAGGGATCCCTGCCTCGACAATCAACTGAACAAACCATGTAGGCTCTCATATGTAGCCTAAGCAAGTTTTTAAAGATAATCCAACTTCAGTTTTGTATGTAGCAAATGGGACCATCATTTTTTTCCGCGCCATCCCTACATAGAGTACTACCATACTCTCTGATACACATTTCACAGTCTTGTCGCCTGGGAGTAGGTTAGGTGACTGTAGTCGAAGTAGCATAGTGTACTGGTCTCTTAAGTACAGAGTATACAGAGATAAGTGCAATGAGTAGTGAAAAAACTTGTGCAACTGAGTAGTGGAAATGAGCAGATGAGCAAGGGCTGGCAGTGCAGGTAGTGTGGTGCCCGGCGGTGGGGGGTAGACAATGTATTGGCTGAGTTGATGGTATGTGACAGAGTTCAGCTGGGTAACAGCCCAAGGGAAAAAGCTGTTCCTGAGCCTAGTCGTGTGGGCTCAAATGCATCTGAAGCGACTCCCAGATGGCAGGAGGGCAAACAATTCATGGCTGGGGTGGCTCCCTTAGTCCATGCTGGCAAACAGTCCATGGCTGGGGTGGGTCCCTTTGTCCATGCTGGCAAACAATTCATAGCTGGGGTGGGTCCCTTAGTCCATGCTGGCAAACAGTCCATGCTGCGTGTTCTCCGCAGGCAAAGTTACTGATAGATGTCCTGAATAGCTGGTAGCTAGGTGCCGGTGATGTGCTGGGCAGTTTTAACTACCCACTGCAGAGCTTTCCGGTCAGAGGTGGAGCAGCTTCCATACCACACCGTAATGCAGTTTGTCAGGATGCTGTCTATTGTGCAATGTAGAAGTTGCGGAGAAGCTGGGGGGACGGATTGGCTCTCTTCAGCCTTCTCAGGAGGTATAGATGCTGCTGAGCCTTTTTCACCAGAGAGGAGGAGTTAAGAGACCATGAAAGATCCTCCATGATGTGGACGCCCAGGAACTTGAAGCTGAAGAGTGAAGAGCAGTGGATATGGCGTCTTCCGTTGACCTATTTGCACGGTAGGCAAACTGGTGCTGATCAAGGGTGGCAGGGACAGTGATTTTTATGTGAGCCATGTCCAGTCTCTCGAAGCACTTCATTATGATGGCGGTAAGTGCGATAGAGCGGTAGTCATTCAGGCTTGTCACAGTCGACTGCTTCGGCACCGGAACGGTGGTTGTTGACTTGAAGCATGTGGGGACAACCGCCTGAGCCAATGACAGGTTGAAGATGTCAGTGAAGACTTCAGCCAGCTGGACAGCACATGTCCGGCAGGTTCGGGTCCGGGCCGGCAGCCTTGCGAGTGGTCACTCTGCGTAGACAGACCCTTACATCAGAGGTGGACAGTGTGAGCACCCAGCCGTCCAATGGTAGCTAGCAGGGCTTTGATAGCCGGTCCCTGTTGTCCATGTCAAAACGAGAGTAGAAGTTGTTAAGCTCGTCAGGGAGGGAGGCGTTTCTGGTCGGAGGGCAGGTGTTCTTGCTCTTATAGTCCGTGATTGTTTGAATGCCTTACCACATGCGTTAAGTCTGTATTGCTGTGGAAATAGTCCTCAATCTGTAGTGTGTAGTTCCGTTTGGTGTTCCTGATGCCCTTTTTCAGGTTAGACCTGGCTACACTGTAAGCCACAATGTCGTCGGACTTGATTGCTGCGTCACGTGTTTTCAGCAGCAAGCGGACCTCCCCATTCATCTATGGTTTCTGGTTGGGGAATGTCCGTATGTCCGTATGTCTTGCGTTGTGACGGTCTCTACACAACTGTTTATCTACTATATAAGAGAGCCGTTGGTCTGTGTGTCGCCATTTGGCTGAACGGATCTTCGTCAAACTTTCAGAGGTTCATCAGTAGTGAGTACCTGGGAGTGTTTTACGCAACAAAAAACAAAAGTAGGTTTTTTTGGATTTAAAAAAAATCGCTCTGTATGATTAATGACAGTTATATACAAGTACACATTCACATACATAAATACAAAACAATCAGCAGACATTCGCATAAACAAAATCCGTGAATAGAGAGGACCAAACCACGAATGGCGAGGCAAAATCCGCGATTGGCGAGGCAAAATCGGCAAATGGCGAGGCAAATCCCGCGAATGTCGACGATAATCCGTGAAGGTTAATGAAAATCCCACGAATGTATGCCGCGGCATTGTTTCAATGCCCCGGAAAAACCACGAACTCGCGGAAAACGGCCGCGAATAGGAAAAACAATTGCGATTTCGTGGAACTCGACCCCGAATTGAGAAACAGGTCGCATTTTATCACCCGTGAATAGCGCGGTCCGACAGTATAGTAAAATGAAAGACGTCTTTCTATTCATGTTTTGATCCATGTTCAAAAACATTCGATTCAAATAAGCTGTTCCTCGATCGTAAACTGTAGCGGGCAGCATGGACCAGCCCATAGCCATGGAAACCAGCAGAAAGACGAAGCGTCCAGTGGGGCAAAGAGATTAGAGCGGCAAGAGCTTTACAGCAGACAGGAAGAACACCGGCTGCACACACAGAGCAGAGAAAAGCGAAGCCCAAGCAAAAAATATATGAGCAGGCACCCAAGAGAGATGGAAGGACCGTCAGACAGAAGAGAGTGAATAGCACATGTATGTGAATTCCATGCTATTTTATCCCCATTCCTGCAGCCATGCCCCATGCCTCTCAACGTTTTTCGCTCACCGTCCGGCACCAGGGGATTATCATCCCCAGCACAGATTGCCGACATCCACAGTTCACCCCATCTCACCCAACCTGGTGCTTGGCCTTGTTCACAGAGAGGATAAAAACGAATAAAGCTTTCCTCTTTGATACATATGTCAAGACTGCCCCTCTCGCATCAGACATAATAACAGCACAGCTTCACTCTAATTGATGAAAATGATACTTGCATCACTTTGTCAAGGTTTTCTCCAGGGTTGGACACCCAATTGTCGCCATCAGAGTTTAGGCTTTGGTTTGCCTTCATTGTATAAATCTTTCAGACATACACTCGTTCACTTTGTGTGTGTGCGCAAGACATCTTAAAAGCATTGCTCTTTTATTTTATTTTATTTTAAACCTGCCTTATGAATGTTCTCGAGGGGCAAAAACTTGCCCCTATGGTGAAACAAACTTGCCCCTATGGTGAAACAAACTTGCCCCTATGGTGAAACAAACTTGCCACTATGGTGAAACAAACTTGCCCCGATGGTAAAACAAACTTGCCCCATGGTAAAACAAACTTGCCCCCATGGTGAAACAAACTTGCCCCATGGTGAAACAAACTTGCCCCATGGTGAAACAAACTTGCCCCATGGTAAAACAAACTTGCCCCCATGGTGAAACAAACTTGCCCCATGGTAAAACAAACTTGCCCCATGGTAAAACAAACTTGCCCCATGGTAAAACAAACTTGCCCCCATGGTGAAACAAACTTGCCCCATGGTAAAACAAACTTCCCCCCATGGTGAAACAAACTTGCCCCATGGTGAAACAAACTTGCCCCATGGTGAAACAAACTTGCCCCATGGTAAAACAAACTTGTCCCTATGGTGAAACAAACTTGCCCCATGGTAAAACAAACTTGCCCCATGGTAAAACAAACTTGCCCCATGGTAAAACAAACTTGCCCCCATGGTGAAACAAACTTGCCCCATGGTAAAACAAACTTGCCCCATGGTGAAACAAACTTGCCCCATGGTGAAACAAACTTGCCCCATGGTAAAACAAACTTGCCCCCATGGTGAAACAAACTTGCCCCATGGTAAAACAAACTTGCCCCATGGTAAAACAAACTTGCCCCATGGTGAAACAAACTTGCCCCATGGTGAAACAAACTTGCCCCATGGTAAAACAAACTTGCCCCCATGGTGAAACAAACTTGCCCCATGGTAAAACAAACTTGCCCCATGGTAAAACAAACTTGCCCCATGGTAAAACAAACTTGCCCCCATGGTGAAACAAACTTGCCCCATGGTAAAACAAACTTCCCCCCATGGTGAAACAAACTTGCCCCATGGTGAAACAAACTTGCCCCATGGTAAAACAAACTTGCCCCATGGTGAAACAAACTTGCCCCCATGGTGAAACAAACTTGCCCCATGGTAAAACAAACTTGTCCCCATGGTGAAACAAACTTGCCCCCATGGTGAAACAAACTTGCCCCATGGTAAAACAAACTTGTCCCCATGGTGAAACAAACTTGCCCCCATGGTGAAACAAACTTGCCCCCATGGTGAAACAAACTTGTCCCTATGGTGAAACAAACTTGCCCCTATGGTGCTCCATCGAATGGATGATTTTGAAGGGCTTAATCTTCATAATGTTTAGCTAATTATCTGTAACTGTTGACATGCTTGATGTTTTCATTGACCAGGAATTTCAAAAGTATTCAGTTTTAACTTCATTATCTCACTTGCTATCCTCTTGATTTTCAGCACAGGCATGAAAGCAAAAAACCTGTGATTATGATTACTGGTTACCAACATTTTAAGAAAGATGTCCCTCACCACCATTTTTACTAACCAACCAGGCATGGCCTTGGCTTTATCCTTTACAGGTTTCACACGTTCATTCGTGACTTACTATCATATTTTAAATGTTGTATTAAAAACACAGTGCCTCTCAAATCAAATTTCCACAAGTTATCTTCTTTCTCGACTGTCCAATGTGTATACTGTTGTCTGAGATGTCATGCTCATATTGCAAGATGTGTTTATCGTGTGTATCATGACACCCCACTGCCCCCCTGCCCCCTCATATTGATGATTGGCCTTCAACTAAGCAAACTTCAACAACATAGGATGGATAGTAAAAACATACATATGTCTTTCAAAAAGTTATATGAATGCAACATGATACCATAATCCAAGACGTGACAATTTTTATATATTGTATTTTGCAAAATACAAATATCGGTGTCGATTTATGCAAGAACAAGAATGGCCGCATTATAGTCACAACCTGCATCAAAATCTGGTAATGGACCAATTGGGTAACACACATTTAAAGCATTCCAAAAAGATGAATAGTGTGATTGGTAACACACATTTAAAGCACTCTGAAAAGATGAATAGTGTGATTGGTAACACACATTTAAAGCATTCCAAAAAGATGAATAGTGTGATTGGTAACACACATTTAAAGCATTCTAAAAAGATGAATAGTGTGATTGGTAACACACATTTAAAGCACTCTGAGAAGATGAATAGTGTGATTGGTAACACACATTTAAAGCACTCTGAAAAGATGAATAGTGTGATTGGTAACACATTTAAAGCACCCTTAAAAGATGAATAGTGTGTTTGGTAACACACATTTAAAGCACCCTGAAAAGATGAATAGTGTGATTGGTAACACACATTTAAAGCACTCTGAAAAGATGAACAGTGTGATTGGTAACACACATTTAAAGCACCCTGAAAAGATGAATCGTGTGATTGGTAACACATTTAAAGCACCCTTAAAAGATGAATAGTGTGTTTGGTAACACACATTTAAAGCACTCTGAAAAGATGAATAGTGTGATTGGTAACACACATTTAATGCACTCTGAAAAGATGAATTGTGTGATTGGTAACACACATTTAAAGCACCCTGAAAAGATGAATAGTGTGGTTGGTAACACATTTAAAGCACCCTTAAAAGATGAATAGTGTGTTTGGTAACACACATTTAAAGCACCCTGAAAAGATGAATCGTGTGTTTGGTAACACACATTTAAAGCACTCTGAAAAGATGAATAGTGTGATTGGTAACACACATTTAAAGCACTCTGAAAAGATGAATAGTGTGATTGGTAACACACATTTAAAGCACTCTGAAAAGATGAATAGTGTGATTGGTAACACATTTAAAGCACCCTTAAAAGATGAATAGTGTGTTTGGTAACACACATTTAAAGCACCCTGAAAAGATTTATAGTGTGATTGGTAACACACATTTAAAGCACCCTGAAAAGATGAATAGTGTGATTGGTAACACACATTTAAAGCATTCTTAAAAGATGAATAGTGTGATTGGTAACACACATTTAAAGCATTCTTAAAAGATGAATAGTGTAATTGGTAACACATTTAAAGCACTCTTAAAAGATGAATAGTGTGATTGGTAACACACATTTAAAGCATTCTTAAAAGATGAATTGTGTAATTGGTAACACACATTTAAAGCACTCTTAAAAGATGAATAGTGTGATTGGTAACACACATTTAATGCGCTATTTAAAGATGAATGGTGTGATTGGTAGCACACATTTAATGCGCTATTTAAAGATGAATAGTGTGATTATTAACACACATTTAATGCGCTATTAAAAGATTAACTGGACACCTCTTATCCATGACAGCCTCCACCATGGTTATATCAGAACAAGCTGATTCATCACACGGTCACGGATTGTTTAACCCCAAGATAGGGCTGTTCAAAAATTACACGACGCTATTTTTAGGGAGGCGTGTACCATGAGTGCTGACGAGCTCGATTATAGCTTGTTAATAATTTTTATTCAACATTGATTGGATTTTTCAGGGTCCCTCATAGTGAGTAACACTCCACCCAAACAAAGCCAATGGGAATCTGATGCAACAAACCCAGGCAGTGTATAATCAGCAGAGGCCTACAGGCCTGATGTCTTGGGCCCACCAGAAAAGCAAGATGGTTGTCATATTATTTTGTCTGGGTGCAATGGTGGGTGGAGTTAAGCAACAAATGTGGGTGGGGTCCGGCAGCTGTCTCACCAATGGGTACACGTTTTGAAAATGGACCCCCAACAAGAACCACAACAACAACAGCAACAACAACCATGTGGAGCTCTTGTAGACCTGCAACACGTCGCCGGTAAAAATAACGTAATAATGTGCATATATGTCATGACCGGCCCGCCAATCGAAAGGCTGGAACTGTACACGCCATTGGCCCCGGTCACACTGATGATAGTTCTAACCCAATCAATTTTGTCATGGTCTGATACGAGCAGTTTTTATCAGACTGTGCTTCGGTGACTTCTAAGGGCACTGGTAATTGTAGGATTATGAGAATTCTCACCCCCTTTATTTATTTAAATCCCCTCCAGGAAAACCAATGGCCCAAAATGTTTAATGAGTGTGGCAAGATTGGCATTTTTAATGAGTGTGGCAAGTACCGGGGTTTGGGGAGGAGCACATAACAGTAATCACAGCACATTTCTCCACCTCTGATTTTATTGGGGGTGTAGGAAGGCAAATCCAACTGAACGCAACCTCAGATGATTCCACAAAGCCCGCGACAAGTGTGTGTGTCTACTCTCAGGAGAGCCAGAAAACCTGTCCAATCTCAAGAACCAGAAATCCTGTCCAATCTCAAGAACCAGTAAATCTGTCCAATCTCAAGAACCAGAAATCCTATCCAATCTCAAGAACCAGAAAACCTGTCCAATCTCAAGAACCAGAAAACCTGTCCAATCTCAAGAACCAGTAAACCTGTCCAATCTCAAAAGCCAGTAAACCTGTCCAATCTCAAGAACCAGAAAACCTGTCTACTCTCAGGAGAACCAGAAAACCTGTCCAATCTCGAGAACCAGAAAACCTGTCCAATCTCAATAACCAGAAAACCTGTCCAATCTCAAGTACCAGTAAATCTGTCCAACCTCAAGAACCAGAAAACCTGGTCACCTCAAGAACCAGAAAACCTGTCCAATCCCAAGAACCAGAAAACCTGTCCAATCTCAAGAACCAGAAAACCTGTCCAATCTCAAGAACCCTGAAAATCTGTCCAATCTCAAGAACCAGTAAATCTGTCCAATCTCAAGAACCAGAAAACCTGTCCAATCTCAAGAACCAGAAAATCTGTCCAATTAAAACAGCTGTTCACCACCATCTCTTATCTTCCCCCATCCAAAACATTTATCTCTTCTACCCCAGTTAATTCACCCAAAATCCACTTTTTTTTTTTTTGAAATACCGACTTTTTTCTTTCCTGGAAGTTCCAGCAGTGTCCATGTGTTTTATACTTTCCCACCCCCCCCCCCCCTCACCCCCCACCTTCCCATGCCTGCTCCCCCCAAGCCCCTTCTCTCCCACAGATCTCCCGATGTCCCTGTTCTCTGCTGTTGTACTTGTGTGCTTCCCTCTCTCTCCCCATCTTATCTCCCGCTCCCTTTTTTTGTATGTTTTGTGTGTCCGTTTGTTGTTGTTTTTTGTGATTGATGTTAGCTCTTACACGAGCCTCGATCTTGTATACAAAAAAAAAAAAAAAAAAAAAAGATGCAGAGTGAGGTTGATATGCTGTCTCAAGAAAATTAACAATTTATTACCCACAACACAACCAATACAGATAATCATGGAACACGAAGAGACAGAAATTCATTAATAACACTGAAAATAACTATTCTGGTAAAGTGCTACATTTACAAACTAGAACGGCACTCAGTAGAGAGCATACCTCCGCCTGGTTGGCCATATCACTCAATGGTGAAGAATTACTTAAAAAAATTAATAATTCTCATTTCCGAATCCATATTCAGATCTTCACCAAAATAGAATCCAATCAGCCTTGTCACACACACAACCTGTCCACCAAGTGTTGGCCAAATCCATCCATAGCTTTTTGAGATATTCTGCTATGTATCGTTTTGGCCGTATCCCAATGGTGAAGAATCGAATTTTTAAAATTAAATAATTCTCATATCCGCATCCATATTCAGATCTTCACCAAATTCGAATCTATTTGTCCTTGTCTCCCAATCTCCCAATGGTGAAGAATCATTTTAAAAATTCTAGTAGCCGGATCCGAATCCAGATCTTCACTAAAATCTAATAATTTCATCCTTGTGACATATGCTAGATCTCCGCCATATTCCGTCCGAAACATCCACAACTTTTGGAGATATCTTGTTCACAAACAAACAGACAGACAAACAGACAGGGGTGAAAACATAACCTCCATCCACCTTTGGTGGCGGAGGTAATGATTCAGACTGAACCAGGTGGGGTTTTAAGGATATAAATTTGATGCTGATTGTGATGGGATGCAGCTAAGCAGGCAGGTGCTGGAACAAGGAAGATGAACAGCTTGGGAGCCACTCCCCTCCAGTGTCCATGCTTCCCAGGTGGAGCCAGGGTCACTTGTCAGCATTGGCATTTGTCCGGCTGACATTTTCCCCTCTCCAGCTACTCACCTCTCTGCTGGCACTGCCACTCTTGAAAAAGGCCCAGCCAATCACATACATAGGTGGCAGGAAAGAGGTGCAGGAAAGCTTGTGGCCCAATCACATCTGAGAATAAAGAAGGGCATCACGCCATCTCGGTAACTCATCGTCGTGTCCGATCCTCATTAACCTGACCTGGACCGCTCGGTGCACACTAGAGGGACACAAAATGAGACCATCTAAGCATTCATTTGGACCAAGCCCGGCCCTCATACAAGCTGCACATCAGACCACTTAGCATTAAACATTAACCATATTTGAGGATTTTTTCATAAATCCTTAATGCAAAAATATACAGTGTTAAGGCCTTATTTCTATCTCGAACCACTTCACAACTCCTCACACTCTTCCATAAAGCGTAACACCAAATCCTCCCCTGGACCTCAGTCTCCTGACAAGGACATCAAGGCCAGGCCTAAACACACAAACATTCGTTCTTCAATTACCTTGTGAAATAAATCAGAGGGCGCTGTGGAAGACGAGGCCTTCGCTAACGTTGCATTCCCACCTTAAACATCCAAAATGTATTTCGAATAATGAAATCATTTTTTCATGGTTTTATTTCTTAATTACCTCCACCACCGAAAATTTCTTAATCCGGTGGACGAAGGTTATTTCACGTCTGTTTGTTTGTCTTCGTTTCCATCTGTTTGGCTGTTTGTTTGTCTATCTGTGAGCAGGATATCTCAATAAGTTGTGAACAGATTCGGACGAAATTTGATGGAAGATTGCGAGTGTGACAAGGACGATTTGATTAGATTTTGCTGGAGATCTGGATTTGAATATTATCATTTTAGTGGTTTTTCACCATTGAGAGGGAGGGCCAAACGATATACAGTACAGCACGACATTTCATAAAGTTGTGGACGGATTATGACAAAACTTGGTGGATGATTTGGGGAGGTGACAAGAACAAGCCGTGTAGATTTTGGTTCAGGTCCAGATACAGATCCGGCCTATCAGTGGGATACAAAACGTAAACTGTTCAATGTTCATCCTGGCAGAGGTGGAGGTATGCACTCTACCGAGTACCGCTCTAGTTACATCTTGCATTATTTTGTGCAGATCAAAGATTCACCCCTCATGATCACAATGTTTTTATTCGTGACATGTCATACATCTTTGGTGAAAATTCGCAATTATTTGCATTTTTTATCATTTGCATTTGCAATTATTTGCATACAATATCTGCCCTCGGTGCCCTAATACCTTTTGCAATTTTCGCCCTGGTGACCTTCAAAAATGTGTACTTTTTAAGGACAAACTGGATGAATATGATGCCATATGAACCATGCCATGCTCAATTTGTGAATTTCGTACACTGCTAACCACGTGTCGCATTGCTCAATGTCATGCCGCATTGCTCGTTGCCATGCCGCGTTGCTCGTTGCCATGCCGCGTTGCTCGTTGCCATGCCGCGTTGCTCGTTGCCATGTCACGTTGCTCGTTGCCATGTCGCGTTGCTCGTTGCCATGTCGCGTTGCTCATTGCCATGTCGCGTTGCTCGTTGCCATGTCTCGTTGCTCGTTGCCATGTCTCGTTGCTCGTTGCCATGTCGTGTTGCTCGCTGCCATGCCGCGTTGCTCGCTGCCATGCCGCGTTGCTCGTTGCCATGTCGTGTTGCTCGTTGCCATGTCGTGTTGCTCGTTGCCATGCTGCGTTGCTCGTTGCCATGCTTCGTTGCCATGCCGCATTGCTCGCTGCCATGCCGCGTTGCTCATTGCCTCATTGCTCGTTGCCATGCCACGTTGCTCATTGCCATGTCGCGTTGCTCGTTATCATGTCGCGTTGCTCGTTGCCATGTCGCGTTGCTCGTTGCCATATCGCGTTGCTCGCTTGGCTACGGTCCGCTTCGACATGAGAGATGCGTGACGAGGCATTCTTAACCTTGTCTAACCCTTGTATAATCCTCCAGCGGTGCACAAACAAACAGGACAACCTATCCCCATCCACGTGTCCTCAATACAGGGGGAAGAAAATCACGAACACAAATGGAGGTCTATACCTTAATTATATCAGCTGACCGCTACCCCTCACAAACGTAACGATATATATACCTCGTTCTTTTTTGGCATGGATTGGACTATTGTGAGTCTCTTTCATAGAACCTTTTCAGTGCCCCATGTACATTGAACTAGGAAATGACCTGCAAAAAACCACAACAAGCACCAAAACTATTAGCAGGTTTAATCTCTGCGACTTATTATCATCTATGAAATATCATCTTTTGAGCCTGAACCTGAACTTGAACTTGTCACACAAATCCCTAGGAATGATCAGCAAAACGCTGTCGGCTTGCATATATTCGCTGATCAATTGTTTGGTGGGTGCCATCGTCTATAAACGTGCATGGTGTCTCCTGTTTACAGCTGTTCCAAGAAAAGCATGTATAGTGGCTAGAAGGCCACAAAGCCTCACTTTTGAATTCCTATGTTGTTTCTGTTGCATATGGTGGTAAGTCGTCTAAATGCATGGCAGTCACTTCAAATGGTAATTAATGAATTACGAGATTGTGAAATGATGCACATTATGGAACTTGTTGGAAAGTGAGTTTGTGTACTATTTTCAGGTGCGCTGGGCAGACTTGGAAGAGAAGGAGAAAGTTGAACGGAAGCGAGCCATCGGCTTTGTCGTCGGTCAGACGGACTGGGATCGCATCACGGATGACAGCGGCGAGTTTGCTGCAAAGGCACTCAATCGTACGCACTACTTTTAGTCCCGGTCTCTATGGACATACCGCTTGCCCAAGGTGAGCAGCTGTTGCTGTAAATATTGCCACGGTTTCGTAAGTATTTTTATGGTGTCATGTCGTAATAGCCTTTGATAAGGCAGTTATACAACAATGTGCAATCATTTTGTAATGGCCTGTATCGTATTTCAATTTGAATCTTCCCATTTGCACTCGGTACCTGCTTGATTAAACATGTTGGTGCCTGTTCTACAAACAATGTGATGGCGTGAAATGAAATTATCTTAAGTGAAGGTAGATTTATCTTTTTCATAAAAATTGAAGCCTATGGTATAGTTTAAAGGCAGAAGGAATGATGGAATGTCCCAACAATAGGTTATTGGAGGAGAAGCCAGACATGGGACATGTGGTGAAATAATCATCCCTCAAACTCCAAGTGCGAGCTTTTATTCAATCAAGTCTCCACTCATCTTCAAAAGAACGGTGTACAGTAAGCAGGCAGTAATATAAGGTATTATTATGCAAATGAGTCACGACTCGAACTCAGTCTCAAGCAGACAGTCCCCTCACCCTCAATCCAACTTACTTATGAAGGCGTGACCACTAAAGAGAGAACTGCATCAGATGTAATTCCATAATTTCATCACATTCACCCACTAATTACATTTTCAGCAAGCCCGCATGCATATAACATCGGTCTATCTATTAAAGTCCAGCAAGCTCGCTAGCGTATAACATAGATCAATAACATGCAATCACTAACATGATAGCGAGGGTACGGCCTACCATCCCAACCGCTGTGGCCTACCATCCCAACCGCTGCGGCCTGCGACTTTCACGACCGGCCCGAGTCCTATAGGGAACGGATTCACTGGTTCCCTGGTTGTCCGGAGCTATGCCGAACGTCCTACCCGGAATCCCCTCCGCCACCGGTTCCAAAACCCTGGGCACGAAAGGCAGGCTTGGCTCCAATGAGGACAGAGTATTTGGCTCCCCTGTACCCCGCTTGTCACTTGTCCCGGTGCCGGGACTCTCCCCACACAGAGCTGGATGCAACACCGACACCGACACAGTGACCAAACGTCCATCGCCCATCCGTATGTGCGCATAATCCGGGTTGGCCTCGAGAACCTCGACTCAGTCAACCGCCGGCTCGTATTTACTCTGACGAATCATTCGTTTCAAATACGCAGGACCCGGCTCGGCTAGCCAGCCGGGCAACGATCGACCACTGGAGCTGCGTCTCTGGTAACGGAACATCCGATCGTGGGGCGTTTCATTAGTGGCGGTACATAACAGGGTACGAATCGCGTGTAGAGCCTCTGGCAAGACCAGACTCCATTGGTTATGGCTCAGCGACTGGGTCCTCATATGCATCTCCACCGCCTTCCAGACAATCCCATTAAGTCGCTCTACCTGTCTGTTACCTTCAGGATGATACGGGGTAGTCCGACTAGCCGCGATACCCTGCTCTAGGAGATAAGACCTCAACTCCTGGGACATAAAAGCAGCTCCCTGATCAGAGTGGACGAAAGCCGGAAAGCCGAACAACAGAAACAGCTGCCGCAGGGATCGGATCACCGTAGCCGATGACATATCTGTTCACGGAAACGCGAAGGGAAAGCGAGAGTACTCATCTACAACCGTGAGCATGCAGCGATGCAGCCCTGACACAGGTAGCGGCCCCTTAAAATCCATGCCCAGTCTCTCCCAAGGACGGCCGTCCTGAACCAGAGTTCCCATTGGCGGCTTGTAGAACCTGGGTTTCAGCTCAGCGCACACCGGACACTTCCGGCATAAGCGTCGTACATCGTCCACCGAGAAGGACAGATTGTGGCAACGGACAAAGTGGGCGAGTCGCGTCACCCCCGAATGACACAACAATTCATGTACAGTCACATGAAAAAGTAAGTACACCCCATGTAAAGTTTTGACTTTTTCAACATATTTCAACATACAGCTATTTGATCTTCATTTCAACAATATTGATAGATAAAGGTGATATAATATAACAAATATCATGAAACATTTACATTTTGTAGTCCATTGTATAATTTAAATAAACATAAATGCAAATTTCGCATGTGGAAAAAGTAAGTACACCCCTACATTTATCACTACTTCAAACACCTAAAATTATAATCAGGTGCACCAGCTCAGGTGCAAATGATTAGAACATCGTTAGAAAGGATCTTGGAGGAACTTGTCTTATTTAAACCTCAGACATTTAGTTTGGTTTGCTCTTTGTTGTTGAAGTGTGTGGCGTCACCATGCCTGGATCAAAAGAGCTCTGAGGCCTTCAAAAAGAAAGTTATAGATGCCTACGAGTCTGGGAAGGGATTTAAAAAGATCTCCAAACAATTTGAAATCAATCATTCGACTGTGCGGAAGATCATGTACAAGTGGAGAAGATTCCAAACAACTGCCAACTTGTTCAGGCCAGGCCGCCCCAGCAAGTTCAGCCCGAGAGCAGACCGCAAGATGCTGAAAGAAGTCTCTAAGAACCCCAGAATGTCATCATGGGACCTACAGATAGTTCTTGCCACTGTTGATTTCAAAGTGCACGAGTCTACCATTAGAAAGAGGCTGCACAAATTTGATCTACATGGGAGGTGTGCCAGGAGGAAACCTTTGCTGTCCAGAAAGAACATCAGGGCAAGACTAAAGTTTGCCAATGAACACCTAGGCAAAGACCAGCACTTCTGGAACAATGTGCTCTGGACAGATGAGTCAAAGGCAGAGCTATTTGGCCACAGTACCAGAAGACATGTTTGGCGAAAACCAAAGACAGCATTTGACCACAAGAACCTGATACCAACTGTAAAGCATGGTGGTGGAAATATTATGGTTTGGGGCAGCTTTGCTGCATCAGGGCCTGGGCAGCTCACCATCATAGAATTCACTATGAATTCTTCATTGTACCAGAGGGTGCTTGAGGATAATGTGAGGCCATCTGTCGGAAAGTTGAAGCTCACCCGAAGGTGGACCTTGCAACATGACAATGACCCAAAACATACCAGTAAATCCACCAAGGAATGGCTGAAAAGAAAGAAATGGAGGGTTCTGGAATGGCCAAGTCAAAGCCCGGATCTAAATCCCATCGAGATATTGTGGGGGCATTTGAAACGAGCTGTGCATGCAAGAAACCCCTCAAACATCGCACAGCTGAAAGAATTCTGCATGGAGGAGTGGGCAAAAATTTCTCCCAGTCAATGTCAGAGACTGGTAGACAGTTATAAGAAACGCCTACTTGAGGTTGTTTCTGCCAAAGGGGGCAATACCACCTATTAGAGCCAAGGGTGTATTTACTTTTTCCACATGCGACATTTGCATTTATGTTAATTTAAATTACTAGGGCATGCCCGTACTATATATATATCTAAAATTATATCCCCCCCCTCTATTTACATGAAATGGTTTGGTCCATTCGCAAAGCCAAAGCGGACGGCTTGCGAGTACGGTGACAATCCCCCCCCTCTATTTACATGAAATGGTTTGGTCCAAAGCGAACGGATTGCGAGTACGGTGACAATCCCCCCCCCCCCCCCCCCCCTCTATTTACATGGAATGGTTTGGTCCAAAGCGAACGGCTTGCGGAGTTTGGTAAAGAAATCGCCATAGCTCGGTAACTACTTGTCCGATTAATTTAAAACCTTGAAAAGGCACATCCTCGGGTCCCCAGCAATATACCTGGCAAGTTTCAAGTATATCGGACCGGTAGTTGTCGAGAAACAGCGGTCGCATACACACACACAGACACACACACACACACACAGAGATTACTGGCATTATAGATAGATACAATGGACAACAAAATGTAAATGTTTCATGATGTTTGTTATATTATATCACCTTTATCTGTCAATATTGTTGAAATGAAGATCAAATAGCTGTATGTTGAAATATGTTGAAAAAGTCAAAACTTTACATGGGGTGTACTTACTTTTTCACGTGACTGTATGACCTGTAAATCTGGGGGTAAGGGATCCATACCCGCACAGACCGGTCTCGACAGCGCGTCAGCGGCCAGATTCTCCCGACCCGGCCGGTGGACTATTTTGTAACAATAGTCAGCTAGTTCTATTCTCCATCTCAATATTTTCTCATTCTTAATGCGTTGTGCGTGCCGATGGTCGTACATGAACGCGACAGACTTTTGATCGGTCATCAGCTGAAACTCCTTGCCCAGAAACAAGTGGCGCCACCGCCTAACTGCCTCTATGATAGCGTACGCCTCCTTCTCGATAGCAGAGTGGCGGCATTCTCTCTGGGTCAGAGTGCGGGAAAAGAAGGCCACAGGGCGACCCCCTTGTGTGAGAGTCGCCGCAATCGCACAATCCGAGGCATCTGTCTCGACCAAGAACGGTATCACGTCATCTATGGAGGTCACCCTCGCCCCGTCGATATCTTCCTTCAGCTGCTGGAAAGCAGCCTTGGTAGCCATAGATAAGGGAAAGACCGTGCAACCAACCAAACGCCTAATCTTCTCCAAGTAACCCTGCACCCACCAATAATAGTGTGCGAATAGCCCTAAGGCCCGCCGCAACAAGGCCTTATCACTAGGAGACGCCATGTCAAGCAAAGGCCGCAGGCGCTCGGCGTCTGGTTTTATCTCCCTCCACCCCGGTCACCGTGTACCCGAGGAGGTCGATTGTCCTGGCCGCATCGTGGCACTTATCTTCATTGAAAGTCAGATTGTACTTTTTCGCCACGTCCAGGAATCGTCGCAAGTTGGCGCCGTGGTCGTCCTGAGCGTGCCCACAGATAGTCACGTTATCCACGTACACGAAAATGTCCCTTAATTGCTCTTTAGTCACAATATCATCGATTGCGCGCTGAAAGCAAGCCAACCCGTTAGTCACCCCAAAGGGTATGCGGCGGAACTGATATAGCCTCTGGCCGGATTCAAACCCCGTGTAAGGTTTGTCCGTCTCACGTATCGGAATCTGATGGTACGCCCTTTTCAAGTCCAGGGTGCTAAAAACACTCGGTACTTAGCCACGTCGCGTTACTAGATCGTCTATCTCGGTAACGGATACGCGTCCAGCTGAGTGAATCTATTTATAGTCTGCGAGTAATCGACGACTAGGCACTTCCTATGCTTGTCCAAATGCACCACCAGCACCTGAGCCCTCCACGGGGAAGTACTCGGCTCTATGATCCCTTCTCGCAGCAATCGTCTGGTCTCGTCAGCAATGAACAGCATGTCCGCCCGAGAATAGCGTCTAGACTTGACTGTTTGCGGTTTACAGTCGGCCGTCAAACTAGGAAAGAGAGCCGGAGGCTCTATGGCCATCTCAGCCAGTCTGCAGACCGAAAGTGTATACTCCCCACATCCAACCCGCTCAAGGCGGCCATGTCTCTGCAAGAAATCATGTCCCAGTAGCACATCCGCACACAGATCCGGCATTATTAAGAATTTAACATCGGAATATTCCACATCGTTGATAACCAGATTAACCATGCACAAGCCCTTAGTGCGAGCGCACAACCCCGACGAGGCCATATAGATGCGCCGCTGGCCTCGACCTATGGTCCACCCATATCTCTGCCCCAAAGCTTGACTAACGAAGCTCGTACTGCTCCCCGTATCAATCAGCGCGTCAGCCGATTCTCCCTCCACGAGGACAGGGAGCACAGCTCAAGTGAGGCTACGTGATAGCCCGCGGGCCCCAGTACGTGCAGCACGGGACGTGTTGTGCCAGCAAGGAAGTCAGCCCCGGCGAGGGTCGAGCGCCGCGTTTTCGCCGCGTGGCAAACTTTTGCAAAATGTCCTTTTCTTCCACAATTATGACACTGCGCGTGTCTAGCCGGGCAAAGAGACCAAGCGTGACGCTTATTGCCGCAGAAATAACAGCGTGGAGTGTTCTCTGAAAAAGAGGAAGAAGAAGCCGTGGCGGCCTGTCTCAAAGGCTCCTCGTCCTGGGCTGGCGGCACGTCGATTGATCCAGCCGGCGCTGCGGCGTCAGCGAGAGAACGCTCCGCCATAACATTCCACTCCGCGTGAGTGTCCGCGGTAGCCCCCGCCGTTATGTACGGGCGGCCGTAAGCCGCTGAGCGTGTGTGAGCCAACTGCAAAATCCGGGCTTGCTCGAAAGCTTCGTAGAGTGATAAAGTCTTGTTCTGTAATCGCAATCGTATGGCGGATGAAGAGATCCCCACCACAATTGCATCACGCATTAAATCATCCGTTGATTTGGTGACTGTGCGTGGCACTATAGGGCAATCCTTACCGAGACGTCTCAGCTATTGAAGGTATTGCTCCAGCGACTCGGACGGCTCTTGTCGGCGTGGAATGTTATGGCTGGCCAATATGTGGCGTCCGTACAGAGCACTCTTTGGCTTGACGTAATGACCTTTCATAGTGTCGATGGCATCCTCATAAGTTTCGCAATGAGAAAAGTAGCCATAGACCGTGGTGGTCACATGACACACTAGTATCGAGAGCTTCTGTTGGGCCGTTAAGTTTGGCACGACTGCCAGATAGTTCGTTAGTGCACAGAACCAATGGGCCCAAAGCTCGGCCTCGTCCGGCACTTGAGGATCCCCAGCGAAGTGCTCAAGCTTCAGCAGCTTCTCCATGCTGCCGCGAGGAGACGGCACGTTCAAGCGAGGAAGTTGATTGAATAAAAATGTGGTGAAATAATCATCCCTCGAACTCCAAGCGTGAGCTTTTATTCAATGAAGTCTCCACTCATCTACAAAAGAATGGCGTAGAGAAAGCAGGCAGTAATATAAAGTATTATTAAGCAAATGAGCCACGAGCAAAGAAGCATACGAAACTTACCAACTCAAACTCAGTCTCAAGCAGACAGTCCCCTCACCCTCAATCCAACTTATTTATAAAGGCGTGACCACTAGAGAGAGAACTGCATCAGATGCGATTCCATAATTTCATCACATGTCATATGGCCAAACAATGGCAATACAATAATTAAAAGTGGGATAAACCTTCCATGTCTGCGTAGGATGAAGAAAGCAGATCCTGCTGCTCATTAGAGCCTTGATAACATAGTGTGTGTTTGTGCGTGCGTTTTTTTTTTTGTTATGGTATAACTAGCTTCATTAATTGCTAAACTGAATACTGCAGTATAACTAGCTTTAATCTTACGTATTTTATTTTCCCAGGAGGTTCACGAAGTCCTCACTGGGCTCTTAACCCTGTTTGTTTTGTGTGTGTTTTTTTTTAATATAAATAAAAACCTGAGAAGGGCCTTCCAACCTGAAAGCGACATGATAGTAAGCACAATGCACAGGTCACCACTTCATCTCCATTTCCCGAAGCAATTGCTGCTATGGGACTCGATTTGTGCCTTACTGCTTCATAAAATTAGGTTTTTTTACTTAATTTTTATATTTCATCTCGTATCAATGTGAAGCTGTTTGATTCTCCAGTATCCTCTCTGTTCAAAATTATCCCATGAGTTTGAGAAATGACTGTACAGTATAGTGTTTGTCATTTATAGGGCAGGTGCTGACATTTTAAACCTGTAGTGTTATCTTGTCTTCTGATGCCAACATGTTCTGACTTCTGCAGAGTTGACTTGAAAGAAGGCTTTCATTGGGTCATGTGACTGATTCTGCAGAACTGCAGCCATTGTGCTGTGCCAAGCTTGCTGATGGCTGGGAGATCTTCCATTAAATGGCATACAGAGCAAGCATCCCATCAGATCAATCCAATTACATTTTGATTATTGCCTACTAATCAGTTGTATCTCTGTTGTTCCGGCCTGGGTAACATTCACATGATTTTTTTTGTTTGTTTTTTGGTAGGTTCTCATTTCACTTTTGCAAGTGTCTGTGCTCTGTATTCCTAGTTTGCTGATTTTTCTATAATAAATGTTTTGTTCCCCTGATGAGGATATTGACCTGTATTTTACTTTGTTGTCAACATTTGATTCAAAAATATATTCAAACGTAAAGCACCATCACTGGCACGAAGACCAATTAATTCAAACAATTGGTCATTTTTACTGGGACTTTATAATACTTTATAATTTTTAAGGTTGTGAAAGGAATATTGGAGAGAAGAGCAACTGGGGCTCATGTGTCCCGAACCGCGCTCTCTGTACTCACCCTTTCCAGACGTACCCAACTGCTTTTGCACTCTGTCTTTTCCAGCTGAGAAGGTGGAGAAGTTTCTGGCAACCATCGACTCTGAATCTGCAACTGATTCAGACTCTGAATCTGTAATCTGCAACTGCAACTGAACAGACGGCATCAGCCCACTGGTCATAAAATCCTGCTCTGCCGCTCGATCTCACCCTCTCTCTGTTCTCTTCACCCTCTCTTTTGCTCAAGGTCATCTGCCAACTGCTTGGAAATCAGCTAACATCACTTCATTGCATAAAAAGGTGAAATAATGGATCCCCCTAACTACAGACCAATCAGCTTACTTGCAAACGTCAGCAAGGTCATGGAATCCATCATCACAGTTGACATCAAATCCTTCCTCTCCTCCAATGGCTTGATCTCTAATCATCAATTTGGATTCCGCCCAGGCCACTCTACTCTGGACATGTTACTGTCTCAACAATGGTTGGAAGTCCTCAATGCCAAACAGGAAATCAGAGCTGTCTCCCTTGACATTTCATGTGCTTTTGATATAGTCTGGCACCCCACCCTGCTCACCAAACTCTCCTATGGTATCCATGGAAAACTCCACGCATGGCTCGTGGACTTCCTCTTCTGTCGTAGTCGATGTGTGGCCCTGAATGGAATTCTCTCATCTCCTCTTCCAGTCCAGGCTGGAGTTTCTCAAGGCAGTGTTCTGGGCCCTCAGCTTTTTATGGTCTTCATCAATGATCTCTCCGATTCTCTAGAAAATCCTCTCTATCTCTTTGCTGATGACTCCACTTTCTGTGGCTCCATACCTCATCCCTCAGATCGGCAGTCTGCAGCCTCCTCACTCTCTGCAGACCTGGACAAAATCAGACTGGTCAAACAAGTGTAACATGTCTTTCAATCCTGACAAATCTCACACTCTCACTTTGTTTCTCTGAAAAGACCATCTGGAAAACCCTCCCATCCACTTTCTCAACAATCCTCTTCAAGAAGTTCTGTCACTCAAGCTTTTGGGTCTCACTGTCTGCCATGATCTTTCTTGGGAAAACCACATTTCCAAGCTGGCCTCCAAAGCCAGTCGCCGACTGGACATCCTCCGTCGTGCGAAGTACTTCCTTGGCACACCTGAGCTCCTCACCACATACAAGGCTTTCATCCACAGCTTGATGGAGAACTTCTCTCCCCTCTGGGCTGGTGCACCTGCCTCGCACCTAGCTCGGGTTCAGGCTGTTGAATCCAAAGCTTTCAGAATCATAACTCCCCCTGCTCTGTCTGTGCTCTGTCCCCCAAATATTCCTGCATTACCGTCATTTCCCACGTTAAATCCTTAAAGTTTGTAAGATAGTCCAAATTTATCGGATTTTCTCCAAATTTGTTGTAGTCGGGTGTTCAACCACTCCAGCGACTACCAAAACTGAAAACAGAAATTGAATCCAAGTTGATATAAATCTGTGAGGGCGTTTGAAGCAAACCCCCATTTTTTAACCAGAGGAATGCCTTTTCAAAGTCATAAAACAGGATTCCGAAGCCATCTATCGTCCCATCCTAACATAACCTGAAAGCTGTTAACTTTAGGCATGTAATGATGTTCATAACATTAACCAAAACCTTCATTTTGACAACTTTATTCACTGAAGGCCGTGCGGCCTAGAATCTAGCCAAGACTAAGCTGAATAATGTACATATTACTAATGCAGTACATATTTTAAAACAATAAATCGAAAACTACAAACCTCACAAAGACAAGACTTACCTTATTCTTCTCTGGGCACCTGTCTTTCCAAATATCCACACCTATCCACAGGACTGATGCTGGAAATTTGTCACTACTGTCTAATCTCTAAACCCAGCTCACGTTCCCTGTTCGTGAGTGAACGATCTCAATAGGCTGTGTTGAGGCACACTTTTATGCACATAAACCAAGTCATGTGCACTCATTGAATACTTATAAAATTTAATATCACCGATAAAAATGCTCATTCTGTTACAATAGCAATACATGGTGTAATCAACTCACACAGCACAAGGACCCTGGGCCGACAGAGTATTCTCCCCGATCGCACTGTTTTTGCCTCTTTTATATCAATTAGAACAAAGGGAGAATATTTGATCAGGTCCTCACAGTGGGGTGGGCAGGAAGGAGGAGATCGGGGGACGAGGGATTCTGATAAGGGATTGGGGTGGGGTAGATTGGGGTTTGAGGAATCACTGATAAGGAAGTAGGAAGTGGGGAGGGGATTGATCGGGGGCCGAGGAACCACTGATGAGGAGGCAGGGAGTGGGGAGGGGGTAGCTCGGAGATTGAGGAATCCTCGATTATGTCGCTATATTCGCAGTGGGTCACTTGAATCAGAAGATAATTGTCAAAGCTTTTACAAACCTTATCCCCAATTAGTATTTACACAGGACTACAAAGGTATGTATATCTTTCCATCACAAAGGCACCTGTTGAGTCAACTAAAGTCTGAATTATACTCTTGAATTCCTAAGTTTGTAATACATACAGTCACGTGAAAAAGTAAGTACACCCCTTGTAAAGTTTTGACTTTTTCAACATATTTCAACATACAGCTATTTGATCTTCATTTCAACAATATTGATAGATAAAGGTGATATAATATAACAAATATCATGAAACATTTACATTTTGTAGTCCATTGTATAATTTAAATAAACATAAATGCAAATTTCGCATGTGGAAAAAGTAAGTACACCCCTACATTAATCACTACTACAAATACCTAAAATTAGAATCAGGTGCACCAGCTGAGGTGCAAATGATTAGAACATCGTTAGAGAGGATCTTGGAGGAACCTGTCTTATTTAAACCTCAGACATTTAGTTTGGTTTACTTTTTGTTGTTGAAGTGTGCGGCGTCACCATGCCTCGATCAAAAGAGCTCTCTGAGGCCTTCAGAAAGAAGGTTATAGATGCCTACGAGTCTGGGAAGGGATTTAAAAAGATCTCCAAACAACTTGAAATCAATTATTCGACTGCCCGGAAGATCATCTACAAGTGGAGAAGATTCCAAACAACTGCCAACTTGTTCAGGCCAGGCCGCCCCAGCAAGTTCAGCCCGAGAGCAGACCACAAGATGCTGAAAGAAGTCTAAGAACCCCAGAATGTCATCACGGGACCTACAGGTGGCTCTTGCCACTGTTGATGTCAAAGTGCATGAGTCTACCATTAGAAAGAGGCTGCACAAATTTGATCTACTGGGAGGTGTGCCAGGAGGAAGCCTTTGCTGTCCAGAAGGAACATCAAGGCAAGACTAAAGTTTGCCAATGAACACCTAGGCAAAGACCAGCACTTCTGGAAAAATGTGCTCTGGACAGATGAGTCAAAGGTCGAGCTATTTGGCCACAGTACCAGAAGACATGTTTGGTGAAAACCAAAGACAGCATTTGACCACAATAACCTGATACCAACTGTAAAGCATGGTGGTGGAAGTATTATGGTTTGGGGCAGCTTTGCTGCATCAGGGCCTGGACAGCTCACCATCATAGAATCCACGATGGATTCTTCATTGTACCAGAGGGTGCTTGAGGATAATGTGAGGCCATCTGTCGGAAAGTTGAAGCTCAACCGAAGGTGGACCTTGCAACATGACAATGACCCTAAACATACCAGTAAATCCACCAAGGAATGGCTGAAAAGAAAGAAATGGAGGGTTCTGGAATGGCCAAGTCAAAGCCCGGATCTAAATCCCATCGAGATGTTGTGGGGGAATTTGAAACAAGCTGTGCATGCAAGAAACCCCTCAAACATCGCACAGCTGAAAGAATTCTGCATGGAGGAGTGGGCAAAAATTTCTCCCAGTCGATGTCAGAGACTGGAAGACAGTTATAAGAAATGCCTACTTGAGGTTGTTTCTGCCAAAGGGGCCAATACCACCTATTAGAGCCAATGGTGTACTTACTTTTTCCACATGCAAAATTTGCATTTATGTTCATTTACATTATACAATGGACTACAAAATGTAAATGTTTCATGATATTTGTTATATTATATCACCTTTATCTATCAAATATTGTTGAAATGAAGATCAAATAGCTGTATGTTGAAATATGTTGAAAAAGTCAAAACTTTACATGGGGTGTACTTACTTTTTCACGTAACTGTGTATATATATATATATATATATATATATATATATATATATATATATATATATATATATATATATATACACACACACACACACACACACACACACACACACACACACACACACACACACACACACACACACACACACATACTAGCGGGGTCACCCGTGGGAATCCCACGGGCATGGATGTGTGTGACATTTCGACATATTGAGTTATATGCTGCACATTCATTTTTACAAAATGGTTACTGGCAAGTCATCAAATCCAGAAATGGTGTGATGAACACAATTTATTTATTTCACATAATATGTGACCCCTCACTCCTCTCCACCTGACACTCTCCTGTCTCCACCTGACACTCTCCTGTCTCCACCTGACACTCTCCTCTCTCCACCTAGCACTCCTCTCCTCTCCAAACCCTCACATCCCTCTCCTTTCCAATCCCTCACCTCTCCAATCCCTCACACTCCTCTCCTCTCCAATCCTTCACACGCCTCTCCAATCGCGCCTCACACTCCTCTCCAATCGCGCCTCACACTCCTCTCCAATCGCGCCTCACACTCCTCTCCAATCGTGCCTCACACTCCTCTCCAATCGTGCCTCACACTCCCCTCCAATCACTCCTCTGCAATCGTGCCTCACACTCCTCTCCAATCACGCCTCACACTCCTCTCCAATCGTGCCTCACACTCCTCTCCAATCGCGCCTCACACTCCTCTCCAATCGCACCTCACTCGCCTCTCCAATCGGCTTTCCCCGTCTCGTTTCTCTCCTTTTGCTCCCGTCTCGTTCTTTTTCTTGCTCCAAATCGGCCCGTCGGAATCGGAAATCGGCCCGTCTCGCCCGTCGGAATCGGAAATCGGCCCGTCTTGCTTTTGTGCTTGTGCGTAAATAAATTGTGTTCATGACACCATTTCTGGTGTTGGGCTAGCGGCTAGGGTGCCGGCTTAGGATCCTGGGTTCGAATCTCGGTCGATCGCCGAATTAATGCCAGGGGGGTTGACTCAGCCTGTCATCCTTCCGAGGTCGGCAAATTGAGTACCAGTTCACTGGTAATTCCCTGTTTGTCGTTGAAGGCGGCAAAAAGGGTTGGCGTCAGGAAGGGCATCCGGCCGTAAAACATTGCTTCAAAAAGGGGACAAAAAAACAACAACTACCACGGTCCCCGAAAAGGCCAACCCCCGCTTTGCGGGGAAAAATGGCCTCTAAACGGTGGTTTTTACACCATTTCTGGATCTGATGACTTGCCAGTAACCATTTTGTAAAAATGAATGTGCAGCATCTAACTCAATATGTCGAAATGTCACACACATCCATGCCCGTGGGATTCCCACGGGTGACCCCGCAAGTTTGCATTGACGTTCGTCGATGGACTCGTTCGCCCGTCTCATTCGTTTTCTTGCTGCATCCTGTTCAAGTCTGCGTTCTTCATCGATCGTCTCATTCATTTTGGAAATAGAAGTTTCCACGCAGCGCATGAATTGTCACGATCCTCAAGAGGAATTTGTCTCGTAATCATCAAATGATAAATGGCAAGTAAATTATATTGTGGAAAATTAAAGATTTCAAATAAACCTATTTAAAGTGTATTCGCACATAACTAATTTTAAAAAACGAAGAAATATCTCTCGGTAATTTCCTGAAACATATTTTACTTCCGGCTAATAATGTTGAATTAAATAAAAACGAAGAAATATATGTCGGCATCATTGTTGACGTTTTTGTGACGACTGTCATCAAACGAAAAAGTAATATATCTTAACGGAAAAGCAAAAGCGAATTTTTAATATATATCGACACGTTGCCGTCGGTGTCATGTTGGGCGGTGTATGATACACCATGACGCGATTTTTAAAAATATATCTCTGCATTTTCCCGCGTGTGTGGAATGTTCTCAATTATTGCTGACACCGAGTCCAAAACCATCGATAAAAATGAAATCATATGGTGAGTTAGATTGGAGATAAAGGCGTGAGAGAGACTCAATGGCCTTGAAGTTGAAGTTACAGGCGTTTGAGAATTCATTTCGTTCTATAAACGGCAACTTTCATTGGATTTCCTTCCCGTTTTTTTTCAACCGAGTCGAAAACTATGTTAGCGACTGTGAAAAATGAAATGATATATCGAATTTTTAATATGTATCGACACGTTGCCGTCGGTGTCATGTTAGGCGGTGTATGATACACCATGACGCGATTTTAAAAAATATATCTGCATTTTCCCGCGTGTGTGGAATGTTCTCAATTATTGCTGACACCGACTCTAAAACCATCGATAAAAATGAAATCATATGGTGAGTTAGATTGGAGATAAAGGCGTGAGAGAGACTCAATGGCCTTGAAGTTACAGGCATTTGAGAATTCATTTCGTTCTATAAACGGCAACTTTCATCGGATTTTCTTCTCGTTTTTTTTCAACCGAGTCTAAAACTATGTTAGCGACTGTGAAAAATGAAATGATATATCGAATTTAAAATAGATATCGACACATTGCTGTCGGTGTCATGTTGGGCGGTGTATGATACACCATGACGCGATTTTAAAAAATATATCTCTGCATTTTCCCGCGTGTGTGGAATGTTTGTGGAAAATTAAAGATTTCAAATAAACCTATTTAAAGTGTATGCGCACATAACTAATAAAAAAAACGAAGAAATATCTCTCGGTAATTTCCTGAAACATATTTTACTTCCGGCTAATATGTTGAATGAAATAAAAACGAAGAAATATATGTCGGCATCATTGTTGACGTTTTTGTGACGACTATCATCAAACGAAATAGTAATATATCATAACGGAAAAGCAAAAGCGAATTTTTAATATATATCGACACATTGCCGGCGGTGTCATGTTGGGCGGTGTATGATACACCATGACGCGATTTTAAAAAATATATCTCTGCATTTTCCCGCGTGTGTGGATTGTTCTCAATTATTGCTGACACCGAGTCTAAAAGTAAAACCATCGATAAAAATGAAATCATATGGTGAGTTAGATTGGAGATAAAGGCGTGAGAGAGACTCAATGGCCTTGAAGTTACAGGCCTTTGAGAATTCATTTCGTTCTATAAACGGCAACTTTCATCGGATTTTCTTCCCGTTTTTTTTCAACCGAGTCTAAAACTATGTTAGCGACTGTGAAAAATGAAATGATTTATCGAATTTGATTTGAAATAAAACTGGGGGAGAGCAAGACACCACGGGCCTACAAAACAGGACTCAAAGCTATGCGAGTTAATAAAATGGTGGATATTTGTTTATAGCCACTCCCAGAATGGGTGGAGCTATGGGTGGAGCTACTCTGCAAACCGAGTAAGCCACACCCCGGACAGACACCCAACAGATAGACAGACAGACAGACAGAATCATCTACGGCTATTATAATATAGATATATATATATATATATATATATATATATATATATATATATATATATATATATATATATATATATATATATATATATATATATATATATATACATATATACATACATACATACATACATACATACATACATACATACATATTGTTACAGATCGCGGATTAAGATGTTATTTACCGAGCGGTGGTATTGCCGCGACCTAACAGGATCCCCGACTCACCCAGAACTTTGGCCGTATCGCACCACAGCTGCCCAATAGGGAAAAGACAAAGGCGACGAATGCAAAGAGGAAAACGAAGGCAAAGAAAGGTTTGGAAATACGACTGAATTTATTGACTATTTACACACAAGCAAAAAGGAGCAATCAAGTTTATTTACAACACATAAGACGCAGGTGACACAGTGCAAATTTTAGCTTATCTACAGACTTAATTAACCCAGGACAGAACAAACAAAAGACACTGACTCACGCGGGGAATTGCAGGAATGGCAGGATGTGGATGGCTGGAGGGAGAGGGAGGTCCAAGGGGGTCCCGCAGCACAACCGGCGCGTTTAGCAGCCGCCGTTCAGGCCAGGCCCCACGCTGCTGTTTTGGCTGCTGTTTTCGTCGCGTGCTTTGCCAGGCCTTGTCCCACTCGTCTTTTCCAAACCCTCAACTCTTTCTTGTTTCTCTCACTCCTCACCACCGACTCCTCACCGCAACCAACTGACCACCGACTCCTTACCAACGCAACCACTGACCCTCCTCAGGCAACCGACTCAGACCAACTCCTTGTGACCAACTCCAGGCCTTTCTGTCTTCTGCTCTCCTCTGTAAAAACGCATCTCTTCCTGGACACGCCCTGCCTTGGGTTATATAGGCCCCCGCCCCTCAACCTTTGCGAACCTCCCCGATCGCTCTTCCTCCGCCCTCTCTAGCCAAACCCCTGGCTCATGGTTGGTCGAGTGGGGCTGGCTCACTCCTCCCCTCTATGACGAGGTGGAGACCCGCCTTTCTTCCCCGACTCGAGCCTCGTGTACAATGGCGGTTATTGGAGGGGAGGTAATATGGGCAATCAAGGCTCGTCAATGACGAGAGGGGATGTAATATGAAATGGAGATCTTGGGGATGGGAAGGAAAGGGGATCTATTCTCTTTCACTGGTGCAATGGAGTATTTCAATTAATGGAAGACACAGCCTTACGCTAATACACATAATAAGGATATAACTGTCAAAAAAGATATATCGTGTCCTGCATGTATGTTTTATGGACTAACTACGGGAACGCCCTTTGACCTTTATACAACCACAAACGGAGGGAGGAGGGGTGATATTTTACAACAACCTTTTACAACAACATTTTACCACAACAATAAAATAAAAAAACATTCTCATATCCACAACACTGCACCCTCCTCCCCTTAGGCACGTACCGGGCCTATAACTTTTACCTTAGTGTGGCACGTAGGTGTAGTTCCCTCTACTTTTAACCTGACCCTGAGTGCGACAGTTTTAAAACATAAATAAATGTGTCCCGCTGCTCCATTGCACCCTGCCTAACAGACTTACGCCCACAGTTAACCGAATTGCGGAATGGTCTTCAAACTATACACTGACGGTGGGAAGCATTATTTACAATGACGCTATTTTTATTTACAAAACTAACCCAGGACCTGTGATTGTTCTTTCTGGGGGGGAGACAGTCTGCTCTGCATCGACGCACCATGAACGCACCCAAAAACGCACCAATACACACCCAAGCACCAATCGGTGCAGTCACCATTGTTCATCAATGTTCAACAATAAAATAAATTCAACAACCCCTAACCCTGCAGGTGATCTCTTGCTCTTCGGCTCCCTCTGCTGGTTATTATTATTTGGTCTTCCAGATGTTGTCATTCTTTTGCTTTGCTTACTGGCGGCCTATTTTCAATAAAGTGTGCCCAATGTGTCCTTTTTATTTGCTTTATTTATGGCCCACAGGGCGACTATGTGTGGTTCACCTGTGGGGCATCGGTGCCCTGTGGCCAAGGTCCGCCAGCAAGATTTCGGGCCCTCATGGCCGGTTCCAGCAGAGGGGCCATGCCCCAACCCATGGGGTCCATAAGTGGTGCTCGGCCACAGACATGTGGTCCATAATGTGGTGCATCGATGCAGACAGCTGGTTCTGGGAATTTCGGGCGCACAATGGCCGACCCACGCACGCTCCCCTCGGCGCCCAACGGCGCACAGGTCATGTGGGAAAGACAATTGAGCGAGGGGTAAGGTCACAAGGGTACACATCAATAAGGCAATGCAAGGCGAAATGCGTACGGAGGGCGAAGTGAGAAAGCTCGTCCCTACCGTACGTCACCCCGCTGTCACCTACCCTACCCTTGCCCTTACCCCATATGTACAAAAATCTACACATTTACAAATTCGTCACTACTGTCACGTCTTCCCCATATTTCCCCTATACCAAATTCATCACCACAATCCCTCTAACCAAAATTTGCCATCACCAATTCATCATCAATCCTCAAAAGGAGGGAGAGATGGAATTACGCACAATGTCACACCCACGTCATGATGCGTCTCACAATCCAACATTTGCATCATAAAAAATAATTAAACATGGCATGGTGCGGAGTACCTGTCACCTCAGGTGAGTGGATGCAGATGGTGCGAGGAGATCCTTCATCCTAACTATCCTCTAAATGATTTTAACACACTTTACACTACCCGGGGTCTTTCCCTGCCAATCCATTGGCCAACTTACACTATGGGTTCTAATAACCAATTCCCATTGACCAAACTGTGGTGCTTCTCAATTTGGGGTCTCACTCCCCCGATTCATCTCCCGGTGCCCTCGCACAATTTCTGGGCTGCGACGTGTAACTCTCCCAGCAGGTCTACCCACCTGCACACCTCCACCACTGTAGTTGCCACCCGAGCTTACCTAGCTCCTCACCCTAACCTATCTAACTGGGGCAGGCCCCTCCTGGCTCTGTCACCCCACTCGGTGCCCTCTGGCCCTGGGCTACCCGGGTCCGTCCTCCGGATCCTCGGGCCCCATCCACAACAACTACTACCGGCTCCCAGAGCCCACCTGCGGCCTCACCTGGCCGACATCCTTACAGTGGTGGAGCGCCCAACCAACTACACACACTAACAGGCTACACGCCCAGCCATTTCCACAACACTAATGCACCCATCCAAATACCATTCTGTCACCCGCACCACAGATGCCAATATCCAACCACAATTTACCTATACCTTCTACCTAACACTTACACTACCCGCCCCGGGTACTCGTGAAAGGGGTCCACTCTTCCCCCATCCACACCTTCGCACCATGCACACCACTCCGTACCACTTACTCCAACTCTCTCCACACCACTCATTCTCTGCTCCATATATTCCACACACCTGTACTTGCACACCTGTGCTCTCACACCTGGTGCCACCTGCACCCTTCTCTCCCCAAGCGCATTCGTGCTGATCCACACACTCACTACTCATACACTGCTCCACACACCTGTCCCGTTCTCACACAGCATCATCTCATCTAACTACTCCCCTCTGAAACTTGCGCTTCCCAGTCGTCCCTTTAAACTATTGCGCTCCCACGTCATTATAATCCATACTAATCTACCTGCGTCCCCACTACAGGTATCAGTCACTAACTAAACTTAACGTTACCTAATGTCAATCTCTTCTAGATCCCTAACAATATAACCTAACCCACCCGGGCTAGTTTTCACTGCCATACACCCCATAAGCTATAGCGCATTTGCCCCCATCTGTGAGGGATGGTGGATTTGCCATCCCACCACATCGGGGGTCTCTCACTATCAATTTGGCACACCTAAACCCAACCAATCAAAAATTCTGCCAATCATCGTACCAATCATCAAATTTCGCCTTTTTCTAATTTCGGGGCCGAAACACTATCATCACCCGTCTACTTATTACATCCTCTCGGTGCGCCAATTCCCTTCTAAAGCTCGGCTTCGTACAGCCGAGCCATGAACGCGGGTTCTTTTGTGCCGGCGGCTGGGTGCGTCCCGCATTCGGGGCAGGGGCGGGGGCTTACCCGGGCCGAGATCCCACGCACCACCTCGGCGTGGAGCCATCCAATGTCCCGATCTCGACCTGCCGGCACGTCTCAATAGAAAGTGGTCGCCATGACGACCCTTCCTATCGGGCGGCCCGCTCCGCCTAGTGGAGCCCGGACGCGGCCGTTCCAAGCGAGGCCCAGCGTGGATCGCGCACGGCGGTCCTTTCGAACCCGCCGTGGCTCGGATCCCCGCTGGTTCTCGCGGCACGCGAAGCTGCCCGACGCGCACCGAGGGCCCGATTCGGCTATACGTCGCTCTAACCGCTACTCCGTTTACCGTCGATGCCTTACCTGGATGCTTATACCCCGCAGCCCGTTCCTTGCTCACACATCCAGCCGTCTCCATGCTCCTCGTACCTTTCCTTACACACCTCGGTACACTCATTCCACTCCCAGCCTTGGTCACACACCTGACCACCGAACACTTTGGCACACATTCGTTGGTCGCACACCTCACCAACACACCTCTTCGCGCCCCCTCCTCGGTCACTTCCTCTGTGACAATCACAGGTGTGCTCTCATTCGCACACCCAACCACGTGCCTCACTACCAACTCAAATGTGCCTTCCCACACACGCTCTACCATTCCAGGTGTGCATCCTTCCATTCCAGGTGTACATCCTCGCTCACCTGTCATAACCAACTCACGCTCCGTTTCACTCTCACTACTCTCACCTCCATTCTTGACCGCGCACTCACCCTTACTCTCGACAGCACACTCTTTCCTCATGCACCCGTCCGTTACACACCTTTCTCGCGCATCCTCTCGCGCACACTTTTTCGTTACTTCCTCCGTAACACTCACCACACCGCGCTTCCCTGTGCCCCCTCGCACACGCGCTTCGACCAACTCACTCTTGACGGCACACTCACTCCTCGGCGTGCACTTTTTCCTCACACACCCCATGGTCGGACATTCTCGCACACCTCTTTTTTCGCACACCTGACCTGTCGCACACTTCACCAACGGCCTCTCACGAACACCCGGATCCAAACCAATCCCCAAGCCGACTGAAGCTTTCCTCACATCATATACATTGCCACTCACCTCCGTACCTCGTCTCTGCACCTCCTTTGCCACCTGCAAACTCTTTATTTGGTTAGTGAGCATCACATTATGAGTTGAGCACCGACCTTGCACATATTCCATCACCTCCTCCTGGATTTCTCTCTTAGTTTCTGTCCGTCCCTTCTTAATTTCACTCACCTCTTCTTCCACTTCCTCTAATTTTTGTTTAACCTCTTTTATCTCCCGGTGCGCCCCCTCTATCTCTTCCTCTAACGCCACCTTAACCGTTTCGATGTGCGTCCTCACCTCTCGGTCCTTCGTCTCCATCACTTCTGTCACCTCCACCAACTTCTTCGTCAGTCCCTCATGTACCATCTGACATTCCTTTTGTGTTGCTATTAATTCGTTTTTAATGTCCTTTTGTGTCGCTTTCAAACCCCCGATGATTGCAGTGTTCTTTTCCACTTGGTCCGCTAGTTCCCTTTGTCCGACTGTCAGCTGTTCTACTCCCTTCGTCAGATCTTCTATTCCCCCCTGTAACCTAGCCGTATTATTCCTCACCTCTTTCTCCATATGCTTCTCACCTCGCTTTACCTCCTCGCGTAGCCCCGAGACCTCCTCACCCACACCTCGTCGTATCTCCTCCTTCATCTCCCCCATCTCTTTTGTAGATGCCACCCTCATCTGTCCCAATTCATCCCTCTGAGCATCCAGTTTACTTTCTAACCCGATTTGCACCTCCTCTATCTGGTTTCCCATTCGTTTGATTTCCCTGGCAGATTGTTCCCCTATTTCCCGCAATTTGTCTTCCATCCTGTTTTCTAACCCCATTAACCCATTTTTTACCTCTTTTATCCCATTGTCTAACCCCTCAAATTTCTTGTCTAATCCCTCACCGGTACCCCTCGCTTCGTCCCTCATTACTCCCAATTGCTCACTCTGAGCATCCATCCGGTTCCCCATTACCCCCTCCATCCTATCCATTTTTGCATTCAGTTGGGTCAAGAATAATCTGAGGTCAAACCCGGTTTGCCCAGCGTCCCCAGCCGCCACCGCGGGCTCGCCCCACCGC
>NC_136266.1:186384601-186414601 GCF_964187855.1 Myxine glutinosa
GCGACCAACTCAAAGTGCATCTCCGACCAACTCCTAGTGCATCTCCGACCAACTCAAAGTGCATCTCCGACCAACTCCTTGTGCATCCCTGACCAACTCCTTGTGCATCCCTGACCAACTCCTTGTGACCACTTCCGTTTTGCGCCTTTTATAGCGCCTCCAGCGATTACGCCCCCGGCGTTTTGGACACGCCCATCGGGGTGCTCACCTCGGCCCTGGTTGGTCGCGCGACCCTCGGGCTCCGCCTTGGATGACGACGGGCGGGCACGCCCCTCCTCCCCTCTGACGAGGTGGAGACACGCCTTTCTTCTCCGACTCAAAGCACATGGTCAATGGCGGTTATTGGAGGGGAGGTGATTGGGAATCGAGGGCTCAGCAGTGACGAGAGGGGATGTAATATGGAAATGGAGGTTTTGGGGATGGGAAGGAAAGGGGATCTATTCTCTTTCACTGGTGCAATGGAGTATTTCAATTAATGGAAGACACAGCCTTACACTAATACACATAATAAGGATATAACTGTCAAAAAAGATATATCGTGTCCTGCATGTATGTTTTATGGACTAACTACGGGAACGCCCTTTGACCTTTATACAACCACAAACGGAGGGAGGAGGGGTGATATTTTACAACAACCTTTTACAACAACCTTTTACAACAACGTTTTACCACAACAATAAAATAAAAAAACATTCTCATATCCACAACAATATATATATATATATATATATATATATATATATATATATATATATGTATGTATATATATATATATATATATATATATATATATATATATATATATATATATATATATATATATATATATACATATATATATATATATTGTTGCGAATATGGAATTTGACCTCCATATCCGCTTGTAAATATTCCCCTATCTTCTCCGATACTCCCCAACTCTCCCCTTACCCCATTCCCTAGTCCCATTGTCTGTAAACAACACCCATTAGAGCCGATCTTCCCCTTCATTCCCCCATTAAATGTCGTGCCCAGGTCCCCCGCACCACACGTAGACAACTTTCGGACATCTTCCTAGTTATTCTTAATCTATGTCAGTTAAGGACTTGTTTCCATTAATTATGACTCTTCGTTGCACCAGAATGTGATGATATGGCACCAGTAGGAGTTTAGGACCTTCCCATACCTCCCCGCATCTCTTCCCATCATCTCAAGCAACAACAACAACCACAACAACAGCGGCTTTGCGTCCTCACTCCGGCTCGGTTGGCCGCCATTGAACATGTGCTCGACGGGGTTACCCAGAAGGGGGCTCCCTGTCGGCCCCTCGTCAAGGGCGGAACCGGTAACCCCCGCACCCAATGAGAAGCCATGGGCCGATGCCATATGGGGCGGAGCTAACGAGCGAGGGCGTGACTCCCCGCCGGATATACGCGGCCCCGCGCCGGACGTGACGAGAGAGATGCGCCCCGAGCTTGGAAAGACAAGACGCCACCCTCCCGAGCGCTGAGCGACCTCCCCGGCATCTCCACCAAAGTCGCGACCCACGAGCGCTGAGCGACCACACCAGCATCTCTGGACCCCACCGTACGTGATCCTGCCCTGAGCACAGGTGCACCTGGAGCGATCGCTACCCGCTTTCCTGGCCATCAAACCCCGTGTGAGTCAGCGTTGTCCCGTTTATCTGTGGTCTGTCTAGGGTTAATATAAGGTTGTGTCTAAGTGCCCACCTTCCTATGTTTCCCTCTTGTCCCTGTAATCTAACCTTTTCCGCCTTAATATAACCTCCTCCGGAGGTCTTGAGAACTGAACCCCTGGTGTCGTATTGTGTGATTATAATCCAGCCGGGTGTCTTCTTTTCCTTATTGAGCCAGCATAGCGCGGCTTCGTCGACGTTCGAGTACAATCGGGTAACTTGTGCAGACGTGGTCATACCATAAAACCGCTCGGGAAATAACATCCAAGCCACGTCTGTAACAATTGGTGTCGAGGAGTGAGATTCGGACCCGGGACTAAATTAGTTAGGCCCAAATTTTGGGAGGGAAAATCGATTCGGAGCGCGTTTCCCGCGCGAAATTATAACGGCGAAATTTCAATTTGTTTTACGAAAATAAAAAACTCGAACTTTGAAAGTCGCGCTATGGCGGGTCAAGACGGCTGGGGTCCGGTAGGGGAGAGTGAAGCAGGGTCGGTCCAGGACCAAATTGAGACACGTGAGGAGAGCGAAACAGCGGGGGTAGCAGACGCGCGAAATGGCGCCTCGCACATAGCTACGTGGGCCGCACCCGCTGCACAAGTGGGAGGGATGGCCCAGATGCAGGTCCTCATGGAGCAATTTATGGCGCAAATGCAGGCGTCCCTCAAACTGCAGAGTAACCAATTGGGGGTAATGGGGAACCGGATGGATGCTCAGGGTGAGCGATTAGAGGGCCAAATGGGGGTAATGAGGGACGAAGCGAGGGGTACCGGTGAGAAGTTAGACAATAATTTTGAGGAGTTAGACAAGAAAATTGAGAAGTTAGACAATAATTTTGAGGGGTTAGACAACGGGATAAAAGAAGTGAAAAATGGGTTAATGGGGGTAGAAAATAGAATGGCTGCCCAGGAGAATCAGATAGAGGGAGTGAAAAATGGGTTAGAGGGGTTAGAAAACAGTATGGAAGGCAAATTGAGGGACATGAGGGACCAAGCGGAAAGGGAAGTTAAACAAATGGAGCAGCAGATAGAGGGGGTCAGAATGGGGGTAGAAACCAAACTGGATGCTCACAGGGAGGAAATGGAGCAGATGAGGGTGGCATCTGGGCAGGAGATGCAAGTGATGGGAGAGGAGATCAGAAGAGGAGTGAGTGAGGAGGTCGGAGGAGTGCGCGAGGAGGTGAGGCACTGTAAGGAGCGCATGGAGAAAGAGGTGAGAAAGGGGACTGTAAAATTGCAAGGTGGTATAGAGGAGTTGACGCTGGGAGTAGAACAACTGACAGTGGGACAAAAGGAGTTGGGGGACCAGGTAAAGAAGAACACAGCGGTAATAGAGGGTTTAAAATCGACACAGAAGGAGATGAAAAAGGACGTAGGGGTAATTAAAAAAGAGTGTCAGACGGTACATGAGGACCTGACGAGGAAAATGGACAAGGTGGTAGAGGTAATGGAGGTTAAAGAGCGGGAGGTGCGGGAGCAAATAGAAAAAAATAAAGTGGAGTTAGAGGAAGAACTTAAAGGGGCGCACGAAGAGATGAAGGAGATGAAGCAAAAATTAGAAGAAGTGGAAGAAGGGGTGAGCGAAATTAAAAAGCGACGGAGAGAGGATAAGAAAGAGATAAAAGAGGAGGTAAAAGAATTGGTCCAGAGTCTGTGTTCGGATCGTGATGATGTGCTCATTAACCGGATGAGGGATTCGCAGGTGATGGAGGAGAAGCGAAGAGAAAGAGGACCCGGTGTAAGTGGTGACCAATATGGTCGTGCGTATGATGCGCCAGGTGATTTAATAAGCTTGGGGGTCGAGATAGACCCGGATGTTCGTGAGAGGCCAAGAGTGAGGTGTATGGCTGGTCCGGAGGGTATGGAACGAGAGGTGCGAGGTGTGGGTGAGCAAGGTTGTGGTGGTGGTGGTATGGAATGGGTAGCGGGTTGCGGAGGTGTGACCCATGCATCGACACCAACAGGGGTAGTTGTTGGAGGGACCGGGGAGGCACGAGAGCCCCTTGGGGGTAGTGTACTGTGGGGGCCCGGCCGGTTCGGCCCCGCGCTGACCCCGCAAGGGGCGACGCACGGGGTCCGGCAGGCGGGCAACGACTCACATACGAGGTGGTCCCACAAGGTCCCACTCGCGCCGTATGACGGCAAGAGTGATCTACGCGCGTACCTGGCGCAGTTCGACTGTGTGTGTAAGGGCAACGGTTGGGGTGAGGACGAAGGTGGAGTACACCTGGTGGCCGCATTGCGCGGCGCGGCGGCGGAGGTGCTGACGGCATTACCAGCGGGTGCTCTCACCCTGCCAGCCCTCCGCGACGCCCTAATTAATCGATTCGGCATAGAACAGCAGAGCGAGCTTGTTAAAGCTCAGCTCGCGCTGCGAAAACGCAAGCCCCAGGAAGCCATCGGGGAACTTGCCCACGACATTCGCCGCGCAGTGGGGATCGCACATGCTAGCATGGCAGCGGATTCCCGGGAAAGCCTGGCGCTGGACCATTTTATCCAGGCCCTCCCGGATATTGAGCTCCGGCAACAGCTCGCCATGTGGCGCCCGCAGACTCTGAGCCAGGCGGCTGACGCTGCGGCCCGTTGGGAAGCAGCGAGGCCCCTGGCCCGAGGGGGCGAGCGTCTCGCAATGGCGGTCCGCCAGGTGGGACCCCCGGTGGAGGGCGGACCCCTTAGGGGACCCGCCCCCGACGTGGGTCCTGACCTGGCGGGCATGGTCCGGAGGCTGGTGGACCAGCGCCTGGCGGGACCTGGACCATGGCAGGCGGCCACGGAGGTGGCCCGCGGTGGACCACGAGCGGGTAATCCAATTCGGACCTACAGGGGGGGGAATTTGGAATTCCGGAGGCAAGCACCTTATCAGGTGAGGTGCTATACCTGCAACCGCCTGGGTCACCTGGCGCGGCACTGTCGAAACGCGCGCCGGGATGATCCCCGGCAGTTGAGGTCCTCAACTCCGCCCAGGGGGGAGCGGGTTAGCCGACCCCAGACACCCCCCCGCCAGACCCCGGGAAACTAGAAGGTGTCGGGCACGTAGGGCGGTGTTCGGCAGCAGAGGATGGAGGAGAGCCCTCATTGACGCGACAGGTCATTTATTGTGGCCAAATTGGAACCGGTAGCCTGACAATTAGATGCAAAATTGCCGGCGTGGGGGTAGACGCCGTAGTGGACACAGGAGCTAGCGCCACGATCATCAGCCCTGTGGTCCTTGATTCGAGCGCAGGTGGCTGGGATAAGATCCAGCGCCTGCAAAATTATAGTTTGCAGCTTGCTACCGGGGTAACGGCCCCGATCATAGGGCGTGGTTCTGTGACCCTCAAGTTAGGGTCGGTAAGGAGGGAGATAGATGTTTGGGTGGCGGAGGTGTGCGACCCATGTTTAATAGGGTTGGACCTGTTGACTGCCAGCGGTTGTAAAATCGACTTGTGCCGGGGGATCCTGCAGGTGGGAGTAGAAGAGCTGCCGTTAGGGGGAGTGAGCACGGCCGAGAGAGCGGAGCTGGAGGCTTCCGAGGCCGTGACCATCCCCCCAAGGGCCGAGGCGATAGTGCCGGCCCGGTGGGCAGCTCGCCCAACATGGCAGGAGTCCTGCGGCCTGGTCGAACCGGTGGCAGCGCAGTCCATACCGGGTTTAATCGTGGGCCGCACCCTTGTAAAAACGGACGGACCGGTAGTGGCCGTCCGAGTAGTAAATGTGAGTACAGAACCACGCACTATAGTAAGGGGCACGAGGGTAGCTGGCTGCACCCCAGTTGAGGAAGTCGCGACAGTGAGGGGCGAGAACGTCCAGCCGAGCCGACCCCGGGGGGAGCCTTCAATAACAAGTAGGAATTGGCCCGATCCCATTTGCGAGATGGTAAATCGTAGTAGCGTAGAGTTGGGAGGTACCCAGAGGGAGGCCTTACACAAACTGGTTGGGTCCCATTTGGACCTCTTCTCCCTGTCCACCGAGGATATTGGACGTACGGGCCTGGTGAAACATCAGATCCACACCGGTGAGGCCCGGCCTATTCGTCAGGCCGCCCGACGGCTCCCTTGGAGCAAGAGGGCGGAAGCTGACGAGCAGGTTGCAAAAATGCTCGACGCAGGTGTGATCGAGCCCTCGGGAAGTCCTTGGATGTCACCTGTTGTGCTGGTCAAAAAGAAGGATGGGACCACGCGGTTCTGCGTGGACTATCGCCAGCTAAACAACGTGACACTCAAGGACTCATATCCCCTGCCAAGGATTGATGACACCCTCGATGCCGTTGCGGGCTCAAATTGGTTCACAACTTTGGACCTCAAGAGTGGGTATTGGCAGGTGGAGATGGATAGGGCAGGGAAGGAGAAAACGGCATTTTCCACAGGTAAGGGACTGTATCAGTTTACTGTGATGCCGTTTGGTTTGTGTAACGCCCCCGCCACCTTTGAGAGATTGATGGAGCATGTACTAGGCGGCATGCCATGGCAATCATGCCTGGTGTACCTGGATGACGTCCTGGTACATGCCCAAACGTTCCCCCAGGCACTAGCTAATTTGGACCAGGTGTTCGGGTGCCTCAGACAGGCAGGGTTGAAGCTGAACCCGAGTAAGTGCACTTTGTTTGCAAGAGAGGTGGCCTATCTAGGTCACGTGATTGGCCGCGAGGGGGTAAAAACAGACCCAGACAAAATTAAAGCGGTAGAGGAGTGGCCCGCACCACGTACCATCAAAGAGGTGCGGGGATTTTTGGGACTCTGCTCCTACTACCGGCGCTTTGTGGCGAAATTTGCGGAGTTGGCCCGTCCCCTCCACCGGCTTACGGAGAAGGGGACGCGATTTAATTGGACACGGGAGTGCCACGAGGCCTTCCAAAAATTGAAGGGGTGTCTAACATCCGCACCCCTTCTAGCTTACCCCACTAGTGACGGGACATTTACCCTGGACACGGATGCGAGCCAGGAAGGATTGGGCGCAGTTTTGTCTCAGACACAGGAGGGCGTGGAGAGAGTGATTGGTTATTATAGTCGGGCCTTAAGTAGGCCCGAGAGAAATTATTGCGTCACTCGCAAAGAGTTATTGGCTATGCTGGCTGCCATGAACCATTTCCACCCGTACTTGTACGGGCGGAAATTTTTGGTTAGAACTGACCATTCCTCCTTGCAATGGCTCCTTCGGTTCAAGGAACCGGAGGGCCAAATTGCAAGGTGGTTGGAAAAGTTGCAGCAGTACGATTTTGATGTGGCCCATAGGGCCGGGAAGGCCCATGGTAATGCGGACGCACTCTCTCGGCGTCCTTGTCTGGGGGAAAACTGTAAATTTTGTGCGAGACACGAGGAGAGGGAGCAATTGGGCGATTCCGCCCCGATTCTCGTCGTCCGGGCAACCCGGGTGAGAGGGCCAATTTTGCCACTAACCGCGGACGAGGAATTTGGAGAGTTGGCTTGGAGCACGGCCCAGCAGGAGGATCCTGTTCTGGGGCCGGTGTTCCAATGGGTCAAATTGGGGCAAAGACCAAAGGGGGAAGAGGTCACCCCCCTCGGGGCACAAACAAAGGCATATTGGGCTCAGTGGCAGACCCTGGAATTGAAAGGCAACATCTTGTATCGCAAGTGGGTGGAGGTTCCCTCTGATCGAACTTCCTGGCTGGTGATAGTCCCTGACAAATTCAAGAACGTCATATTGCAACAGGTGCATGGTACCCGCTCCGGCGGCCATTTGGGCAGGACAAAGACAATATCTCGGGTCCGCCGGAGGTTCTATTGGGTGAATATGGGGCGCGACATACAGGACTGGTGTCGGAGATGCGACGCCTGTTCTGCCAAAAAGGGACCAGCACGGAGGATGAGGGCCCCCCTTCAATTACATCAGGTGGGGGCCCCCCTTGAGCGGGTGGCTATGGATATTCTAGGACCGCTGCCCCGCACCCGCCAAGGTAATAAGTATATCCTCGTTGTGATGGACTACTTCACCAAGTGGCCGGAGGCCTACGCCCTCCCCAACCAAGAAGCAGGGGTGGTAGCGCAGGCCTTCGTGGAAGGATTTGTGTGCCGGCATGGGATTCCACAGGAGTTGCACACCGACCAGGGACGAAATTTTGAGAGCAAATTACTAAAAGATGTGTGCAGTCTCCTGTCAATTCGAAAAACCAGGACAACGCCTTTAAGACCTCAATCTGACGGGATGGTGGAAAGATTCAACCGAACTTTAATCCAACAACTGGCACTGTTCACCACCACCCGTCAGGATGACTGGGACGAACATCTCCCTTACTTGCTCATGGCCTACCGAACCAGCCAGCACGGGGCCACCGCATGCAGTCCAGCGTTGCTTATGTATGGGCGGGAGTTACGGGCTCCCGCCGACTTGCTATGCGGTCCCGTGCCAGACACAGTGGTTAACCCGCCGAGGGAGGGGTACGCACGTCACCTAGAGGAAGGCATGGAGCTAGTCCATGCCTTCGCCCGCCGCCAACTCCATCTGGCGGGGGAAAAGATGAAGCGCAGGTACGACGACCGGAGCCAGGGGAGTCAATACGCTCCGGGGATGAAGATTTGGTTCTTTAATCCCCGGAGGCGGAAGGGAAGGTGCCCAAAACTCACCTCCCCCTGGCAAGGCCCAGGAGTCGTCCTGTCGCAAATCTGTGACGTGGTCTTTAAGATCAAAATGGGGCCACGAGCCCTCCCTCGGATCGTCCACGCCGACCGGATAAGACCTTACACCGGCGAGCAGGCGCCCCCGTGGATCGCCTCGGCTTTAGATGCCGAGGCGGGACCCAGTACCTCTGAATAAGGGGGGCTTATTAGTGCCAGAGGACTGGGGGATTGAGGAGCGATAGGCCCGGTGGGAGAGGGTGGCATCCCTGCCACCTTTCCCATGTGAGGGGGGCAAAGGAGCAATAGCTTGTGGGGTGTATGGCAGTGAAAACTAGCCCGGGTGGGTTAGGATATGGTGTGTAGGGATCTAGCGAAGATGACCTTAGGTAACGTTAAGTTTAGTTAGTGACTGATACCTGTAGTGGGGACGCAGGTAGATTAGTATGGATGATAATGACGAGGGAGCGCAATAGTTTAAAGGGACGACTGGGAAGCGCAAGTTTCAGAAGGGAGTAGTTAGCTGAGATGATGCCGTGTGTGTGAGGATGGAACAGGTGTGATTGCACAGGTGTGCAACTGGACAGGTGTGTGGAGCAGTGTGTGAGTAGTGAGTGTTGTGGATCAGCGCGAATGCGCTTGGGGAGAGAAGGGTGCAGGTGGCACCAGGTGTGAGAGCACAGGTGTGCAGGTACAGGTGTGTGGAGAGAGTTGGAGTGAGTGGTACGGAGTGGTGTGCATGGTGCGAAGGTGTGGATGGGGGAAGAGTGGACCCCTTTCACGAGTACCCGGGGCGGGTAGTGTAAGTGTTAGGTAGAGGGTGCAGGTAAATTGTGGTTGGATATTGGCATTTGTGGTGCGGTTGCAGAATGGTGTTGTGAATGGGTGCATTAGTGTTGTGGAAATGGCTGGGCGTGTAGCCTGTTAGTGTGTGTAGTTGGTTGGGCACTCCACCACTGTGAGGATGTCGGCCAGGTGAGGCCGCAGGTGGGCTCTGGGAGCCGGTAGTTGTGCGTGGGTACCTGAGGATCCCGGGTGTGGATCGGGCAGCCCAGTGCCAGAGAGGGCACGGAGTGGGGAGAGAGCCAGAGGGCCTTCCCCTGGTAGTTAGGTTAGGGTAAGGAGCAGGTAAGCTCGGAGGCAACTGCAGTGGTGGAGGTGTGCAGGTGGGTAGACCCACTGGGAGAGGTACACGTCGCAGCCCAGAAATTGTACGAGGGCACCGGGAGATGAATCGGGGGAGTGAGACCCCAAATTGAAGAGCACCACAGTTTGGCCAATGGGAATTGGTTTTTAGAACCCATAGTGTAAGAGGGCCAATGGTTTGGCCGGAGAAAGACCCCGGGTAGTGTAAAGTTGTTAAAGTCATTTAGGAAATAGTTAGGATTGAAGAACCTGTCGCACCATACGCAGCCACTTACCTGTGGTGATGATGATGACTCCACACCTGTGTTTTCTTTGTTTTGTGCAGGAAATGAGAATTGCTGTTGGATTTGTGAGACGCATCACGACGTGGATGAGACATTGGGGTGATTCCATCTCTCCCTCCCTAGGAGGGACTGATGATGAATTGGTGATGGCAAATTTTGATGTTGAGTTGGAGATGGCAAATTTTGATGAGAGTTGAAAATGGCAAATTTGATTGGTTAGGAGGGAGAGAAGACGAATTTGGTATATGGGAGGAACGGGGAAGACAGTAGGGATGTTTGTGGATTTGTAAAGTAGATGTTTATGGGTAGTGTTGTGTTTTGTTGATACAGTAAGGGGTAAGGGAGGGGCCATGTAGGTTACCTGGTGGGGGGGGCGTACGATAGGAACGTACCTGTCTCACCTGGTTCCCATGTGCCCCCAGTGTGCATCATCTTATATTGCGTGCACTTTTGCGCCCTTACCACCTTACTCACTTGTTTCTTCTTTTGTCTCCCACCTCCGAGGATCTGGCTTTGGGGTAGAGAGAGAGGAGAGAGAGGTGCTGGCTGCGCAGTTGTGGGCCTGCACTTTCGCTGTTCGCTGCCTGGATCGGTACACCATATGGACCGCAATGTTTGTGGCCACCCACAATGGACCGCAGTTCGTTTGCGGCCAAGCACCACCCGGGGATGGACCTATGGGTCAACGTGGCACCTATGCCATACAGGTGAACCACTTTTAGTTACCACCAAGTGCACCACAAGAAGAGCAAGAGACACCTGCAGGGTTAGGGGTTGTTGAAGTTATTTTTAATCCAATGAACAATGGTGACTGCACCGATTGGTGGTGGGGTGGTGCTGTTGGTGCTCGGGAAAGGGTGCTCTGCACGTTATTAAAGGCCGTCGGCCACAGAGCACTCGTGGGTTGGTGTATCGATGTTGGCAAGCGCGCTCTCTCTATGCATAACATCTGCATGTGTTCCTCCAAAGACAGGTCCTGGATCGTAGTGTAAATATCAGCGTAGTCTTGTAAATAATGCTCCCTACCGGCTGTATGTGTAGTTTGCGAATTCTTTCCGGATTCGGTTATCCTGTGGGTGTGTTTCTGTGAGGAGAAGGGTGCAACGTCGCAGGGGGACATATTTACTCATTTGTGAATATCTGTAAAACTGTCGCACTCAGGGTAGAGTTAATAGTAGAGGGAACTACATTGCGTGCCACACTAAAGTAGGTAAAAATTTATCGGGTCGGGACGCCCCGAGGGTAGAGAAGGGTGCAATGTTGCGAATATGGAATTTGACCTCCATATCCGCTTGTAAATATTCCCCTATCTTCTCCGATACTCCCCAACTCTCCCCTTACCCCATTCCCTAGTCCCATTGTCTGTAAACAACACCCATTAGAGCCGATCTTCCCCTTCATTCCCCCATTAAATGTCGTGCCCAGGTCCCCCGCACCACACGTAGACAACTTTCGGACATCTTCCTAGTTATTCTTAATCTATGTCAGTTAAGGACTTGTTTCCATTAATTATGACTCTTCGTTGCACCAGAATGTGATGATATGGCACCAGTAGGAGTTTAGGACCTTCCCATACCTCCCCGCATCTCTTCCCATCATCTCAAGCAACAACAACAACCACAACAACAGCGGCTTTGCGTCCTCACTCCGGCTCGGTTGGCCGCCATTGAACATGTGCTCGACGGGGTTACCCAGAAGGGGGCTCCCTGTCGGCCCCTCGTCAAGGGCGGAACCGGTAACCCCCGCACCCAATGAGAAGCCATGGGCCGATGCCATATGGGGCGGAGCTAACGAGCGAGGGCGTGACTCCCCGCCGGATATACGCGGCCCCGCGCCGGACGTGACGAGAGAGATGCGCCCCGAGCTTGGAAAGACAAGACGCCACCCTCCCGAGCGCTGAGCGACCTCCCCGGCATCTCCACCAAAGTCGCGACCCACGAGCGCTGAGCGACCACACCAGCATCTCTGGACCCCACCGTACGTGATCCTGCCCTGAGCACAGGTGCACCTGGAGCGATCGCTACCCGCTTTCCTGGCCATCAAACCCCGTGTGAGTCAGCGTTGTCCCGTTTATCTGTGGTCTGTCTAGGGTTAATATAAGGTTGTGTCTAAGTGCCCACCTTCCTATGTTTCCCTCTTGTCCCTGTAATCTAACCTTTTCCGCCTTAATATAACCTCCTCCGGAGGTCTTGAGAACTGAACCCCTGGTGTCGTATTGTGTGATTATAATCCAGCCGGGTGTCTTCTTTTCCTTATTGAGCCAGCATAGCGCGGCTTCGTCGACGTTCGAGTACAATCGGGTAACTTGTGCAGACGTGGTCATACCATAAAACCGCTCGGGAAATAACATCCAAGCCACGTCTGTAACAATATATACACACACACACACACACACACACACACACACAGATTTTTAATAATATAATTAATCCTTTTCTTCAAGATCATTATGAACTCATTATCTGTGATGATATATATGTGATATATATATATATATATGATGATATATGATGATATATATATGATGTGATATATATATGAACATTATCAAGATCATTAAGATTCATCAAAGAACTGAACTATTTCTATCTCATTTTTAATACATTAGAGTTTAATGTCATTACAATGCATTTTATTAATTAAGAGGACGAGGCTCAGGTTTCAATTGGGATGCCTGCGATGACTCGCTTACTCCTGACTTTAGAAGTCTTTATACTTCTGCAGCTGAAACAAGATGGCGGCTTAAGAATCCAGCGATGTCGCAATGCGCTGACCAAGATGGTAGACTGCCATTTTGGTAAGGCTTTTTTAATATCTTTTTGTAATGAGCACCTCGTTGATCATCTTCAAAAAGGGTTTTTAACCCTTTGAGTATGGATGACGTCCAGTGCCGCAACCCGCGAAAACGTTTTGTGTACGGATGACGTTACTACATGTCATCGACTATACCTATAAATAGGTCATCAGTATGTGGTTGCATTGAATTTATACACTGAACTACTGCCTGGAGATTGTTTATAGTTACTCTGGCCAAAATTAATTCCGTACCGGCGGTATTTTTATCAAAAAAAAATCCCGTACTCAAAGGGTTAAACACCCAAACACCCAGTTTTCATTCATGCATTCTCTTGGAGGTGGACAAGTATGCATGCAAAGTTTCAGGCCGCTAGGTTTCATGGTTTTGGAGTTATGGAGGAGGCAAACACACATACAGACACACACACACACCCTTTTATTTTAATTATTACTGAACTGAATGTGCATCACATACTGAACCCTCCGGCGTCCGTCGTCGTCGTCGTCGTCGTCTGTCGTCCATTAACTTTTCGACGTTAACACTCCAGCGTCCACAAATATCAACCGATTCTGAACAAAATTGACATGCAGCATCCTTACCCAAAGGACCAGGTTGGTATTACATTTCAGCCCGATCCGTTGAAAAATGGCGGACTTAGGTGACCATTTTGTTTTTGGTCATGAAAACGACGTTAACACTCTAGCGTCCACAAATATTAACAGATTTTGATCAAACTTAGAATGTTTAACCCTTACCACACAAGGTAGGTTGCGATTGCATTCCATCCCGATCTGTCACAAAATGGCCGCCATAGGCCGCCATATTGTTTTCAGCTCCGAAACGACGTTAAGACTTTAACGTCCACAAATATTCATGGATTTTGATCAAACTTGGTGTGTGAGACTCTTGCCACACAATGTAGGCAGTTCAGTTGAGTTCTGCTTCCCTGGAAGCTCTAGTTATTTTTATGAAGATATCTATAAATCACAAGATTTCACTTGGAAAACTCTATCTTAAGCAAAGAAGTACCGATAAATACATCCAAGAAAACCATCTTTGTTTTTGCTGTATAAATATGGTGAATATAACTCATTGTGTTGTTTGTAATAAGGACTACAAATATTAAAACAACCACTTACAATCAATCACACAAACACGTGTTCAATATATGTCAACAAATCCAACCAAAAGAGCGAGAAAAGCAATGTTGTGTGACTTGCTCAGAAGACTTGTTAAAACGTAATTATAACAGACATCTTCAATCATACCAACACAAACAAAACACAGGAAAACTACCACCAGCTGAGTTTGTTATTTAAAACACTGATGGAACTTCTAAAAATAAACATTTAAAGAGCTTGTAAAAATAAACATTTAAAGAGCTTATAAAAATAAACATTTAAAGAGCTTATAAAAATTAACATTTAAAGAGCTTATAAAAATAAACATTTAAAGAGCTTATAAAAATAAACATTTAAAGAGCTTATAAAAATAAACATTTAAAGAGCTTATAAAAATAAACATTTAAAGAGCTTATAAAAATAAACATTTAAAGAGCTTATAAAAATTAACATTTAAAGAGCTTATAAAAATAAACATTTAAAGAGCTTATAAAAATAAACATTTAAAGAGCTTATAAAAATAAACATTTAAAGAGCTTATAAAAATAAACATTGAAAGAGCTTATAAAAATAAACATTTAAAGAGCTTATAAAAATAAACATTTAAAGAGCTTATAAAAATTAACATTTAAAGAGCTTATAAAAATAAACATTTAAAGAGCTTATAAAAATAAACATTTAAAGAGCTTATAAAAATAAACATTTAAAGAGCTTATAAAAATAAACATTTAAAGAGCTTATAAAAATAAACATTGAAAGAGCTTATAAAAATAAACATTTAAAGAGCTTATAAAAATAAACATTTGAAGAGCTTATAAAAATTAACATTTAAAGAGCTTATAAAAATAAACATTTAAAGAGCTTATAAAAATAAACATTGAAAGAGCTTATAAAAATAAACATTTAAAGAGCTTATAAAAATAAACATTTAAAGAGCTTATAAAAATAAACATTTAAACAGCTTATAAAAATAAACATTTAAAGAGCTTATAAAAATAAACATTTAAAGAGCTTATAAAAATAAACATTTAAAGAGCTTATAAAAATAAACATTTCAAGAACATATTAAAATTTACATTTAAAGAGCTTTTAAAAATAAACATTTAAAGAGCTTATAAAAATAAACATTTCAAGAACATATTAAAATTTACATTTAAAGAGCTTATAAAAATAAACATTTAAAGAGCTTATAAAAATTAACATTTAAAGAGCTTATAAAAATAAACATTTAAAGAGCTTATAAAAATAAACATTTCAAGAACATATTAAAATTTACATTTAAAGAGCTTATAAAAATAAACATTTAAAGAGCTTATAAAAATTAACATTTAAAGAGCTTATAAAAATAAACATTTAAAGAGCTTATAAAAATAAACATTTCAAGAACATATTAAAATTTACATTTAAAGAGCTTTTAAAAATAAACATTTAAAGAGCTTATAAAAATAAACATTTCAAGAACATATTAAAATTTACATTTAAAGAGCTTTTAAAAATAAACATTTAAAGAGCTTATAAAAATAAACATTTAAAGAGCTTATAAAAATAAACATTTAAAGAGCTTATAAAAATAAACATTTAAAGAGCTTATAAAAATAAACATTTAAAGAGCTTATAAAAATAAACATTTAAAGAGCTTATAAAAATTAACATTTAAAGAGCTTATAAAAATTAACATTTAAAGAGCTTATAAAAATTTACATTTAAAGAGCTTTTAAAAATAAACATTTAAAGAGCTTATAAAAATAAACATTTAAAGAGCTTATAAAAATTAACATTTAAAGAGCTTATAAAAAATAAACATTTAAAGAGCTTATAAAAATAAACATTTAAAGAGCTTATAAAAATAAACATTGAAAGAGCTTATAAAAATTAACATTTAAAGAGCTTATAAAAATAAACATTTAAAGAGCTTATAAAAATAAACATTTAAAGAGCTTATAAAAATAAACATTTAAAGAGCTTATAAAAATAAACATTTAAAGAGCTTATAAAAATTTACATTTAAAGAGCTTTTAAAAATAAACATTTAAAGAGCTTATAAAAATTAACATTTAAAGAGCTTATAAAAATAAACATTTAAAGAGCTTATAAAAATAAACATTGAAAGAGCTTATAAAAATAAACATTTAAAGAGCTTATAAAAATAAACATTTAAAGAGCTTATAAAAATAAACATTTAAACAGCTTATAAAAATAAACATTTAAAGAGCTTATAAAAATAAACATTTAAAGAGCTTATAAAAATAAACATTTAAAGAGCTTATAAAAATAAACATTTCAAGAACATATTAAAATTTACATTTAAAGAGCTTTTAAAAATAAACATTTAAAGAGCTTATAAAAATAAACATTTAAAGAGCTTATAAAAATAAACATTTAAAGAGCTTATAAAAATTAACATTTAAAGAGCTTATAAAAAATAAACATTTAAAGAGCTTATAAAAATAAACATTTAAAGAGCTTATAAAAATAAACATTGAAAGAGCTTATAAAAATAAACATTTAAAGAGCTTATAAAAATAAACATTGAAAGAGCTTATAAAAATAAACATTTAAACAGCTTATAAAAATAAACATTTAAAGAGCTTATAAAAATAAACATTTAAAGAGCTTATAAAAATAAACATTTAAAGAGCTTATAAAAATAAACATTTAAAGAGCTTATAAAAATAAACATTTCAAGAACATATTAAAATTTACATTTAAAGAGCTTTTAAAAATAAACCTTTAAAGAGCTTATAAAAATAAACATTTAAAGAGCTTATAAAAATAAACATTTAAAGAGCTTATAAAAATAAACATTTAAAGAGCTTATAAAAATAAACATTTAAAGAGCTTATAAAAATAAACATTTAAAGAGCTTATAAAAATAAACATTTAAAGAGCTTATAAAAATAAACATTTAAAGAGCTTATAAAAACAAACATTGAAAGAGCTTATAAAAATAAACATTTAAAGAGCTTATAAAAATTAACATTTGAAGAGCTTATAAAAATTAACATTTAAAGAGCTTATAAAAATTTACATTTAAAGAGCTTATAAAAATAAACATTGAAAGAGCTTATAAAAATAAACATTTAAAGAGCTTATAAAAATAAACATTTAAAGAGCTTATAAAAATAAACATTTAAACAGCTTATAAAAATAAACATTTAAAGAGCTTATAAAAATAAACATTTAAAGAGCTTATAAAAATAAACATTTAAAGAGCTTATAAAAATAAACATTTCAAGAACATATTAAAATTTACATTTAAAGAGCTTTTAAAAATAAACATTTAAAGAGCTTATAAAAATAAACATTTAAAGAGCTTATAAAAATAAACATTTAAAGAGCTTATAAAAATTAACATTTAAAGAGCTTATAAAAAATAAACATTTAAAGAGCTTATAAAAATTAACATTTAAAGAGCTTATAAAAATTAACATTTAAAGAGCTTATAAAAATAAACATTTAAAGAGCTTATAAAAATTAACATTTAAAGAGCTTATAAAAATTAACATTTAAAGAGCTTATAAAAATTAACATTTAAAGAGCTTATGCTTGGGGTGGACAAGAAGGATATAGAAGGAAACTCAGGAGGGAAAACTGGAAATTTGTAAGGAAGGAGGAGTGGGAGGGTTAACGAAGGAAGAAAAGGTCATGGTTTTGGATTGGGGACGATCTAAGATGGTGGTGAACAGTTGTCTTGTAGACCTGGAGGGAAGTATGAGAATGAAGAGGATGTGGAAGCTGGTTCCACAGGTGGGGGGAAAAAAAGGAACAAATGAGCGGAGGTGAGCAGTAATCCTGGATTTAGGTAGTTTCACGAGAAGGGGGTTGATGGTGGACCGTGTGTGCCCTGCAGAACCCTTGGGGGAGGGGGACAAAGCACAAAGAGGGCAGAAGATGCAAGACCACAAAGAGGAGGCAGAAGGCAACAAAGAGCTCCGAGAGTCTGCGATGGCAAAGTGCTCGGCCCATAGACTCGGCTTCATCGTGGGAGATTCCAATAATCTTGAAGGTCTTGATTTCCAGAATGATGAGTGGTATCACCGCACTTGGAGTAATCAGCAAAGAGATAAAGAGGATTTTCCAGAGAGTTAGAGAGATCATCGATCATGATTAATAATAATATCAGGCTGAGAACACTGCCTTGGGGTACTCCAGTCTTGACAGGCAGAAGAGAATAAAGGGTTCCTTTGAGAGCCGTATGTTGGATGCGAGATTGGAGGAAGTCAGTGATCCAAGAGAGGAGTTGGCCTTGGATTCCATAGGCAGATGGTTTGGAGAGCAAGACGGGATGCCAGACTGCATTGAAAACTTGAGATATGTCAAGAGAGACGGCCCTGATCTCATGTCTGATATTAAGGACCTCCATCCATTGTTGAGAGAGTATAAGCAGCATGTCCAATGTCGAGGTACCAGGTCTGAATCTGAATTGATGATCTGAGATTAAGCTGTTGGAGTAAATGAACGATTTTATGTCAACTGCGATGATGGGATTCCATGACCCTGTTGATGATTGGAAGTAAACTCATAGGTCTGTAGTTAAGGGGATCCTTTAGTTCACCTGCAATGAAAGTTGAGTCGTTGTGAGGAAGACGTGTACTGTATCAGAGCAGGGAATGATTTCATCAGTCGGTTGGATGAGGTGCACGAGAAAAACCGATGATCATATTGGACTTACACATACAGTTCCCTCCATAAGAATTGGAACAGTGAAGTCAAATTAGTTATTATTGCTTTATACTCAAGAAATTTGGATTTGAGATCAAAACATGACTATGAGGTAAGAGTACAGAAAAAGAATGATGCAACTTTAAACGTTTATTTACAAAGAAACAGAAACCTCAGGAACGTGAACCAAACATTTATTGAAAGCTTATGAAATGGTATTTTCTATCACTGATTGCTATTGCAGTAAAGTCACTGATAGAGTTAGTGAGAGGCCAAGGTCTGAAATTGGCATTTACGCAAAATCCTTGTAATTGACGTTCTCGGTGTGCGCCCCTCCGCGGTTCAGACAGGCATTGATCCTGACTCCAAAGTTCTGTCCAACTTTCCTGTAGATCTCAGGTGGCACTGCCTGGATGTAGTGTGACACCTCCTGCTTCAGATCATCCAGTGTGGCAGTGCGGTTGACGAAGACAGAGCCCTTGGCAGCCCCCCAGAAGCCGTAGTCCAGAGGGTTCAAGTCTGGGCTATGGGGTGCCTGTCATGAGCGGTACCCAGGGCAACGAGGCGGTTTCTGAAGAGCTGCTGCAGGAAAGTGATGTTGTCACCAGCTGTATGCGGGGTTGCACCATCCTGCATAAACCAGGTCATGCTGAGCTGGTTTGGGGTGACCTTTTGGGCTGGATCATTATGGAACTTCTGGAGCACGGCCCGGTAGCGCTCACCGTTGATCGTCACCGTCCTGCTGTCGTCATTCTCAAACCAGTAAGGCCCTAGCATTCCCCATCTGGCATTGAAGGCACAGAAGCATGTGACCTTAGGCCCTTTCAGGTACCTCTCAGTGATCTCCTCAGGTGGTTCTGCCCCCCAGAAAATGTTGTTGTGGTTGTTGATTTAGTCTCAAACCATGGAGCCACCACTTTTGTCTTCTGCTCCACTGTCAATGGCATAGTTGAGCTACGGAGCTAGAAATCCCAGGGAACAAATACCACGAAAACACCACCAATCCCTGAAAAGGAAAACGGTATAGGTCAAAAACCAAAGAAATGGTAGGAAGTCAAAGTTGTATCAATCTTTTTGAAACACCCTGTTTTAATGGGGAAAAGGGGGATATGTTATAGGTTCCCGGCAGTTCCTGATTCATAAAGGAAAATTTTTAAAGTTTAAAATGTTTTCAACCGCAAATTCACATGATCACAGTTTAACTAAATAAAAAAATACACAACACCATTTACCATTTCCAATTTATTGAAGGAATGCGCTTACAGTTTCTTAAAAGTGCTTAACCATACTGTACCATGAAAGTAAAAAAAAACACCAACATCATGTACCATTAAAAGTTTTACTTTACAAACACATGAAACGTTCAAATGATGATGATGACGGTGATGAATTAAAATCCCAAGATTTCCTCGAACTTTTAGGGCGACCCAAATGTCATCCAAGGTCCTCTTGAACTTGAGGTACCTCTCCACGACTGGGTCAGCATCTTCCAACTTGTCGACAATCTCTGCATGTCCTGCAGCAACTCTCCCAGGAACTGGACTGTGAGGTTGGACCTCGTCACCTCTTCCTCATCACTGCCTGCCTCCGCCTTCTCCTCTTCGGAAACCTTTGGAATGGTGTCCAACTCGTCCTCGATGAGCGGGTTTAGGGAATGGTTCAGCATCGTGGTTTTCAACATGAAGTCCCTCGTCTGTGTGTTGTCCTCGATCCATATTCTGAGAGTCTTCTCCATCCTTTCCATGTGGACATTCCGGACATTGGTGACCACTTTCGTACTCGATACAGAGCTCGCTGAAACTTTCTCTCACGAATGGCCTTCTCCTTCTTCCTTCCGTGGACTACTGCTGATCCTCTTGACTATAGGGAATGTTGAGTCGTAGTCACGTACCCAGGTGTTCTGCATGGTTGAAGAAGAATAGATCAGCTGTGACATTTGCCACCGTCTGGTTGGTTTCTCGTGTTGTGACAATGGCTCCGGTCGTTGGGATTTCTGATGTTGCTGGCAGGACTCTGCAGCACCGTGTCATGGATTCTATATCCTTCGCCAGTATTGGTTGTTGTTGGTTTAGTACATAGGACTTGATGTTGTCTGGCGCCGTCCCGCGCATGCCCGGTTGTGCCTTTTAGTCCCATTGATGATCTTCTTGCTCTTTGCTCTCTGATTTCCTTGAGCTTGATGTGTTTTGCGTGAGCTCCCAATAAAGCTCGATATATTCACAGAAACGGCGTGCTGTGTGTGATCCAATGGAGTGAGAACACGATAAGGTCTATCTCAGTTAACTGTCGTGGTGGCAGCGATTTCGACCCTACGTTCCAGCCTTTCAGCCGACGAAACGTGCTGCAGCCGAAGGCCTCATGCTTCTTCTTCTTCACATTCTGTGGCGGACCACCCGGGCTCTTACAACCTGAGTAACTCAACCGTCGACACGGTTTCTGTGAGTAACGTTTGTATCTATACTTACGACGATGGCAAGCTCACATCGGGCTCCCAAACAATGGTGCCTTACTAAATCAGAGATGATTAATTATTTTGAAAACTGGAAACAAAATCTCCATTACACGTTATCGCTGGACCCGAGTTTCGACCCTTTTCTTGTGACTGGCTCACAGTGGCTCAAGAAAACGAGGACAACACCTTTTCGGGGCCTCACCGGCGATGGTGAAGATGCTATTCAAGGCAATCGCTGCACAGCTCAGCGAAAAGTGAACACGTTGGAGATGATTCTTGGTCAAACAGCCAATCATTTCCCAGTCATTGCACGCAACACGATCGTCCGTGATTCTATGTCCTTAGATCATATATGGCAACTCATCCGCATGCATTTCGGTTTTCAGTCGACACATTTCCTAGATTTGTCTGATATCTGTTTAGAACCGGAAGAACACCCAGAAGACCTGTACCAGCGCTTGGCAGCTTTTATCGACGACAATCTGTTACGCCATGATGGAGGTATCTCGCACCATGGTGAAGTTCCTGCAGATGAAGAGGAGCTAACTCCATCCCTCGAAAATGTAGTCGTCCTCAGCTGGCTTCAACTAATCCACCCGACACTACCAGAAATAGTCAAACAACGATATGGTACTGAACTACGTTCTTGTATATTGGCTTCCATTAAACCGGAAATCTCCCTGGCTCTACCGTCACCGTCATTGTCAGACGTCATTGTCATTGTCAGATGAAATACGGTCCGGTGAAGATTCAATAGTCATGCCGGCCCGTCTTTATAAAAGTCAAAAGAGAACTATCTTTCCACCTATAACATCTACTCCTAAATCAAGATACAAACCTTCTCAGAGCTCCCAAAGATCCTGCCCATTATGTCACCAAGCGGGGCGTGCGGACTGCCATTTTCTCAGCGAGTGTAGCTACCTCCCTGAACAAGATCGTAAATATATGGCCAAGGCGAGGCAGATATCCAACACCTTCGACCCCTCTGATGATGGTGAGGAAGTGGCAGACCCCACCATCGACTCTCCAGATGACTCTGACAAGTCCTCCACCCCTGCGTATAGAATTCAAGTACCCCAGTCACCTTACTTGGACACATTTTACCATCACCACACTATCCGTGCCATTAATTGACAGTGGAGCCACTGGAAACATGATGAGCCTACCGACTGTCAAACGTCTCAGTCTACCCATGAGAAAGAGTTCTCAGTCAGCTCACCAGGCTGATGGCTCCTCCCCACTCACAGTGCTTGATGAAGTCAGTTTTATCATGACCCGTGACGACCGACAATTTACCTTCAAAGGCCTTGTTGTTGAAAACTGGACGTTGATGTACTGGCAGGAACACCTTCATGGAGCTGAGTGACATTTCTGTTCGCCCGGCTAAACATCACATCATCTTTAATGATGGGTCCATATACCGGTGCGGTTCATCTGATTTCTCTCCCACTCACCATGCAGTCCGTCGTGCCTATTTGTTACGTGCCCCTCCACGAAGTACAACTGTGTGGCCCGGCGAGTACATCGAGCTAAACCTCCCTGACAATTTGTCTGATTCTACATACGCCCTTGAACCTCGCAGTGACTATCGGGCTCATCGTCCTTCAACCAAAATATGGCCTTCCCCAAGTCTCATATCGAGCGTATCTGGCAAGATCCGCATTGCCAACTTCACCGGTGATCTTCAAATTGTTAGATCACATGAACACTTTTGTCAAATCCACCCCGTCTTCATGTCTTCAAGCCTCACCGTTGAGACTTGTACCATCCCCCTCCTTCCCCCCCCCCCACACCCCCGCCCGCCCCCCACCAACGAAGCTTCAACCCAAACCAAAGAAAACTGCCCCAAGCCTTTACTCTGCCAGTGTCACACTCGACCCGAACAATTCCCTTCCCCTTGATATTAGACGTAAATTTTAGAACCTTCTCCAAGAGTATGACGATGTCTTCGACTCCAGGCCCAAAGGATACAATGGTGCGTCTGGTCCATTCCAATCAGTAGTTAACATGGGTCCTGTCCCTCCCCCTCAACGTGAGGGTCGCCTACCTTTATATTCTCACAGCAACCTTGCAGAACTACAACGCAAGTTTGATGAACTAGAAGATATGGGTGTCTTTGTCAAACCGGAAGATGCAAGAGTCAATGTCGAGTACCTAAACCTGTCCTTGGTGAAAAAGTCCAGTGGCGCGTTCTGACTGATCACGGCATTTGCTAATGTTGGCCGATATAGCAAACCCCAGCCTTCCTTGATGCCCAACGTCGATTCCACTCTTCGAAAAATCGGGAGATGTCAGCACATTATCACTACTGACTTGACTAATGCTTTTTATCAAATCCCACTATCTAAAGAGTCAATGAAGTATTGCGGTGTTGCGACTCCATTCGTGGTGTTAGAGTATATGCCCGATCCGCCATGGGTATGCCTGGCTCTGAAACGGCACTAGAAGAACTAACTTGTTGCGTCCTTGGAGACCGAGTGGAGGAGGGTGTTGTGGCCAAACTCGCGAATGATCTCTATTGTGGAGCAAGTGTAGACGAACTGTTAGTCAACTGGAAAACGCTTGACTTACTTCAAGCCAACCGCTTAAATCTGTCAGCATCCAAGACTGTCATTGTCCCATCTTCCATCACTATCCTAGGAAAGGTGATGAGTGGTGCCTGGTTTCCTCCAGACATGACGCTTAGAATTTAGGCCAAACAGTTCAATCTTTGTTTCATCAGACCACAGAATCTTGTTTCTCTCAGTCTGAGAGTCCTTTAGGGGCTTTTTTGCAAACTCCAAGTGGGCTTTCATGTGTCTTTCACTGAGGAGAGGCTTCAGTCTGGCCACTCTGTCATAAAGCCCAGATCGGTGGAGTGTTGCAGTGATGGTTGTCCTTCTGGAAGTTTCTCCCATCTCCACACAGGATCTCCGGAGTTCAGCCAGAGTGACCATCGGGTTCTTGGTCACCTCTCTTACCAAGGCCCTTCTCCCCCGATTGCTCAGTTTGGCCGGGCGGCCAGCTCTAGGAAGAGTCCTGGTTGTTCCAAATTTCTTCCACTTAAGAATTATGGAGGCCACTGCTCTTGGAAACCTTCAATGCAGCAGAGATTTTTTTGTAGGCTTCCGCAGATCTATGCCTCAACACAATCCTGTCTCTGAGCTCTGCAGGCAGGTCCTTCGACCTCATGGCTTGGTTTTTGCTCTGATATCCATTGTCAGCTGTGAGACCTTATATAGACAGGTGTGTGCCTTTCCAAATCATGTCCAATCAATTGAATTTACCACAGGTGGACTCCAGTCAAGGTGTAGAAACATCCCAAAGATGATCAAGAGAAATGGGAGACACCTGAGCTAAATTTCAAGTGTCATAGCAAAGGGTCTGATTACTTATGTCAGTGATATTTCAGTTTTTTCTTTTTAATAAATTTGCAAAACTTTCTAAAATCCTGTTTTCTCTTTGTCATTATGGGGTATTGAGTGTAGATTGATGAGGGAAAAAATGAATTTAAACGATTTCAGTATAAGGCTGCAACATAAAATGTGAAAAAAGTGAAGGGGTCTCAATACTTTCTGAATGCACTGTATGTCACTCGCAATGGGACCCAACGACTTGCGTGTTTTTTTAGCGCCAAGTTGTGAGGACACCAGTTCACCTGGATTCTTTGCGAAATTGAAGCACTTTCAATCGCTATGGCTACTAAACACTTTGGACCATTTATCATTCAATCCAATAATAAAGCTTGCATACTGACCGATAGTAATCCATGTGTACAAGCCTTTGAAAAGCCATGCCGAGGAGAATTTTCGGCTACCGTATTTTCCGGTGTATCAACCGCACCCCCGATTTTCGACTTCAAAAAATAATAATAATTAAAAAATCAGATTTTCGAGGGGAAAAAAAAAAATCAGGAAAATTTAAAAAAGAGAAGAGAATAAAAAAAAAAAATGGAAAGCGAAATATGATGAAAGGAAAGAGAAACTGAAGACAGAGAAAGAGTGAAAATACATGAAATGAGTTGAAAGAGAATTTAAAAAACAGTATAATTATTCTTTCTTGCCAATGTGGGGCCCTGAAAAGGGCCGTTGGGTTTCGTCTCTAAAATCCGAAGAAGTCCTCGTCATCCGTTTCTTCAGTCCAATCCGAGTCGGGGTCGGCGAGATCCTCGTCGTCGTTATCCTCTTCTCCATCGTCGGAAAAGGGCCGTTGGGTTTAGGCTCTAAAATCCGAAGAAGTCCTCGTCATCTGTTTCTTCAGGGAAGACATTACAAAGATCATCATCCGAGTCTGGGTAGGCGAGATAATCGTCGTCGTTATCCTCTTCTCCATCGTCGGTCACTGCCACTTCATCCTCCCAGATGATGTCATCTTGAGTGCCATCAAGGGCATTAGATATGCAGCACTTGAGGAAGGCCCGCTCGATGATGGCTGCCGGCAACTCCTCCCAGACCTTCAGTATCCAGCTACAGATCGTCGGGAGGTCCACCTTCCTCATCCTCCCAGTCTTGGTGATGGTCTTGTCCCCCGACAGCATCCACTCCGACCAACAGCGCCGCAGACCGTCTTTGAACGGCTTGTTGACTGAAACGTCTAGCGGCTGCAGCAGCGACGTCATGCCACCCGGAATCATCACCAGATCAGTGTTGAGCCCCCTCAGCGTTGACTTGGTCTCCTCTGTCTTGTGAAAACGGAACGCGTCGAGGACGAGCATGCTCCGTCGCCGCGAAAGCCCACCAACTCGTCTCCCCCACACGACGCGGAGCCAGTCATCCACCAGTGCTTGGTCCATCCACCCCTTGGCCTGGGCACGAACGATTACACCCAGAGGAAATTTATCCTTTGGTAGCGTCTTCCTCTTGAAGATGATATACGGCAGCAGCTTTCCCCCATCCGCGGTGCACGCTAGCATAACCGTAAAACGATCTTTCTCATGACCCGTCGTAGTGATGGACACCGACTTGTCGCCTTTGGCCGAGATGGTGGTCTCTCGAGGCACATCGAAGGTCAGCGGCGTCTGATCTGCGTTGCCGATGCGGCTTAGGGGATAGTCGTGCTGCTTGCGGAACTTGATCACGAACTTCTGAAAATTAGCAGTCTTCTCTGCTATGTCATCAGGGAGACTCTGTGCGATGTGGGTTCGCCGGCGAATGGAAAAGCCATGACGACCCATGAACCTGTACGCCAAGACGTACTGGCCGTGAAGTCATCGACCCCTGTTTCCCTGGCGATGAGTCGGGCCTGGAGTCGCAACGCTAGTGTCGCGATGGCGTGTCCCTCGGCTCGCTTCTCTCTCACCCACATTAGCAGTCTCTCCTCCAAGGCCGGCCACTGGGCTGCTTTGCCCCTCATCGCCTTCTTCTTCTTCGGCATCGTCTCCAGCGTCTGCTTGTTAGTCCGCCAGCGTCTAATGATGGACTCGTCGATTCCGAAGTGTCGGCCGGCCGGCCGATTACTAAACTCTTCTGCAAACCTGCAGGCACGGAGCTTGAAAGCTGCTGTGAATGATCGCGGTGCCATCTCGTGGTCTTGGTCAGGATAGAAGCGAATGGTGAAGCTCGGTCTTGGTCAGGATAGAAGCGAATAGTGAATCTTGGTCTTGATAGCTCGAACAGGATAGAACGAATGGTGAAACTCCCCGTTGACCTCTCCGTTTTATACATTCGCCCAGCCCATGCGGCGGCATCAAAGCCGACTTCAATAGGTTAGGCCAGATTTTAAAAAAGAGTTGTTGATCGTCCCTGCCCGACCCTACGAAACACACCCGACCCGAAACGTTTAAAAAAATTTATTTTGAAAAAAATCATGAAAAACGATATTTTCACATTCAAATTTGGCGCCGTTCTGCACCGCATGCGCAGTGCGTGCTGCGCAGAGCGTCGCAAGTGACTCGGGCAACTTCACCCATTTTACGTTGGCCATTCATGGCGGCTATTTTGTGAGATTTTTCCCGCTGAAATCTGTATTGATTCGTGCTAGAATCGGCTTGAAATGCCTATTGTGATCGCATCAATAGCCCGTGAGGGCTCTTCCAAGATGGTGAAGGACTGGTTTGCGTGCAATATCGAGTTGGATGTTACAATCTCGGACTTCTATGCAGAGTTCTCAGACGGCAAGTATGATGGGGATAGGGAGCCATTGCCTGACGATACACGCGGTACTTTTGTCAAAGTATTCGCCGGCCCCAGTAAAACTGACATGACGAAAGTTTCACCAGCTTGCAAAGTTTCTGATGTGACAAAGACTCTTGGCTCATTTCTCAAATTTGTGTTGGCTGCAGACACGGCCACGGATCACAGGATGGAACCCGATGAATGGAGAAATAAAATCATTTTGAGGAGAAAGGAGTCTTTATTTCATATTTTTCCATGTCAACAAAACTCAATGGAAAGTAGGAAAAATATATAAAAAATAAAAACCTCCCTCCCTACCCGAACTTTTGAGAAAAAAGGACGCTCAACAACTTTTTATTTTTATGTGGCCTTACCGCGGCGTTGGTTAGACAATAGGTACGTCATAATGTCCCATGCAAAACATCCTGTTTACCATGTTGACGCTTTTGTTTTGTGACTTAATCCTGTCTTTATTTAGCACACTCTATTCACTATGTGACCTGTCATTCAAAGAGGACTAGTGAAAGTACACATTTTCACAAACACGCATGGAAAAATCAAATATTACAAACTTCAAACTTTCTTGTATTTTGACTGGCAGCAGTAATCGGCATTGAACCTACCTTAGTAACGTAATTGACGATCATTCATCATTGTATCCCCGCATCCCCAAAGTAATATAAAGATTACGTCCCGTTGATATGACAGTTTTTCAATGCACAAATCTTTCTGTTACTGTGTATCAATCGCACCCCCTTTTTTAGGGTTTTCCTGTCGGTAAAAAGCCGCGGTTGATACACCGGAAAATACGGTAGTCCCCGCATTTCAACCTTTCTGTCGATGGTCAGCCGGTTCCAGGCCTCAATTCGCCATCTCGCGGGCTCCACTAATGTCCCCTCAGATTTCGCCAGCCAGAATGCCTTAGATTGTGACAATCCCCATTGCCAAATTTGCTCATTTGTAGAGCAGACAGAACACTTTGTCGTACGTCATTCCTCCATCCAGGACATCACCACCGGTTACTCCAAGTTACCGTATACAAACCGTTCCGCCCGGCTAGCCCTACAGTCTGAGTGCGCAGATTTACGCAGAACACATGCCCATCTCAAACAAGGTACCAGACCATCGAAAAAGCTGACCAATATTAAAGACATGAAAAGGTACTTAAATTCAGTTACTATTTCAAAAGACGGGTTATTGGTTGTCCGATATTACGACCCCTTCCAACCTTCCCGTGAACGCATCGTTATTCCTCGCCTGGACCTGGACGGCCTTGCCACGGCTCTCCACATCAAGCTTGATCACCCATCTTGCCACCAACTTAAGCAAGTGATGCATCGCCACTTCTTTGCCCTTGACATGGATAGGTCCATCAACCATGTAACTACCAGTTGCCACCACTGTGCTTCCATGCAAAAAATCACTTTGTGAGCCATTCCCCAATCGTCCGATGATCCTCCCGATACAGTTGGTGTGACCTTTGCAGCAGATGTCCTAAAGCGTGGGCATCAACTGATCTTGACCTTGCGTGAGTGCATCACTTCCTACACCCGTTCCTCTCTCATTTTTGACGAACGCCATGACATCCTACGTGACGGCCTGCTAGAACTCATTAGTGAACTTCATCAGATGGAGGGGCCACCTGCTGTCATCCGGACTGATCAAGCCTCTGCTTTCAAGTCTCTCACTAATGACAAGCTCCTACAAGATCACCGCATCTCCCTCGAGCTTGGTCGCATCAAAAACCCCAACAAAAATCCTGTCGCTGAGAAAGCCATTCAGGAATTAGAAGCTGAATTATTACACCAAGACCCGTTAGGAGGTCCAGTGTCGCCTCTTCAGCTTTCCATGGCTACTGCCTGATTGAACTCATGTATCAGATCTCGTGGTATGTCTGCATGGGAAATGTGGACACAACGTGACCAGTTCACTAACCACCAGATTCCAATCTTGGATCAGAACCTCATCCGAGAGCAGCATGTCCAATGCTCCAGGAACCATACTTGTAGCGACAAGTCCAGGTCCCCATCACAAACCGCTCTGCTACTCCAACAGTTCATGTTGGAGACCTGGTGTACAGTCTCAGATGGATCCAAGTGTCGAGCACGGGATCGTTACCTGGTTGTGTCTGTGGACGGGAACTGGTGTGACATCCGCAAGTTTACTGGCTCTCAACTCCGACGCTCGTCGTATCATTTACTACATTCGGAATGTTACATGGTACCGACGTGGACTACACATACCATCCCACATCCGCACAGAGGTTCCTGTGATGATTCTCTCGGTGATGAAGACGACTTGGATGGGCCACCTATTGCTTCCCCCGATCCACCTTACATACCTCCCATTCTCTCGACTCCAGCTAAATGTGTTCTGCCCCCAAGTCCTCCTCCTGCGGTTCTACCCTCTAGGCTTGACCATCCCTGTGATTACCAGATCCAACGCCATGGTGTTGACAGCACGGCAACCGCGTCACCTCCTATTAGGAGGTTAGGACGTCTACGTTCACGCCCCAAACACTTGGATGACTACGTTCTTGATGGATGAGTGGTTGCATATCCCGCGTTGCGTCCCGGCAATGCAGTATTTAATGGTTTGACTGAATTTTTGCTGGTGTGTATTCCCATTACTGTACATTTTGTCTACATCTTGATATATCACATGTGCATGCTGACTTGTACTTTTCTTAAAGGAAGTCGTTTTCTTCAAGAAAACGTCTCGAGTAGACTGCACAGTTTGTTTCTGTTTGTCGTCGTATATTTCTCTATAACAACGAAGAGCCTCTTTTAGTTGTCGGTTGAACTTGGCAAAACGATCGACATTCATGTCCATACTGTTGATCACCTGTAGGCCTTTATTGAAGATGGCGAATGCTTCAGTCAATCCTTTCACAGTGAACATCTTCTCCGGTTTGTCCTCTTCTTTTTTTTCTCCTCTTCCTTTTTTCACTCTTCTTCTGCCACTCGCTGCTCCTCTAATTCAATTAAGTCTTCATTAGATAACTCTCCTGGCGCAAACTCCACCAATTCTTCTACATCTTCCATGTCAACTTCGAGCTTTAAACTTCTGGCTAACTTCACAATTTTTCCACCAATCTCGTCCATCATGTCATCCTTGTCGAAACCTTCAAACGAATTAACATAACGTTCAGACACTTCCTTCCATGCTGCAGCAATATTCTTGATACACTGAGCAACGTTGTAACTTTTCCAAAAGGCACG
>NC_136266.1:186419601-186427101 GCF_964187855.1 Myxine glutinosa
CCATGACGGCGGATTAAGTGACCGAGCGGGGACAGGTAAAGGATGAAGAGGAGGGGGCCAAGAACTGAACCTTGGGGGACACCTTGGGGGAGGGGAGCAGTGGGGGATTTGCAGTTATTGATGGAGATGAACTGGCATCTGTCAGAGAGGTATGATTTAATCCAAGAGAGGGCAGTGCCGGTGACGTTAAAGGTGGATTCAAGTCGGGTGAGGAGGATAGTGTGATCGATGGTGTCAAAGGCAGCGCTGAGGTCGAGGAGGACGAGAATGTTGAGGTTGCCAGCGTCAGAGGAGAGGAGAAGGTCGTTGGTGATTTTGAGGAGAGCAGTTTCAGTACTGTGGTTGGAGCGGAATCCGGATTGGAATGTTTCATACAAGTTATTGGCAGAGAGATGATGTTTGAGTTGAGTGGCTACAGCGCGTTCCAAAACTTTTGACAGAAAGGGTAGGTTGGAGATGGGTCTGAAGTTGTTTAGGGTGTCAGGGTTTAGACCAGGTTTTTTTAGAATGGGGGTAACAGCAGCAATTTTGAGGGAAGGTGGGACGATGCCTGTAGACAGGGAGGAGTTTATTGTTGCAATGATAAGTGGAGAGAGAGCAGGGAGGGAGGCTTTGACAAAGCTGGAGGGGATGGGGTCAAGAGTGCAGGTGGCAGTTTTCATTCCTATGAGGAGTTCAGAGAGGTCAGTAGGAGAGATTGGGGAGAACCGAGACAGGGGATGGCAGGACAAGGGGGGGCAGGTGGTTGGAGGGGGAGCGGGTGCGGCGGTGGTCAAGCTGTTGTAGATGTTGTCAATTTTGCGTTGGAAGAAAGAGAGGAAGGAGATGCAGTTGTCTACTGTGAATGACTGGGTGGTGGTGTTCAGGGGGCGGAGGAGTTTGTTTATTGTCGAGAAGAGTGCTTTTGGGTTTCCGGAGCCAGAGTGGATAATTTGAGAGTAGTAGGCAGAGCGGGCGCGGGAGAGGGCATCTTTGTAGTGTTGTATGTGGTCCTTGTAGGCTTGGGAGTGAACTGTGAGACCCGTTTTATTGCGGAGTCTTTCAAGTTGGCGAGCACGAGTTTTCATCAGGTGGAGTTCAGGGGTAAACCAGGGAGCAGAATGGGTGAAAGAAACTGTTTTGGTTTTTACAGGCGCAAGCTGGTCAAGGCAGGAGGAGAGAGTGTGGTTGTAGTAGTCAGTGAGGTCGGAAGGGGTGTGGAGGTCAATGAAGGGAGAAGTGGACATTTTTTCAGAGAGGGTGGATGAGAATGAGGTAGGTGAAAGAGCGTTTAGCTTACGGAAGTTGATTGTGCGATAATGCCTTGGTGTTGGGGCGGGGATGTTGATGGTCAGAGTGATGGCTAAGTGGTCAGAGAGGGTGAGGTCGGAGCCATAGAGATGGTGCAAATTTAATCCAGTGGAGCAGACAAGGTCCAAAATGTGACCACGGATATGGGTAGGAAAGTCGACATGTTGAGTGAGGTTAAAGCAGGTGAGTAAATCAGTGAAGTCAGTGGTTATTGTGGAGTCAGTGGAGTCCATGTGGATATTGAAATCACCAAGGAGGAGGATTGAGGGGGAGAGGGAACATAGCTGGGTCAGAAAGTAGGAGAAGTCAGACAGGAATGATGGGTGTGGTTTGGGAGGGCGGTAGACGACAGCCATGACTGACTGCGTGTGACCAGAGAGTTTTAAAGCCAGGTGTTCAAATGATGGAGCAGATGAGATGGAGATGAGGTTGGTCTTGATGTCTTGACGGTGGATAACGGCAATTCCACCACCTCGGCCCTCCGAGCGTGGTTTATTGACGTAGGAATATCCATTGGGTGTGGTGAGGTTGAGTGTGTAGTAGTCCAGAGGTTGTTGCCAGGTTTCGGTGAGACAGAGAAAGTCCAGTTTGTTATCCAGGATGTATTCGTTCAGGATGAGGCATTTATTGTTGAGGGACCGGGTGTTGAACAGGGTGAGCTTGATGTTGTTTTGAACAGCAGGGATGAATTCAGGTGATTTAGCCAGGGTTCGTAGGCAAGAGGTGCGATCGTGTGGGTTGCTGTGACCAGGTGCGCTGGGACGAAGAGTGAGAGTGCGCTGAGCCGACCAGAGGACGGGGATGGAGTGACCTGATTGCAAATAAACAAACTTGCGACCGGAGCCACGGTGAATGTACCTGGGTCGTCGGAGGAGTCCATTTGATTTGATGGCAGAGATGCATGATGGGGTGGAGCGGGTATTGAGCAGAAGAAGCCTTGCGGCGGAGTACTTCAGAGCCATGCCAGGCAGGAGCGAAGGGACGAGTACGAGGCCAAGGTCGAGGAGGCAAAGCGGCAAACGCAGCGGCAAACGCAGCGGCAAACGCAGCGGCAAACGACTGCAGCCGCTAATCAAGACCACAGCGGCAAACAAGGCCACAAGGCCACCGGCAAACAAGGCCACGGCCACAATCAACGGGAGCGGGCCTTTCGAATTCCGTATTCCGTACCATCAAAAGCAGATTCCGTTATCCAGCCGGAGAACACGCGGCACGTGCGGGTGTGAAAAGGCAGGACAGGTGTGAGATGTCAGGTCAGAAAGGTAGAAGCAGACCCTGTACATCCATCCAGTCGGAGAAGCGGCGAATATGCAACGCCAGCGTCCTCTCGCAACCGAACCCCAAAATGGCGCCTCGCACATGGCCACGGCGACCGCGCCCGCGACCGTAGCAGCGCCACCGGTGGATTTGAACCTTTTTTTTATGGCTGAAATGGAGGCCATTATGGACAAAATGATAAACGGAATGAGGGCCGATAGGGAGGAAATGGAGCAGAGGGACAGAGACCGCAAGTTGGGCGAAAGGGTCCCAAGGGTGCACGAGGAGGTAACGCGGGTCGAGAAGCGCCGGTTGAACGAAGTTGAGAAAAGCACGGGTACAATGACAGGGGTAGAAATCGCGACCCGGGGTTTGGAAAAGCCGGCGACCGCTGAGGTAGAGGAGGGTGTTTTATTAAAGCCAGCGGTCGTCGAGGTGAATAAAGAAAAAGCAGTGCTGGGAATTAAAATTGAAGAGATGACGGAGGTAGCCCGGGAATTGCAGGAAAAGATGGAATATGTACAAAGTCCCTGCTCAAATCACGATGCTGTGCTTAACCCGAATGGAAGTTTGCAGGTGCGCGTGGAGAAAAGGATCCCTCAGGTGAGTCGTGCTGTATATTGTGGGGGTAGATTTTGCAGGAGGATGTTTGGCGACAAAAGAATTGTCGCGCGCTTGGGATCGAGGAAGCATCCGGGCGTTGGTGAAGGGTCCCGTGTGAGTGGAAATGGCACGCGTGTGGAAAAAAAGTGTGCGTCAAGGGGTGAGCGTGTAACGAAGCGCGAGTGTGAAACCGAGTGCGAGCGAGAATGCACGTCGGGGTGTACGGAGTGTGACACGGAGAGTGAGGTGGTGATGGCGCAGGTGCGAGAGGGCACATCGGAGCGCGAGTGTGAAACCGAGTGCGAGCGAGAAGGCACGTCGGGGTGTACGGAGAGTGACACGAGGAGTGAGTTGGTGGTGGAGCGGGTGTGGGAGAGCCCATCTGAGCGCGTTAGTGGGTGGATGCCAGAGTGCACGCCCATGGTGAGTGTTACGGAGGACGTAACGGAGGAGAGGTGTGGACCGAGGTGTGTGCAAGAGTGTGCGCGAAAGGTGTGGTGTGTAACAGGGAGAGCGTTGGTGGAATGTACGGACGGCGTTAGAACGCCGGGTTTTGTGAGGGTGAAAGGGGTAGCGTATGCGTGTGAGCATGCAGGTGAAGCATCGACGGTAACCGGGTTAGCGGTTAGGGCGACGGATAGCCGATGCGAGCACTCGGGGCGTGGTGTGCTTTGTTGGATGCGAGGCCCGGCGCGGATCGAAGCTGCGTCGTTTCTCTTCGAAGCGTCGTTGCCGATTCGGGCTTGGCCCCGCCCCGCACGGTCGAGTCCGGGCCTTGTCGGGCCAGGCGACCGGTCCGGTTCAAGGGCGAGTGGGAGGAAGCGGAACGGTGCCCCCTCGTGGGGACGGGGTTCCGACCGGGGGAGATTGAGCCATCGGGCCCGGGACCGCAAGGTGCCGCGCCGAGATGGTGCGTGGAATCTCGGCCCGACCAAACCACCTCCCTTGAACCGAAAGCCGGACGGATTCAACCTGCAGGCGACCAAACCACCCGAATTCATTGCTCGGCTTTGCGAAGCCGAGTTTAATGATGTCATGACGCACCGAGGCTAGGATATAGCGGACTGTGATGATGGTGATAGTGATAGTGATTTGATACGAAATTTAGAAAAGTGAATAGAATTGGCAGTAATTGGAAAATTTTTGATTGGTTGAAATTTGGTGAGCAAAATTGATAGTGGGACCTCCCCGATGTGGTGGGATGGCAACTCTGTCATCCCTCACAAAAGCGGGGGGCAAAGGAGCACTAGATTTATGGGGTTTATGGCAGTGTAAGCTCGCCGAGGGAGGGTTTGGATAATGTGTAGGGCCCTAGAGATTGACATTAGGTAACGTTAAGGTTAGTTAGTGACAAGGATACCTGTAGTGGGGACGCAGGTAGATTAGAGTGGATAATAATGACGTGGTATGTGCTTAGTTTAAAGGGAAGACAGGGAGCACTAAGTTAGCAGGGCAACAGGTAGTTCAGATGATGCTGTGTGAGGATTGAACAGGTGTGATTGAACAGGTGTGATTGCACAGGTGTGCAACTGAACAGGTGTATGGAGCAGTGTATGAGTGATAGTGATAGTGATGAGTTGTATCGACCGAATGGTCCAGGAAGGAAGGAGGGTGCAGGTGGCACCAGGTGTGAGTGCACAGGTGTGCACCAACAGGTGTGTGGAATACATGGAATGTGGAATATATGGAGTCTTGGAATGGATGGTCGTGGAGTGAGTATGGTGGAAATTGTGGAGTGGAGTGGATGGTGCGAAGGTGTGAATGGGGGAAGAGTGGACCCCCATCACGGATACCCGGGGCGGGTAGTGTAAGTGTTAGGTAGAGGGTATAGGTAAATTGTGGTTGGATATTGGCATCTGTGGTGCGGGTGGAGGAATGATGTTCGGATGGGTGCATTAGTGTTGTGGAAATGGCTGGCATGTAGCCTGTTAGTGTGTGTAGTTGGTTTGGGCACTCCACCACTGTGAGGATGTCGGCCAGGTGAGGCCGCAGGTGGGCTCTGGGAGCCGGTAGAGTTGTTGTGGATGGGGCCCGAGGATCCGGAGAACGGACCCGGGTAGCCCAGTGCCAGAGGGCACCAAGGGGTGACAGAGCCAGGAGGGGCCTTCCCCAGTTAGTTAGGTTAGGGTGAGGAGCTAGGTAAGCTCGGGTGGCAACTGCAGTGGTGGAGGTGTGCAGGTGGGTAGACCTGCTGGGAGAGCTACACGTCACAGCCCAGAAATTGTGCAAGGGCACCGGGAGATGAATCGGGGGAGTGAGACCCCAAATTGAGAAGCACCACAGTTGGTCAATGGGAATTGGTTTTTAAAACCCATAGTGTAAGTTGGCCAATGGATTGGCAGGGAAAGACCCCGGGTAGTGTAAAGTGTGTTAAAGTCATTTAGAGGATAGTTAGGAAGAAGGATCTCCTCGCACCATCTGCATCCACTCACCTGAGGTGACGTAACTCCACTCCATGCCATGTTTAATTATTTTTTGATGCAAATGTTTGGATTGTGAGACGCATCATGACGTGGGTGTGACATTGTGCTTGATGTTCCATCTCTTCCTCCTTATGAGGATTGATGATGAATTGATGATGGCAAATTTTGGATAGTGGGGGAGTGAAGACGAATTTGGTATAAGGGAAATAAGGGGAAGACAAGACGTCGTGACGAATTTGTAAAGGTGTAGATTGTTGTAAATATGGGGTAAGGGCAAGGATAGTGTAGGTGACAGGGGGGGGTGACGTACGGTAGGGACGAGTTTTTCTCACTTCGCTCTCCGTACGCACTTCACCCTGCATTGCCTTTATTGACGTGTACCCTTGTGACCTTACCCCTCGCTCATTTGTCTTCCCCCCTTTTGTCTCCCACTTGAGGACCTGTGCGCCATTGGCCGCCGAGGGGAGCGTGCGTGAGGTGGCCATTGTGCGCACGAGATTCTCAGAACCAGCATGCATTGCGTTGATGTACCACTTTATGGACCGCTGTTCTGCGGCCAAGTACCACTTGATGGACCCCAGGTTCTGGGGCAGGGCACCTCTGTTGGAGACCGGCCATAGTGGCCAGGGAATCTTGCTTGCGGACCTCGGTAAGGTGGCACCTATGCCAAACAGGTGGACCACCCTTAGTTGGCCCCTGAGGCCCTAAATAAAAATGAACACAAGTTGTGTTTTTTTTATTATTTCCAAGTAGGCCGCATGAAGCCAGAAGACGTCAGGAAGAACATCGGCCCAGCAGAAAAAGAGAAGACCACCACCAGTTGTTTTGTTGTGTTTATTATGAACAGTGGTGACTGTGCACCGAGTGGTGCTTTTGGTGCTTTTTGGTGCTTTTGGGTGCTTTGGTGGTATTGGTACTGGTGCATCGATACAATGCGTGCTGTCTCCTCCCTCCCAACAGGAATTTCTTTTTCTTGTTCCCTAAAAAGGAAAAAAAAACACAGGTCCTGGGTTGCGTTGTAAATAAGAAATAACGTCACTGTAAATAATGCTCCCCACCGTAAATGTATAGTTTGAAAACAATTCCGTAATTCGGTTAGCTGTGGGCTTGAATCTGTTAGATAGGGTGCAATGCAATAGGGGGACATACTTATTTGTGTTTTAAAATCGTCACACTCAGGGTCAGGTTAAAAGTAGAGGGAACTACACCTACGTGTCACACTAAATTAAAGTTGTAGGCCCGGAGACGGCCCCGAAGAAAGGAGGGTGCAGTGTAACGAATTTGGAAAGTGTAAAAAATGTGAGAACTGGTTTGCTGTGTTTTAACTGGCCCTCGTAGAGTAAATAAGATCGACAGACGTCCCCCTAGTTAATTCCATGAACCTACAGACAGGCCACGATATATCTTTTTTTAAATAGCTTATTTCCTTATTCTATGTAGGCTAAATATGTGTTTCCCACTAGATTGACTCTGCATTGCATCAAACGAAATAAGCGTAGGCCCCTCCGATGATCCATGGCAGCTCAAGTGCCAGGGATTCCCCCACTTGAGCTTTGACAGCAACCGTTTATTGCAGTACTGAACTGTGCAACGTGACGGCGCATTACCTGCAGCTGCTGACCGGTTTTCAACATTTGCGGCCATTACGAACAAGGGGAGTGGCTAGAGAAGACGGGTCGCCCCCCTCGTCATAGGGGGGAGGAGTAAGTCGGCCCCGCTCATCCAACCCAGAACAAGGGATTTGGCTAAGAGAGGGCGGAGCGGGAACCCCTGAGAAAGTGCGCGAAGGTTCGGTGAGAAACCAATATAAACCGCCGCGGGACGCACTCTGTCCTCTTGCTCTGACCCCGTCCTCTTGCTCTTACCCCGTCCTCTTGCTTGCTGTCGCTCGTTGTTGCTGGGGAGAAGGAAGACGCCTGAACGAGCA
>NC_136266.1:186432101-186504601 GCF_964187855.1 Myxine glutinosa
TTGTCGAGAAGAGTGCTTTTGGGTTTCCGGAGCCAGAGTGGATAATTTGAGAGTAGTAGGCAGAGCGGGCGCGGGAGAGGGCATCTTTGTAGTGTTGTATGTGGTCCTTGTAGGCTTGGGAGTGAACTGTGAGACCCGTTTTATTGCGGAGTCTTTCAAGTTGGCGAGCACGAGTTTTCATCAGGTGGAGTTCAGGGGTAAACCAGGGAGCAGAATGGGTGAAAGAAACTGTTTTGGTTTTTACAGGCGCAAGCTGGTCAAGGCAGGAGGAGAGAGTGTGGTTGTAGTAGTCAGTGAGGTCGGAAGGGGTGTGGAGGTCAATGAAGGGAGAAGTGGACATTTTTTCAGAGAGGGTGGATGAGAATGAGGTAGGTGAAAGAGCGTTTAGCTTACGGAAGTTGATTGTGCGATAATGCCTTGGTGTTGGGGCGGGGATGTTGATGGTCAGAGTGATGGCTAAGTGGTCAGAGAGGGTGAGGTCGGAGCCATAGAGATGGTGCAAATTTAATCCAGTGGAGCAGACAAGGTCCAAAATGTGACCACGGATATGGGTAGGAAAGTCGACATGTTGAGTGAGGTTAAAGCAGGTGAGTAAATCAGTGAAGTCAGTGGTTATTGTGGAGTCAGTGGAGTCCATGTGGATATTGAAATCACCAAGGAGGAGGATTGAGGGGGAGAGGGAACATAGCTGGGTCAGAAAGTAGGAGAAGTCAGACAGGAATGATGGGTGTGGTTTGGGAGGGCGGTAGACGACAGCCATGACTGACTGCGTGTGACCAGAGAGTTTTAAAGCCAGGTGTTCAAATGATGGAGCAGATGAGATGGAGATGAGGTTGGTCTTGATGTCTTGACGGTGGATAACGGCAATTCCACCACCTCGGCCCTCCGAGCGTGGTTTATTGACGTAGGAATATCCATTGGGTGTGGTGAGGTTGAGTGTGTAGTAGTCCAGAGGTTGTTGCCAGGTTTCGGTGAGACAGAGAAAGTCCAGTTTGTTATCCAGGATGTATTCGTTCAGGATGAGGCATTTATTGTTGAGGGACCGGGTGTTGAACAGGGTGAGCTTGATGTTGTTTTGAACAGCAGGGATGAATTCAGGTGATTTAGCCAGGGTTCGTAGGCAAGAGGTGCGATCGTGTGGGTTGCTGTGACCAGGTGCGCTGGGACGAAGAGTGAGAGTGCGCTGAGCCGACCAGAGGACGGGGATGGAGTGACCTGATTGCAAATAAACAAACTTGCGACCGGAGCCACGGTGAATGTACCTGGGTCGTCGGAGGAGTCCATTTGATTTGATGGCAGAGATGCATGATGGGGTGGAGCGGGTATTGAGCAGAAGAAGCCTTGCGGCGGAGTACTTCAGAGCCATGCCAGGCAGGAGCGAAGGGACGAGTACGAGGCCAAGGTCGAGGAGGCAAAGCGGCAAACGCAGCGGCAAACGCAGCGGCAAACGCAGCGGCAAACGACTGCAGCCGCTAATCAAGACCACAGCGGCAAACAAGGCCACAAGGCCACCGGCAAACAAGGCCACGGCCACAATCAACGGGAGCGGGCCTTTCGAATTCCGTATTCCGTACCATCAAAAGCAGATTCCGTTATCCAGCCGGAGAACACGCGGCACGTGCGGGTGTGAAAAGGCAGGACAGGTGTGAGATGTCAGGTCAGAAAGGTAGAAGCAGACCCTGTACATCCATCCAGTCGGAGAAGCGGCGAATATGCAACGCCAGCGTCCTCTCGCAACCGAACCCCAAAATGGCGCCTCGCACATGGCCACGGCGACCGCGCCCGCGACCGTAGCAGCGCCACCGGTGGATTTGAACCTTTTTTTTATGGCTGAAATGGAGGCCATTATGGACAAAATGATAAACGGAATGAGGGCCGATAGGGAGGAAATGGAGCAGAGGGACAGAGACCGCAAGTTGGGCGAAAGGGTCCCAAGGGTGCACGAGGAGGTAACGCGGGTCGAGAAGCGCCGGTTGAACGAAGTTGAGAAAAGCACGGGTACAATGACAGGGGTAGAAATCGCGACCCGGGGTTTGGAAAAGCCGGCGACCGCTGAGGTAGAGGAGGGTGTTTTATTAAAGCCAGCGGTCGTCGAGGTGAATAAAGAAAAAGCAGTGCTGGGAATTAAAATTGAAGAGATGACGGAGGTAGCCCGGGAATTGCAGGAAAAGATGGAATATGTACAAAGTCCCTGCTCAAATCACGATGCTGTGCTTAACCCGAATGGAAGTTTGCAGGTGCGCGTGGAGAAAAGGATCCCTCAGGTGAGTCGTGCTGTATATTGTGGGGGTAGATTTTGCAGGAGGATGTTTGGCGACAAAAGAATTGTCGCGCGCTTGGGATCGAGGAAGCATCCGGGCGTTGGTGAAGGGTCCCGTGTGAGTGGAAATGGCACGCATGTGGAAAAAAAGTGTGCGTCAAGGGGTGAGCGTGTAACGAAGCGCGAGTGTGAAACCGAGTGCGAGCGAGAATGCACGTCGGGGTGTACGGAGTGTGACACGGAGAGTGAGGTGGTGATGGCGCAGGTGCGAGAGGGCACATCGGAGCGCGAGTGTGAAACCGAGTGCGAGCGAGAAGGCACGTCGGGGTGTACGGAGAGTGACACGAGGAGTGAGTTGGTGGTGGAGCGGGTGTGGGAGAGCCCATCTGAGCGCGTTAGTGGGTGGATGCCAGAGTGCACGCCCATGGTGAGTGTTACGGAGGACGTAACGGAGGAGAGGTGTGGACCGAGGTGTGTGCAAGAGTGTGCGCGAAAGGTGTGGTGTGTAACAGGGAGAGCGTTGGTGGAATGTACGGACGGCGTTAGAACGCCGGGTTTTGTGAGGGTGAAAGGGGTAGCGTATGCGTGTGAGCATGCAGGTGAAGCATCGACGGTAACCGGGTTAGCGGTTAGGGCGACGGATAGCCGATGCGAGCACTCGGGGCGTGGTGTGCTTTGTTGGATGCGAGGCCCGGCGCGGATCGAAGCTGCGTCGTTTCTCTTCGAAGCGTCGTTGCCGATTCGGGCTTGGCCCCGCCCCGCACGGTCGAGTCCGGGCCTTGTCGGGCCAGGCGACCGGTCCGGTTCAAGGGCGAGTGGGAGGAAGCGGAACGGTGCCCCCTCGTGGGGACGGGGTTCCGACCGGGGGAGATTGAGCCATCGGGCCCGGGACCGCAAGGTGCCGCGCCGAGATGGTGCGTGGAATCTCGGCCCGACCAAACCACCTCCCTTGAACCGAAAGCCGGACGGATTCAACCTGCAGGCGACCAAACCACCCGAATTCATTGCTCGGCTTTGCGAAGCCGAGTTTAATGATGTCATGACGCACCGAGGCTAGGATATAGCGGACTGTGATGATGGTGATAGTGATAGTGATTTGATACGAAATTTAGAAAAGTGAATAGAATTGGCAGTAATTGGAAAATTTTTGATTGGTTGAAATTTGGTGAGCAAAATTGATAGTGGGACCTCCCCGATGTGGTGGGATGGCAACTCTGTCATCCCTCACAAAAGCGGGGGGCAAAGGAGCACTAGATTTATGGGGTTTATGGCAGTGTAAGCTCACCGAGGGAGGGTTTGGATAATGTGTAGGGCCCTAGAGATTGACATTAGGTAACGTTAAGGTTAGTTAGTGACAAGGATACCTGTAGTGGGGACGCAGGTAGATTAGAGTGGATAATAATGACGTGGTATGTGCTTAGTTTAAAGGGAAGACAGGGAGCACTAAGTTAGCAGGGCAACAGGTAGTTCAGATGATGCTGTGTGAGGATTGAACAGGTGTGATTGAACAGGTGTGATTGCACAGGTGTGCAACTGAACAGGTGTATGGAGCAGTGTATGAGTGATAGTGATAGTGATGAGTTGTATCGACCGAATGGTCCAGGAAGGAAGGAGGGTGCAGGTGGCACCAGGTGTGAGTGCACAGGTGTGCACCAACAGGTGTGTGGAATACATGGAATGTGGAATATATGGAGTCTTGGAATGGATGGTCGTGGAGTGAGTATGGTGGAAATTGTGGAGTGGAGTGGATGGTGCGAAGGTGTGAATGGGGGAAGAGTGGACCCCCATCACGGATACCCGGGGCGGGTAGTGTAAGTGTTAGGTAGAGGGTATAGGTAAATTGTGGTTGGATATTGGCATCTGTGGTGCGGGTGGAGGAATGATGTTCGGATGGGTGCATTAGTGTTGTGGAAATGGCTGGCATGTAGCCTGTTAGTGTGTGTAGTTGGTTTGGGCACTCCACCACTGTGAGGATGTCGGCCAGGTGAGGCCGCAGGTGGGCTCTGGGAGCCGGTAGAGTTGTTGTGGATGGGGCCCGAGGATCCGGAGAACGGACCCGGGTAGCCCAGTGCCAGAGGGCACCAAGGGGTGACAGAGCCAGGAGGGGCCTTCCCCAGTTAGTTAGGTTAGGGTGAGGAGCTAGGTAAGCTCGGGTGGCAACTGCAGTGGTGGAGGTGTGCAGGTGGGTAGACCTGCTGGGAGAGCTACACGTCACAGCCCAGAAATTGTGCAAGGGCACCGGGAGATGAATCGGGGGAGTGAGACCCCAAATTGAGAAGCACCACAGTTGGTCAATGGGAATTGGTTTTTAAAACCCATAGTGTAAGTTGGCCAATGGATTGGCAGGGAAAGACCCCGGGTAGTGTAAAGTGTGTTAAAGTCATTTAGAGGATAGTTAGGAAGAAGGATCTCCTCGCACCATCTGCATCCACTCACCTGAGGTGACGTAACTCCACACCATGCCATGTTTAATTATTTTTTGATGCAAATGTTTGGATTGTGAGACGCATCATGACGTGGGTGTGACATTGTGCTTGATGTTCCATCTCTTCCTCCTTATGAGGATTGATGATGAATTGATGATGGCAAATTTTGGATAGTGGGGGAGTGAAGACGAATTTGGTATAAGGGAAATAAGGGGAAGACAAGACGTCGTGACGAATTTGTAAAGGTGTAGATTGTTGTAAATATGGGGTAAGGGCAAGGATAGTGTAGGTGACAGGGGGGGGTGACGTACGGTAGGGACGAGTTTTTCTCACTTCGCTCTCCGTACGCACTTCACCCTGCATTGCCTTTATTGACGTGTACCCTTGTGACCTTACCCCTCGCTCATTTGTCTTCCCCCCTTTTGTCTCCCACTTGAGGACCTGTGCGCCATTGGCCGCCGAGGGGAGCGTGCGTGAGGTGGCCATTGTGCGCACGAGATTCTCAGAACCAGCATGCATTGCGTTGATGTACCACTTTATGGACCGCTGTTCTGCGGCCAAGTACCACTTGATGGACCCCAGGTTCTGGGGCAGGGCACCTCTGTTGGAGACCGGCCATAGTGGCCAGGGAATCTTGCTTGCGGACCTCGGTAAGGTGGCACCTATGCCAAACAGGTGGACCACCCTTAGTTGGCCCCTGAGGCCCTAAATAAAAATGAACACAAGTTGTGTTTTTTTTATTATTTCCAAGTAGGCCGCATGAAGCCAGAAGACGTCAGGAAGAACATCGGCCCAGCAGAAAAAGAGAAGACCACCACCAGTTGTTTTGTTGTGTTTATTATGAACAGTGGTGACTGTGCACCGAGTGGTGCTTTTGGTGCTTTTTGGTGCTTTTGGGTGCTTTGGTGGTATTGGTACTGGTGCATCGATACAATGCGTGCTGTCTCCTCCCTCCCAACAGGAATTTCTTTTTCTTGTTCCCTAAAAAGGAAAAAAAAACACAGGTCCTGGGTTGCGTTGTAAATAAGAAATAACGTCACTGTAAATAATGCTCCCCACCGTAAATGTATAGTTTGAAAACAATTCCGTAATTCGGTTAGCTGTGGGCTTGAATCTGTTAGATAGGGTGCAATGCAATAGGGGGACATACTTATTTGTGTTTTAAAATCGTCACACTCAGGGTCAGGTTAAAAGTAGAGGGAACTACACCTACGTGTCACACTAAATTAAAGTTGTAGGCCCGGAGACGGCCCCGAAGAAAGGAGGGTGCAGTGTAACGAATTTGGAAAGTGTAAAAAATGTGAGAACTGGTTTGCTGTGTTTTAACTGGCCCTCGTAGAGTAAATAAGATCGACAGACGTCCCCCTAGTTAATTCCATGAACCTACAGACAGGCCACGATATATCTTTTTTTAAATAGCTTATTTCCTTATTCTATGTAGGCTAAATATGTGTTTCCCACTAGATTGACTCTGCATTGCATCAAACGAAATAAGCGTAGGCCCCTCCGATGATCCATGGCAGCTCAAGTGCCAGGGATTCCCCCACTTGAGCTTTGACAGCAACCGTTTATTGCAGTACTGAACTGTGCAACGTGACGGCGCATTACCTGCAGCTGCTGACCGGTTTTCAACATTTGCGGCCATTACGAACAAGGGGAGTGGCTAGAGAAGACGGGTCGCCCCCCTCGTCATAGGGGGGAGGAGTAAGTCGGCCCCGCTCATCCAACCCAGAACAAGGGATTTGGCTAAGAGAGGGCGGAGCGGGAACCCCTGAGAAAGTGCGCGAAGGTTCGGTGAGAAACCAATATAAACCGCCGCGGGACGCACTCTGTCCTCTTGCTCTGACCCCGTCCTCTTGCTCTTACCCCGTCCTCTTGCTTGCTGTCGCTCGTTGTTGCTGGGGAGAAGGAAGACGCCTGAACGAGCAGGTGTGACCGAGCCTGCGAGCCATCGTGCGACCAGCTGCGCTGCAGCTAAGGGGACGCAGGCCACGAAAAGGGCGCGCCAGGCAGCAATCCACGCTGGACCCTCCATTGCCTCCCAAAACAACCATCCATCCTCAAGCCATACCTGCCTGCAATTTCCCCCGTGTAAGTGTGAACGTCGTCTGTCTTGAATGTTGTCCTGGGGTTTATAAGTAAACTGCATAGTATAAGCTAATGATTTCCCTGTGTCACCTGCTTCTTCCATCCATTGCTTGTAAATAACTTGATTGCTCCTTTTTGCTTGTGTGTGTATAATAAATCTGTTCTTCCTCTGTACTCTGTCTTCCTCCTCTCTTCCTTCTCTTTCGGTCGCTTTAGAGGTTTCCAAATTGAATACCTGTGGCGCGATTTGGTCAACGTTGGGGGAGTCGGGCTAATCGGGGATCCTGTAACGGTCGCGGTTGACCATCCGCTCGGCCCAAAGTAACATCTTGTCCGCGACCCGTAACAATATATATATATATATATATATATATATATATATATATATATATATATATATATATATATATATATATATATATATATATATATTGTTGCGGATCTCACTGCCGGCCTTCTCCCCTTACCAAAGGGGGATTAGTCCCCTTCTCTTTGACTGGCCGACGGGACCCGGGACCTATGACGTCCTTCCCGGACAGCGCGAAATAGGTTCGTAGGACTAGAATCACTATTACCTAATTACTCGCGCTGCCCAGAAACGAGGAAATAAGCCCAGCACGAATCACGCGTGTCGAGACGCCGAGCGGTGCGTACACGCGATCCGTGCCGTGTAGTTGGTGACCCCGGTTCTAGCGATCTCGTTTGTACCACGCTTAGCCAATGGAGAAATCACAAAGGCAATTGAATTGGGAAGAAAGGAATAACAAGATTTATTTACACTATACAGGGATTCCAGAAAAAAGGGACACAGTGCAGCCTTAAAAACAGTCTTAACTTAATCCCCAGGACAAACGGGCCCGTCTCACACACAGACACACTCACACGGGGCTTGCAGCTGCGGGATGATGTTGACCCCGTCCAGGGATGGCTCTCGTGCAGCTCCCTCCGGCCCCCGGCTCGTCCCGGGCAGATGGTAAGTAGAGGGGCAGGAGCTCTCTGCGTGCTGTTTGGTGCACGAGGGTTAATACGGGGCGAACGGTAGGGTCTGGGCTCTGGCGGTTATCACTGGCGGCTATTGCCGTGTTTACTCACGTAGCTGAGTAGGCGATATCCGCCACCGGCGCGTCTGGCTGCCTTTCCTTCAGCGCGTACGTTATACTGAGATATAGTGCAATGCCTCCAAAACGAGCGCTGCAAATTACGTTCTCCAAAGTCCTCTTTGTAACAAGTGCTCTGCGAGTCCTTTCAAGGGCAGTCCTCCTGGTAAGTCCTTCTCTCTGCGAGTCCTTCGATCCTTGCGCATAAGTCCTGCCGTCCTCTGCGAGTCAGTCCTTTCAAGGGCTTTGTGCCGCTGGTAAGCCCTTTGCTTCAGTCCTCGTGCATAAGTCCTCCTGGTAAGTCCTTTCATAAGTCCTCTCCCCACGAGTCCTGTGCAAGGGCTTTGTGCAAAGACTTTTATAGGCACGCCCCGCGAACCTTCTAGCACTTACCAGACGCGCCTTACCACGCACTGTCACGTCATGTCGTTAGAGCCCTGGTTGGCTGCTGGCCCTTACCGTCATCGCCTCTGACGTGCTGCCTTGACGCTGCCCCACCCCGACCCCGCACTCCTCCTCCTTAGGCCTACCTGGTGTTACTCGACTAGTGAGCGAGCAAAAGGGCAGCAAATGCTGCGGGCAGCCAAAGCGTAACAAACTGAGTGGGTCAGCCAAATGGGGCGCGGGATCAATTATGCCCATTGAGGTGGAATTGGAAGGTGGATGCAAAAATGAAGGGGACCTAAACTCATGTCTTTACACAACGCAGATATGACTCGGGGAAATGGCCTATACTTACACATACTATGACATAACTAATACTACAAGGTGGCCTATGTGTTGCTCGTGGACTAACTATGGGGGGCAACCCTTTAACCTTTAATGATCAATAAGTGCAAATCTCAAAACCGTAGCACTATATATACTAGCTGACTGCACCCGACGTTGCCCGGGTTCTTTTTGAATGAATTTAATCTTCTGTACATATGTCTGACGCGAGCCCAGTATCCGTTAGTGCTCAACGATTCTTTGTTGTTTCTTCTGTCGGGCCCGCGAGAGAGAATTTTGAAAGCATGTGTTGCAATCAGTCAGATATTCCTATTAAGTGCATAAGTTGTACTTCAAGAGAATTTTGAAAGAAGAAGAAGATTTATTGCGAAATGGCCCAGCCCGGCCGAGGTGGGCCTTGACTGGCCTCGCCACCTGGCCTATAACCTTCCCGGGGCCCGTCCCGACATTTTTTGTATGATAGGTTTTCCTCCGATCTTTCACCGTTCAGGAGATTAGCACGTGCAAACAAACAAACAAACAAAAAACGTTCTTTCATATATATATAATAGAAGAAGATTATATATATATATATATATATATATATATATATATATATATATATATATATATATATATATATATATATATATATATATATATATATATATATATATATATATATATATGTATATGTATATATATATATTATATATATATATATATATATATATATATATATATACATATATATATATATATATATATATATATATATGTATATATATATATATATATATATATATATATATATATATATATATATATATATATATATATATATATATATATAATATATATGTATATATATATATATATATATATATATATATATATATAATATATATAATATATATATATATATAATCCTCTTCTATTATATATATAGTTGGGAAGTATTGAGGAAATAGGGGAATATTTACAAGCGGATATGGATGGATGCAAATCCCATATCCGCAACAATATATATAATATATATATATATATATATATATATATATATATATATATATATATATATATATATATATATATATATATTATAATAATAATAATAATACATTTATTTTATATAGCGCTTTTCAAGAAGCCTAAAGACGCTTTGACAGAGTACAAAAAAACAAGTGCAAAAAGACAAAAATCAACAGGTAAATAATCAAAGCAAAAGGAAGGAGAAGGAGCAGAGATAGTCAGGGGTTAAATGCTGTGGGTTAAATGTTGAATGCAGTGTTGAACAGGTGGGTCTTGAGTGATGTTTTGAATGTGGTGAGTGTGGAGGAGTCTCTGATAGTGTGAGGTTGTGAGTTCCAGAGGGTGGGAGCAGCGATGGAGAAGGCCCTGTCCCCCCAGGATCTGAATTTGGTCCGCATGGGGGGGGTGGGGGGGGGGGGGTCAGGGGGTTGGTACCAGCAGAGCGGAGGTTGCGGGTGGGAGTGTGTCTGGAGAGGAGGTCAGTCAGGTAGGATGGGGCCAGGTTATGGAGGGCTTTGTAGGTCAAGAGGAAGATTTTGTACTGGATTCTCTGGGGGATGGGGAGCAAGTGAAGCTTGTAAAGGATGGGGATGATGTGGTCACGGGTCCGGGAATGGGTGAGTAGACGGGCAGCGGAGTTCTGAATGTATTGGAGTTTATTGATGATTATTGAGGGTGAACCAAAGAGGAGGCTGTTGCAGTAGTCCAGACGGGAGGTGATGAAGGCATGGATGAGGGTTTCTGCAGCCGTGGAGGAGAGGGATGGACGGAGACGGAAAGATGTTTCTCAGGTGAAAGAAGGCTGTCTTTGTGATCTGTTTAGTGTATTTGTCGAAGGAGAGGGTTTGGTCAAAGATGATGCCAAGATTCCGGATGTGAGGGGAGGTGGATACTGGGAAACCGTCGATGTTGAGGGCAAAGTTATGGGTGGATTTGGTGAGCGTTTTTGGGCCAATGATGATTATTTCAGATTTATCATAGTTAAGTTTGAGGAAGTTGATTTGAAGCCAGGATTTTATTTCAGTGATGCAGTTTGTCAGGATAGAGTGGGTGGCGGTGGAGATGGACTTGGTGGAGATGAAAAGCTGGATGTCATCGGCGAAGCAGTGGAATTGGAGACCATGACGGCGGATTAAGTGACCAAGGGGGGACAGGTACAGGATGAAGAGGAGGAGGCCAAGAACTGAACCTTGGGGGACACCTTGGGGGAGGGGAGCAGTGTGGGATTTGCAGTTATTGATGGAGATGAACTGGCGTCTGCCGGAGTGGTATGATTTGATCCAAGAGAGGGCAGTGCCGGTAATGTTAAAGGTGGTTTCAAGTCAGGTGAGGAGGATGGTGTGATTGATGGTGTCAAAAGTGGCGCTGAGGTCGAGGAGGATGAGAATGTTGAGGTTGCCAGCGTCAGAGGAGAGGAGAAGGTCGTTGGTGATTTTGAGGAGAGCAGTTTCAGTACTGTGGTTGGAGCGGAATCCGGATTGGAATGTTTCATACAGGTTATTGGCAGAGAGGTGATGTTTAAGTTGAGTCCTACAGCGTGTTCCAAAACTTTTGACAGAAAGGGTAGGTTGGAGATGGGTCTGAAGTTGTTTAGGGTGTCAGGGTTGAGTCCAGGAATTTTCAGAATGGGGGTAACAGCAGCAATTTTGAGGGATGGTGGGACGATGCCTGTAGACAGGGAGGAGTTTATTGTTGCAGTGATAAGTGGAGAGAGAGCAGGAAGGGAGGCCTTGACAAAGCTGGAGGGGATGGGGCCAAGAGTGCAGGTGGCAGTTTCCTTTCCTAAGAGGAGTTCAGAGAGGTCAGTAGGGGAGACTGGGGAGAACTGAGACAGGGGTTGGCAGGATAAGGGGGGGCAGGTGATTTGAGGGGGAGCGGGTGCGGCAGTGGTCAAGCTGTTGTCGATGTTTTCAATTTTGCGTTGGAAGAATGAAAGGAAGGAGATGCAGTTGTCTATTGTGAATGACTGGGTGGTGGTGTTCAGGGGGCTGAGGAGTTTGTTTATTGTAGAGAAGAGTGCTTTTGGGTTTCCGGAGCCAGAGTGGATAATTTGAGAGTAGTAGGCGGAGCGGGCGCGGGAGAGGGCATCTTTATAGTGTTGTAGGTGGTCCTTGTAGGCCTGGGAGTGAACTGTGAGACCTGTTTTATTGCGGAGTCTTTCAAGTTGGCGAGCACGAGTTTTCATCAGGCGGAGTTCAGGGGTAAACCAGGGAGCAGAATGGGTGAAAGAAACTGTTTTGGTTTTTATAGGCGCAAGTTGGTCAAGGCAGGAGGAGAGAGTGTGGTTGTAGTAGTCAGTGAGGTCAGAAGGGGGGTGTGGAGGTCAACGAAGGGAGAAGTGGACATTTTTCCAGAGAGGGTGGATGAGAATGAGGTAGGTGAAAGAGCGTTTTGCTTACGGAAGTTGATAGTGCGATAATGCCTTGGTGCTGGGGTGGGGATGTTGATGGTCGTAGTGATGGCTAAGTGGTCAGAGAGGGTGAGGTCGGAGCCAGAGAGATGGTGCAAAATTAATCCAGTAGAGCAGACAAGGTCCAGAATGTGCCCACGGTTATGGGTAGGAAAGTTGACATGTTGAGTGAGGTTAAAGCAGGTGAGTAAATTAGTGAAGTCAGTGGTTATTGTGGAGTCAGTGGAGTCCATGTGGATATTGAAATCACCGAGCAGGAGGATTGAGGGGGAGAGGGAACATAGCTGGGTCAGAAAGTAGGAGAAGTCAGACAGGAATAGTGGGTGTGGTTTGGGAGGGCGGTAGACGACAGCCATGACTGACTGACTGTGTGTGACCAGAGAGTTTAAAAGCCAGGTGTTCAAATGATGGAGCAGATGAGATGGAGATGAGGCTGGTCTTGATGTCCTGTCGGTGAATTACGGCAATTCCACCACCTCGGCCCTCCGAGCGTGGTTTATTGAAGTAAGAATATCCATGGGGTGTAGTGAGGTTGAGTGAGAAGTAGTCCAGAGGTTCTTGCCAGGTTTCAGTGAGACAGAGAAAGTCCAGTTTATTTTCCAGAGTGTAGTCGTTCAGGATGAGGCTTTTGTTGTTGAGGGACCGGGTATTGAACAGGGTGAGCTTGATGTTGCTTTGTACGGTGGGGATGAACTCAGGTGATTTAGCCAGGGTTTGCAGACAGGAGGTGCGATCGTGTGCGTTGCTGTGACCAGGTGCGCTGGGACGATGAGTGGGAGTGCGCTGAGCCGACCAGAGTACGGGAATGAAGTGCCCTGTTTGTAAATAAACAAACTTACGACCAGAGCCTCTATGAATGTATCTGGGTCGTCGCAGGAGTCCGTGGGATTTGATTGCAGAGATGCATGATGGGGTGCAGTGAGTATTGAGCAGAAGAAGCCTTGCGGCGGAGTACCTTAGAGCCATGCCAGGCAGGAGCGAAGGGACGAGTAAGAGGCCAAGGTTGAGGAGGACGAGTAGGTCTTGCCGCAGCGGCAAACGACCGCAGCCGCTAATCAAGCAAACCAAGACCGCAGCGGCAAACAGCCACAGCCACAAACAACGGGAGCGGGCCTGAGGAAACAGTGGAAGAGCCGGGCAGGCGAAGCCAGGAGCAGAGCCGGGACCGAGCAGAGGGCAGACCCAACGGCCAAAAAGCCGCCACGACCACCAGAAAAGCAGACTATATACAATGACCCAGTCGGAGAAGCGGCGAACAAGTAACGCCAGCGTCCTCTCCAGGACCGGAAGCGGAAAACCAATATTGTTATTTATACCAAATTTATACCAAACAACCAATATATATATATTGTTACGGAAACGAGGGACGGCTCTCCCGTTAGCAAGGTGGGTTTAATCCCCTTGTCCTGTTAAGCTGGCCGTCTCTCCGGTCCTGGAACTATCCCGCTTCTTCGTGGGGTGAGATTGGCCGAGGTGATTGGTCAAGGGAGTCCCGTACACCTTCGCCAACCTCTCCACGAAGCCGGTGGATAGCTCCGTTCGAAACCACGGACAAGATGGTATTTTGCCGAGCGGTTTTAGCAGCCCGCGGTTCGAACCATTTGCAAAGACTAACCCGATCCTGAACGTTGGCCGAAATCGCGCCACAGGTACTCAATGGGGGAAATCACAAAGACGAACGGATGTGAGGGAAAGAAGGCAAAGGCAGGAAGAACAGGGATTTATTAACTACTATTTACACAATCAAAGAAACCAAGGGAGAAGGAAAGAAAACGAAAATAATTTACAGAAGAAGAAGAAGACAGTGCAATTCTAGCTTATCTACAGGCTTAACTTAAACTCCAGACAACACAGACAAACAGACGACAGTCAGACTTACACGAATGGGAATGAAGCAGGAATGAATGGCTGGAAGGGGAGGAAGGTTCAGCTGGATGCTGGCTGGAGCTTGATCCCGCACGGGACGTCGGGCTGGAAATCGACGGCCACCGACACCACCGCAATCTGGTTCCCACGGCGGCATTGCTTCGCAGCAGCGGATCGAAACTGCGCGTCAAAGCTCAACTCCTCCTCAACTAACTCTCAGCTCCTCCTCAACTAACTCTCAGCTCCTCCTCAACGCTCAGCTCCTCCTCGAATGAACTGCTCAGTGCGTCCTCCTCACTCATCTGCCTAAGCAGTCCCTCCCAACCTCGTTTTATGAGGCGCGTGGCGATCAAGCTCTTTCACAATCAAGCTTCTTTCATCAATTTTAGCTCTTTCACGAGCCTCGATTTAGTATTAAAAAAAAAAAAAGCCACCGGCCTTTTTGAAACGCCCATTGGTGAGTTCGCCTCGGCCTTGATTGGTCGCGAGGGCTCACCGCTCCCGCCCCTTGATGAGGCGTTGGCAAAGCCACGCCTTGTTCCTGGCGCTTGGCTGACTCCTCCCACCTTCTGCTCCGAGATGACCTCGTGTTCAATGGAGTTTGGGGGCGATGATGATGCCAATAACCCCACCCAATGCAACGGTGGCGAAACGCCGCTTTGGAGGCCACGGCGGTATTGTAGGGGATCTATCTTATTTGATTTGGTGCAATGCAGAGTCAATTAATGGGAAACAGAGCCTTAAACTAACATAGAATAAAGAAATAACTATAGAGAGAAGCCTATGATTTGCTACGTGTATGCGATGGACTAGCTAAAGGGACGACCTTTGACCTTTACACAATTGGAGGTATTTACAGGAATCATTACATTATTTACAGAGGGTGATATTTACAAACACAGGATTCTCAAATCCGCAACAATATATATATATATATATACGACCGGTCAAAAGTTTTAGAACACCTCAATTTTTCCAGTTTTTATTGAAATTTACGCAGTTTAATGTCTCAATGTACTCTTAGGTTCAGCAAAGAACAAATAAACAATTGGAGATCAAAAGAAATTATGGAATCATTTTGTTTAACAAAATATAATTTAAATATTTGACTCCGCAAAGTAGCCACCTTTTGCAGATATAACCACCGAACACACTCGTGGCATTCTTTATATCGGGCATTAAAGCCCACATCGGTGGAGTGTTGCAGTGATGGTTGTCCTTCTGGAGGTTTCTCCCATCTCCACACAGGATCTCTGGAGCTCAGCCAGAGTGACCATCGGGTTCTTGGTCACCTCTCTTACCAAGGCCCTTCTCCCCCGATTGCTGTTTGACCGGGTGGCCAGCTCGAGGAAGAGTCCTGGTTGTTCCAAACTTCTTCCATTTAAGAATTATGGAGGCCACTGCTCTTGGGAACCTTCAATGCAGCAGAGATTTTTTGTAGGCTTCCCCAGATCTGCGCCTCGACACAATCCTGTCTCTGAGCTCTGCAGGCAGTTACTTCGACCTCATGGCTTGGTTTTTTCTCTGACATGCAGTCAGCTGTGAGACCCTATATAGACAGGTGTCCTCCCCTCCCGCACATTGACCCAACAACACCCCCACGTCGTCCTTCCCTCCCGCACATTGACCCAACACCCCCACCTCGTCCTCCCCTCCCGCACATTGACCCAACACCCCCACGTCGTCCTCCCCTCCCGCAGATTGACCCAACACCCCCATCTCGTCCTCCCCTCCCGCACATTGACACAACACCCCCACCTCGTCCTCCCCTCCCGCACATTGACCCAACACCCCCATCTCGTCCTCCCCTCCCGCACATTGACACAACACCCCCACGTCGTCCTCCCCTCCCGCACATTGACCCAACACCCCCATCTCGTCCTCCCCTCCCGCACATTGACACAACACCCCCACCTCGTCCTCCCCTCCCGCACATTGACCAAACACCCCCACATCGTCCTCCCCACATTGACCCAACACCCCCACGTCATCCTCCCCTCCCGCACATTGACACAACACCCCCACGTCGTCCTCCCCTCCCGCACATTGACACAACACCCCCACGTCGTCCTCCCCTCCCGCACATTGACCCAACACCCCCATCTCGTCCTCCCCTCCCGCACATTGACACAACACCCCCACCTCGTCCTCCCCTCCCGCACACTGACCAAACACCCCCACCTCGTCCTCCCCACATTGACCCAACACCCCCACGTCGTCCTCCCCTCCTGCACATTGACCCAACACCACCACCTCGTCCTCCCCTCCCGCACATTGACCCAACACCACCACCTCGTCCTCCCCTCCCGCACATTGATCCAACACCCCCACCTCGTCCTCCCCTCCCGCACATTGACCCAACACCCCCACGTCGTCCTCTCCTCCTGCACATTGACCCAACACCCCCACCTCGTCCTCCCCTCCCGCACATTGAACCAACACCCCCACCTCGTCCTCCCCTCCCCCACATTGACCCAACACCCCCACCTCGTCCTCCCCTCCCCCACATTGACCCAACACCCCCACCTCGTCCTCCCCTCCCGCACATTGACCCAACACCCCCACCTCGTCCTCCCCTCCTGCACATTGACCCAACACCACCACCTCGTCCTCCCCTCCCGCACATTGACCCAACACCCCCACCTCGTCCTCCCCTCCCCCACATTGACCCAACACCCCCACGTCGTCCTCCCCTCCCGCAAATTGACCCAACACCCCCACGTCGTCCTCCCCTCCCGTACATTGACCCAACACCCCCACGTCGTCCTCTCCTCCCGCACATTGACCCAACACCCCCACCTCGTCCTCCCCTCCTGCACATTGACCAACACCCCCACCTCGTCCTCCCCTCCTGCACATTGACCCAACACCCCCACGTCGTCCTTCCCTCCCGCACATTGACCCAACACCCCCACCTCGTCCTCCTCTCCTGCACATTGACCCAACACCCCCCACCTCGTCCTCCCCTCCCGCACATTGACCCAACACTCCCACCTCGTTCTAACCTCCCACACAATGACCCAACACCCCCACCTCGTCCCCCTCTCCCGCACAATGACCCAACACCCCCACCTCGTCCCCTCTCCCGCACAGTGACCCAACACCCCCACGTCGTCCTTCCCTCCCGCACATTGACCCAACACCCCCACGTCGTCCTTCCCTCCCGCACATTGACCCAACACCCCCACGTCGTCCTTCCCTCCTGCACATTGACCCAACACCCCCACGTCGTCGTCCCCTCCCGCACAATGACCCAACACCCCCACGTCGTCCTTCCCTCCCGCACATTGACCCAACACCCCCACGTCGTCCTTCCCTCCTGCACATTGACACGACAACCCCACCTCGTCCTCGCCTCCTGCACATTGACCCAACACCCCCACGTCGTCCTTCCCTCCCGCACATTGACCCAACACCCCCACCTCGTCCTCCCCTCCCGCACATTGACCCAACACCCCCACCTCGTTCTAACCTCTCACACAATGACCCAACACCCCCACCTCGTCCTCCGCTCCCGCACATTGAGCCAACACCCCCACCTCGTCCCCCTCTCCCGCACAATGACCCAACACCCCCACCTCGTCCTCCTCTCCCGCACGTTGACCCAACACCCCCACCTCGTCCTCCCCTCCCCCACATTGACCCAACACCCCCACCCCCTGTCCTCCCCTCCCGCACATTGACCCAACACCCCCACCCCCGTCCTCCCCTCCCGCACATTGACCCAACACCCCCACCCCCGTCCTCCCCTCCCGCACATTGACCCAACACCCCCACCTCGTCCTCCCCTCCCCCACATTGACCCAACACCCCCACCCCCGTCCTCCCCTCCCGCACATTGACCCAACACCCCCACCTCGTCCTCCCCTCCCCCACATTGACCCAACACCCCCACCCTCATCCTCCCCTCCCCCACATTGACCCAACACCCCCACCCCCGTCCTCCCCTCCCGCACATTGACCCAACACCCCCCACCCCCGTCCTCCCCTTCCCGCACATTGACCCAACACCCCCACCCCCGTCCTCCCCTTCCCGCACATTGACCCAACACCCCCACCCCCGTCCTCCCCTCCGCACATTGACCCAACACCCCCACCCCCGTCCTCCCCTCCCCCACATTGACCCAACACCCCCACCCCCGTCCTCCCCTCCCCCACATTGACCCAACACCCCCACCCCCGTCCTCCCCTTCCCGCACATTGACCCAACACCCCCACCCCCGTCCTCCCCTCCCGCACATTGACCCAACACCCCCACCCCCGTCCTCCCCTCCCCCACCTTGACCCAACACCCCCACCCCCGTCCTCCACTCCCCCACATTGACCCAACACCCCCACCCCCGTCCTCCCCTTCCCGCACATTGACCCAACACCCCCACCTCGTCCTCCCCTCCCCCACATTGACCCAACACCCCCACCCCCGTCCTCCCCTCCCGCACATTGACCCAACACCCCCACCTCGTCCTCCCCTCCCCCACATTGACCCAACACCCCCACCTCGTCCTCCCCTCCCGCACATTGACCCAACACCCCCACCCCCGTCCTCCCCTCCCGCACATTGACCCAACACCCCCACCCCCGTCCTCCCCTCCCGCACATTGACCCAACACCCCCACCCCCGTCCTCCCCTCCCGCACATTGACCCAACACCCCCACCCCCGTCCTCCCCACCCGCACATTGACCCAACACCCCCACCTCGTCCTCCCCTCCCCCACATTGACCCAACACCCCCACCCCCGTCCTCCCCTCCCGCACATTGACCCAACACCCCCACCCCGTCCTCCCCTCCCCCACATTGACCCAACACCCCCACCTCGTCCTCCCCTCCCCCACATTGACCCAACACCCCCACCCCCGTCCTCCCCTCCCGCACATTGACCCAACACCCCCACCCCCGTCCTCCCCTCCCGCACATTGACCCAACACCCCCACCCCCGTCCTCCCCTCCCGCACATTGACCCAACACCCCCACCCCCGTCCTCCCCTCCCGCACATTGACCCAACACCCCCACCCCCGTCCTCCCCACCCGCACATTGACCCAACACCCCCACCTCGTCCTCCCCTCCCGCACGTGGGTGTGACTGTCACCGTGTTGTGACGACTCGGTCGACCGTGTACAGCGTGTGCCGCAGTGTACAGTGCAGTACAGAACATAAGGGTGCGGCGTACAAGTCCGCCGCGGTATACAATGCACAGCCCCACGGAGCCGTCCGTATACGAGCAGCGACATTTTTCACATCGAGTGGTTCATCTCGGCAATGATCGCCATTTTAAACTTCGACTATCCATCCTCGTCGAGAATATACCATACGCGGTCGAGGACCCTGCGCGCCATGTTCACCATGTTCTCACGATGACGATGCTAAAGCACTGAGTGGGATCGTTCCTGAAGGTGGTGCGTGATTTCAAGGTAAAGTCCGTTTGTGCATCCATTCCACTAGCTGGAGAGTTCCACGCCGCTTGTTTGCATCGGAATACGAACTACGAACTACGAAGGAACAAGGCCCAAGGGCCAAGGAACCCTGGCAGGTTTAATTGGTGCGGCGCGGAGTGATATAGGCGTAAAGGCGTGTCGTGCGGCGCGGAGTGATATAGGCGTAAAGGCGTGTCGCCCAGCGAGCTCGGTGCACTACTTTACGGCGGTGAGAGGGATTTGCGCTAGGTTTTGGCGGTTCAGGAGGCAAAGGAAAGTATCCTGAGAGAAAAGTGCGACGATCTTGCGAGATGGTGAGTGTAGTACAGCGGATGGGGCTTATCCTGGGTCGGGCCTCGGGTTTCCTCGACGTGATCACCTCAAACCGTGTTTAAATTATCATTGTACATGTAACTGGTGTATGTGGACACATTTGATCCCATTTGAATAATCGGTCACAGCGGAAGGTCGACCATGTTCGGTTGTGTTACCAAAGGTGATGTCTCTTGTCCGTACTGTACTTTGTGAACACCTAGGCCTGTTTATGGAACCCGTAGGCCCAATATCTGAACGTTTGATTTTACTTTTTTAAACTCACATATCCGTCGATTCATAATCTTCTCCTCACAGGTGTGTAATGTCTACCTCTTTGATTTGTTACTTAATTATTTCATCATTGAATTTTACACACTTTAAATTTGTTGAGGTAATTAACGTGCGGGGCTTTTTCAATGTTTCAATGCACTCACTGTACGCGATGGCGGGGTTTGGGGCACTCGCTGTACGCGATGGCGGGGGTTGGGGCACTCGCTGTACGCGATGGCGAGGTTTGGGGCACTCACTGTACACGATGGCGGGGTTTGGGGCACTCGCTGTACGGGTTGGCAGGGTTTGGGGCACTCACTGTACGCAATGGCGGGGTTTGGGGCACTCACTGTACGCAATGGCGGGGTTTGGGGCACTCACTACACGATGGCGGGGTTTGGGGCGCTCACTGTATGCGATGGCGGGGTTTGGGGCACTCACTGTACGGGTTGGCAGGGTTTGGGGCACTCACTGTACGCAATGGCGGGGTTTGGGGCACTCACTGTACGGGTTGGCAGGGTTTGGGGCACTCACTGTACGCAATGGCGGGGTTTGGGGCACTCACTGTACGCGATGGCGAGGTTTGGGGCACTCACTGTACACGATGGCGGGGTTTGGGGCACTCGCTGTACGGGTTGGCAGGGTTTGGGGCACTCACTGTACGCAATGGCGGGGTTTGGGGCACTCACTGTACGCAATGGCGGGGTTTGGGGCACTCACTGTACGCAATGGCGGGGTTTGGGGCACTCACTACACGATGGCGGGGTTTGGGGCGCTCACTGTATGCGATGGCGGGGTTTGGGGCACTCACTGTACGCAATGGCGAGGTTTGGGGCACTCGCTGTACGCGATGGCGGGGTTTGGGGCACTCACTGTACACGATGGCGGGGTTTGGGGCACTCACTGTATGCGATGGCGGGGTTTGGGGCACTCGCTGTACGCGATGGTGGGGTTTGGGGCACTCGCTGTACGCGATGGCGGGGTTTGGGGCACTCACTGTACACGATGGCGGGGTTTGGGGCACTCGCTGTACGGGTTGGCAGGGTTTGGGGCAGTCACTGTACGCAATGGTGGGGTTTGGGGCTTGGGGCACTCACTGTACGCAATGGCAGGGTTTGGGGCACTCACTGTACACGATGGCGGGGTTTGGGGCACTCACTGTATGCGATGGCGGGGTTTGGGGCACTCACTGTACGCAATGGCGAGGTTTGGGGCACTCGCTGTACGCGATGGCGGGGTTTGGGGCACTCACTGTACACGATGGTGGGGTTTGGGGCACTCACTGTATGCGATGGCGGGGTTTGGGGCACTCGCTGTACGCGATGGTGGGGTTTGGGGCACTCGCTGTACGCGATGGTGGGGTTTGGGGCACTCACTGTACGCGATGGCGGGGTTTGGGGCACTCACTGTATGCGATGGCGGGGTTTTGGGCACTCACTGTACGGGATGGCGGGGTTTGGGGCACTCACTACGCGATGGCGCGGTTTGGGGAACTCACTGTACGCGATGGTGGGGTTTGGGGCACTCACTACGCGATGGCGGGGTTTGGGGAACTCACTGTACACGATGGCGGGGCTTGGGGCACTCACTGTACGCGATGGCGGGGTTTGGGGCACTCGCTGTACGCGATGGTGGGGTTTGGGGCACTCACTGTATACGATGGCGGGGTTTGGGGCACTCACTGTACGCAATGGCGGGGTTTGGCGCACTCGCTGTACGCGATGGCGGGGTTTGGGGCACTCACTACGCGATGGCGGGGTTTGGGGTACTCACTGTACGTAATGACGGGGTTTGTGGCATTCACTGTACGTGATGGCGGGGTTTGGGGCACTCGCTGTACACGATGGCGGGGCTTGGGGCACTCACTACGCGATGGCGGGGTTTGGGGCACTCACTGTACGCGATGGCGGGGTTTGGGGCACTCACTGTACATGATGACGGGGTTTGGGGCCCTCGCTGTACACGATGGCGGGGTTTGGGGCACTCACTGGACACGATGGTGGGGTTTGGGGCACTCACTGGACGCGATGGCGGGGTTTGGGGCACTCACTGGACGCGATGGCGGGGTTTGGGGCACTCACTGGACGCGATGGCGGGGTTTGGGGCACTCACTGTACGCGATGACGGGGTTTGGGGCACTCACTGTACGCGATGGTGGGGTTTGGGGCGCTCGCTGTACGCGATGGCGTGGTTTTGGGCACTCGCTGTACGCATTGGCGGGGTTTGGGGCACTCACTGTGCACGATGGTGGGATTTGAGGCACTCACTGTACGCGATGGCGGGGTTTGGGGCACTTACTGTACGCGATGGTGGGATTTGGGGCACTTACTGTACGCGATGGCGGGGTTTAGGGCACTTACTCTACGCGATGGTGGGGTTAATGTTAATGAGTGTGGAATGGGGGGGGGGGGGGAGGGGTGTTGGTTGGAGGGAGGGATGTTAATGAGTGTGGAAGGGGGGGGGGGGTGGTGAGAGGAAGGAATTTGAACGAGTAGGGGGAGGGGGGGGGATGTTAATGAGTGTGGAAGGGGGGGTGGGGGGTGTTGATGAGTGTGGAAGGGGTGGTGAGAGGAAGGAATTTGAACGAGTGGGGGGAGGGGGGGGGGATGTTAATGAGTGTGGAAGGGGGGTGGGGGATGTTGATGAGTGTGGAAGGGGGGTGGAGGGGTGGTGAGAGGAAGGAATTTGAATGAGTGGGGGGAGGGAGGGGATGTTAATGAGTGTGGAAGGGGGGGTGGGGGATGTTGATGAGTGTGGAAGCGGGGGTGGAAGGGTGGTGAGAGGAAGGAATTTGAATGAGTGGGGGGAGGGAGGGGATGTTAATGAGTGGAAGGGGGTTGGGGTGGGGGATGTTAATGAGTGTGGAAGGGGGTGGGGGTGGTGGGAGGGAGGAATTTGAATGAGTGGGGGGAGGGGAACCTAGGTAGGTTCCAAGTGGTTGATAAATTCCTATCAAAACACAAATGACAGACGACGGTTTGGATGAAGTGACTGTTTGCTTATTGCACAATTCAATGTGGAAAAACGGGTTTGATGACATTGAAACCCTCAGGTTATTGTACCAGGAAGCATGCTGCCCATGCGGCTGGTATCGCATTGATACCAACAGGATGTCCGGCCACCAAAAAGGGAGCAGGGGAATGTAAAGGTTACGAGAAACCTGAGCTGTGTGTTCTCTGCATGGAGCAGGAGCGTTATCTTCCTTTAAAAGATTTTCTTTTTCTCAAAGCAAATCGCAATGCTCGGGGAGAGGAAATGTTCAGACGAACCAAGGTAACCCGTGTGAAGTATAAACGTGTTCTTATTGCACCGACTGATTTTGAGCAAAGGCTGATGATTTGTAAAGTATCTATAGACGTTCAAATATTCTACTGTTAATGTCCATGTTCGTTGCTCCTTACAGTAGATGCAGGCGGGGAGGATTTTGTGCATCAATTACTAAGAGGCTGTCCAATGGACAGTGCCCATGTCATTTCCTTCATTTCACTCCCTCCCTCCCTCTGTATGGGTGTTGTTGCGGTGCTGGCGGTACTATGGATGGAGTGCTGGTTAACTTGGTGTAGTTTTTGTAGTGTGGTGGTGATATCTTTGCTGTCCACGAGGGGCTGGCCGGGTCGTGGTTACTGCAACCCAACTGTGCAAACGATAAAGTGAAAATACGACAATGTGGTTGCCTTTATCTTTATTTCATGATTTTTCTTGATGATGATTAGCTGTAGGCCATGGGGCATAGGGCTAAAATGTGCTCAATTTGACAATTTCGTGCAACAACGCAGGGGATTACTTAAAATTGCTATAGATGGGTTGGGGATGTGCTCCTGAACAAGAAACACCATGTCCCCAGACACCAGGGGTGCTCATTAATTTTTAACGCGCACTTGATGAAAATGCAAGTAAATATATATTCATCAACTATACGTTACTGCATTTTCTTTTATTTCTGGATAGTTTGAGGAGTAAAATGAAAAAAATTGATTGTGATATTGTTTCTAGACCTCCTTTTCACTAAAATACACCAATAAACATGATATTTTTGTATCTAGATAGTCATAGCGATAAGTTGAAAATGAATCCAATCTGAAAATATGGTCCGCCGCAGCTGAAACATGTTGTGCCGCAAATAAATCATTTTTATTTTACTTTTTTTAAATTAACTTCTCACTTCTACCTTCTATGATCAGTTCATCTTCTTTGATTTGAAGAATGGCAATGAGTGGCAGTTGACGGCTGACTCCTTTTACTTTTTAGAAGATTCATTTTCAACTTATTTATTTAAAACAGTACAACATGTATACATTACGCATGTCATGGAAAGTGCTTGCATGATTAACAGTGTTTAAGAGTACTGTTACTTTTGCTTCGTTTCCATGTTCAATACATAATGTATACATGCCAGGATAAGGCAGACAGACATAAATAATTGAGACAATCAAATTTGTTTATGATGTCCATTACATTATAATTTACATCATTGTTCAATTTACAGCTTTCAAGTTTGAGAAATTTGTACTACTAGGGCATGCCCGTACTATATCTATATCTAAAATTATATCCCCCCCCTCTATTTACATGAAATGGTTTGGTCCAAAGCGAACGGCTTGCGAGTACGGTGACAATCCCCCCCCCTCTATTTACATGAAATGGTTTGGTCCAAAGCGAACGGCTTGCGGAGTTTGGTAAAGAAATCGCCATAGCGTGCACAAAGGCGCAGGAAAGCGAAAGAATCGCAAATTAGTTTTAATTAGTTTTAAAACATAGTTTAACGCCAACATAGTTTGCCAACGTGAAATAAATGAATACGCTCTCAAATGTGCCGTCCGAGGCAGAGTCTGTTCGGCACGTTCGGCACACGTGATAGCTCGCTGCTCTCTGATTGGTTGAATCGTTTTTTGGACATAGCTCGGTAACTACTTGTCCGATTAATATGAAACCTTGAAAAGGCACATCCTCGGGTCCCCAGCAATATACCTGGCAAGTTTAAAGTATATCGGACCCGTGGTTGTCGAGAAACAGCGGTCACAGACATACATACATACATACATACATACATACATACATACATACATACACACACACAGAGATTACTGGAATTATAGATAGATTAACTATATTCACAGGTATAAGGTCGAAATCATGAACACAGGACTTTCATTTAAAAAATGATTGTACTTAAGAATAAATTAATTTTAAACATGTCAACCACACATAGATGACAATCAGTGAAAAAATCACTGATCATCCAGGATTCGAACCTGGGAACCTGCGCTTTACTAGTGCGACGCCCTAACCAACTGAGCTATACGATCAGATGGAGAAGAACGGATGATTTTAAATCAATAGGTCTTCAGTTCTAGTCCCGTTCCTCTAACATCCTCTCATCTGAGAAGCGTATTGATTTAAAATCATCCGTTCTTCTCCATCTGATCGTATATTTCAGTTCAACTTCAACTTCAGGTTAGAGCATCTTACTAGTAAAGCAGAGGTTCCCAGGTTCGATCCTGTATGATCAGTGATTTTTTCACTGATTGTCATTGATGTTGTGTGGTTGACATGTTTAAAATTAATTTATTCTTAATTTATTCTTATGATATTAACCCACACGTTTAAGCTTCGTTTCTATATGATTGTACTTGATATCATATTTTTGATGCATTTGACATTTCATTATTTACGACTTATCTATGAAATGAAACTTCCATTTGTTTTACTTAGTTCTAACAGTTAAGTTTACATTTCTTTCCCATAACTCTATTTCCAAAGAGTGTACATGAATGGTTTGTAAAAAGACAAGTCAAATAACAGTATTAACACCCAGATAAGATGTGGTTTATCAGTATTGGGTTGATATGAGCAATGTCATTCAATTAACGAAAAGTACCTTGTAAATTGTAATGTATGAAATAAAACGTACTTTCAGTGAAAATGTTATTGCCGCTAATGCCTACAATAAAATATATTTCAGATAAAATATGATTTCTCATGTAGTATTATTTCAAGTTGACAAAATGTGTTTTAAAGGTAATATATAGTGGCAAAAAGTTTCTTCAAAAAACTTCCATGTCCCCCCCCCCCCCAATAATCTATTGGTGCATCCCTTGTTATACATTTGTACACGCTTTGCTAGTAAAAATATTAATGACCATGACCACCGCGCAAAAAAACAACAACAAAACAAAAATACAAAATAAAAATAAACTCAACATGTGTTTATTGTTTATAATTATAGAGTTTAAAATTTTGCAAACATCTGTCTTTTTTAGTAACAAATATCAAATCATGGTTTTTTAAACAACTTCTCCGACAAGGTAAACATACTTTTTATTACCATCATTTACAGGACGGTAAGAAGTACCTACCGTACAATTTAGTAAAAATGTGTAGTCTACATGTACAAAATTATTTCTTAATTCTTTGTGGATCCTAAAAACTGTAATGAGGTGTGACATGAGCCTGATGACATAAACCACAATATCCCCACATATCATGATACTATTACTAAAGTAAAAGAGCATGCTTGCAATAGTACGATTTGTATTATAAATTGTAGTCTTGAAATAGATAAACAAAATCATAAAATGTACATTTCATCATGCATGACTTGCTGAGTCTGCTGTACATTTGTCAATTGAATTTGAAGATACTACTCTTCTAAGGCCAACTCCAAATCTTCCGGAACTTGTTACTAACTTGCTTGAATCAAGCATGATGATTTATTTGATCATGATATATGGCAATGTAATGTGAATTCTATCATCACGATCAGATTCTATCATCATGATCATGTCTATGTTTGCAGAACAATTGAAACTTTTGGCTAAACTTAAAGCTTACTAAAAAAATTACTACATAATCATATTAACTTACCATGAGATGTAGATGTTTCGGTCTTTTTCTCCTTCAGCCTGTTCACTTTACTGATGTCACAAAAGCGACGTGAACAATCATAATGGTAGCCAATGTTGGGATTTTCTGGTTTGGCTTCAATGCAGGATTGTGTATCGGCAAAATCAAGCCCCAGCTTTACCGCACAGTCGGCCAGTAAATCGCGTTCTTTACAGTCATAGAGCAACCATTTACTCGCAAATTCAACAAAGCGGGCCCAGTTTTTATCATTGAATTGAATGAAATTGCTTTTAGTTTTATGGACAACATGCATCACGCAAAATTTGGACGAAAATTGAACAGGTTTTCCTGTCACTGCCGAAGCAATGGGCGTCGCCATCTTGGTTTGTCAGCTACCGAACGGAGCTTAGTATGAGCTGCGTGATTGGCCAATTACGGCACCTGACGTATCTGGAGCGCTCATTCGCTGAATTTATCACGTGAACAACCTTGTCCGCGAATTTTAAACCTGATTTTTTTAATCGAAATTCTTTCTTTATTTGTATTTTAATGTGCAGGTATATTTATTGGGGACATTATTATATCGAATGGAACGAATATTTTGCTGATTTTCATGAATAAATCAAGTAATCCCCATTCCTGTTGCACGAAAAAGTGGATTTTAATGGTATGCCCCATGGCCTACTGTACCTTACTCTTCAGTCCACACGGTGTTGGTGTTGGTGCTGGGGTTCTTGGCGAGGGTTGTACTGGCTCGGAAGCCATTGCCTTCTTCGCAGGAGTTAGGGCAGGAATTTGTAATTTCTTCAGGGTACTGAAGCTAGCTCACCGACTCTCCACCAACTAATGCTTCACAAGGTGCTCCCAGTTTAACGTCCATCAAAGGGACACATTGATGAAACGCTCTACCTGATGCTAGCTCACCGACTCTCCACCAACTAATGCTTCACAAGGTGCTCCCAGTTTAACGTCCATCAAAGGGACACATTGATGAAACGCTCTACCTGACGCTAGCTCACCAACTCTCCACCAACTAATGCTTCAGAAGGTGCTCCCAGTTTAACGTCCACCAAAGGGACGCATTGATGAAACGCTCTACCTGAAGCTAGCTCACCGACTCTCCGCCAACTAATGCTTCACAAGGTGCTCCCAGTTTAACGTCCATCAAAGGGACGCATTGATGAAACGCTCTACCTGAAGCTAGCTCACCGACTCTCCACCAACTAATGCTTCACAAGGTGCTCCCAGTTTAACGTCCACCAAAGGGACGCATTGATGAAACGCTCTACCTGAAGCTAGCTCACCGACTCTCCGCCAACTAATGCTTCACAAGGTGCTCCGAGTTTAATGTCCATCAAAGGGACACATTGATGAAACGCTCTACCTGTGAAAGTTTATAACTGGATTGGGATTCAAATGCAGGCTGTACCATTTAGAGGAGTGTGCATACCTGTGCGCTATCGATTCTGCCAGCCCTGGTATCCCTTGTGAGTGCAAACTTCTTCAAATAAACTTGTGTACTTTGTATTTGCTTTTAACAGACAACAAAAGTGTCTGTCGGGGTGGAAACTCGGACTGGTTCCTTGCTTTGTAACGAGTCGTCCAAGTTTAAGTGCCGATGCGTTGAAGGTGTGGTTTGCACTTTGAGATGGTAAACATATTTATGTGTGGCTAGCCTGATCCGGTCCAGCATGTATGGTCTTGTTAGCCGCACACTCTTTGGAAAAACAAAATGGGGAAATTGCAAATGCCTCCTGAATGTCCGTCATCCGTCCTGTCACGCTATCTCCTCAAATGGTTGTGCAGAAATTCACCAAACTTGGTAGTAAGTTGTGATCACACAGCCAGAAGGTGCAAGAACAGTACAATTGTTGACCCTGCCCCCCAGGGTACGGTCCAAAGGTCAAATACCAAAAATGCAATTACGGGCACATTTTTAAAACGTTTAAAAAAATGAAACTTTGGCTATGTAATCAACATTGGGGACACATTAAATGTATAACGATTTTTCTTTGAATTTGACACCTGATTCATGCCCCAATGGGTGGGGACTCGAGGTTGTATTGGGTGGTCATTACGGGGAAAAAGTTTTTCACTAAAAATTGATATTAGGATTGGTACTTTTTGTCATCCTTCAACTTTGCTTGAGGTGGGAAGTTTGGGGATTTGCGATGGCGTGCCTTTGCCTTGTGGTAATGAAACTACATTTAAAACAATAGAATCAAATTGCTGAAGAAGTTGATTTGCTACTCCAACTCCCTACCTGGGTTGCAAAAGGTCACGAAACTCACCAAAGATGGTGCGGAGGTTTGGTTTGTGGCTTTTTCTTTACCAGAAATAGAGATCGCGTTAATATAAACCCTTTCCATTTATGGCTATTAGTATCACTAGGGCATTGCCCGTACTATATCTATATCTAAAATTATATCCCCCCCCTCTATTTACATGAAATGGTTTGGTCCAAAGCGAACGGCTTGCGAGTACGGTGACAATCCCCCCCCCTCTATTTACATGCAATGGTTTGGTCCAAAGCGAACGGCTTCCGGAGTTTGGTAAAGAAATCGCCATCGCGTGCACAAACGCGCAGGAAAGCGAATGAATCGCAAATTCGGTTTTATTAGTTTTAAAACATAGTTTAACGCCAACATAGTTTGCAAACGTGAAATAAATGAATACGCTCTCAAATGTGCCATCCGAGGCAGAGTGTGTCCTCCACGTTCGGCACACGCGATCGTTCGCTGCTCTCTGATTGGTTGAATCGTTTTTTGGACATAGCTCGGTAAGTAATTGTCCGATTAATATGAAACCTTGAAAAGGCACATCCTCGGGTCCCCAGCAATATACCTGGCAAGTTAAAAGTATATCGGACCCGTGGTTGTCGAGAAACAGCGGTCACAGACAAACAGACGTACAGACGTACAGACGTACAAACGTACAAACAGAGATTACTGGAATTATAGATAGATTACGTTGCCGTGAACCTGACTAATAAGAACTCAAATGAGGCTCAAAAAGACCCAAAAGGCGCCGAAGACCCAAAAGGCGCCGAAGGCCCAAAAGGCCCAAAAGGCCCCGAAGACCCAAAACGCCCCGAAGACCCAAAACGCCCCGAAGACCCAAAACGCCCCGAAGACCCAAAACGCCCCGAAGACCCAAAACGCCCCGAAATGGTCAAAGATGCCTATCTCTCTGAAACGACGTGTGGTGAGGCGCATGGAGCACACCGAGTCACACTAGTATATATAATTCATGTCAGACTATGACCGTACCATTTTTCAAAAACGTGCACTTCCTTCTGTCTTTTTACTTGTTGATGAAGAGTTCACCCTGCAACATGATTCTAAAGCCTAAACTGATAATAGGAATGTACATAGCCGACCTTTATGGAGAATCTTGTTCTCTCTGGGGTGAACATGTCTGTAGCAAGGTGCTGAATGTTTGACGAAGCTTAAGTTTGACTAAGACTAAGCTTGGCAGAATTCAATTTGTATTTTAAAATAATTTTCACCAATAAATCAATGTTTATTTTTGAGCATAAAAACCTAACTGCATGAGCTCTTTCTTACCTTTACCTGCATGCCACAGTACATACTGAATGATCTGCCCCAGAACGGATGTTTTTGCAAAGATAGAAATAGTATCTGCTTCTCATTGCATTTTTACGGCTTATCCCATAAGGCAAAGCAGTCTAGAACAGTGTGTGGCCGTTCGTCTGTATGTATGTCCCCTCAAACGTATACCAATCAGAGCTGAGGATCTGGTCATATGACAGGGTCATGTGATTCTGTCTGATGCCATTACGTTGGTGTAGGCGGCTGACTCTCCACACTCCTGCATTTTGATTCCAATGTCATCCAGGCCGAACATATTGTCGCGCAACTCCGATTAACACCAGAGTTGCGGATTGCCGATCACGAAGGCTTTAACTCAGAGGCGGAAACTCAATGGCGGATTCCAAAACCTAAAACACCCAAGCGCGCGGAATGGAGGGGAACGGTGAGAGCCCCGCAACCTTATCTATTAAAATCAACCACCCGGTAAACTGCGTTCAGATATATGTACAAAAATAATGCAAGGGTTTATTGGGAAAAGCAAAGACAGTAAAAGCACGCACCGGTAATGAAATAATCCTAAATCGGGATCCCTCACACCAGATATCAAAGACAAGACGAGGGATATGAATTGATAAAAAAAGAACACGTTATGTTAAATCGTGAAATGTGGTGTGAGCTTATCTGTCCGTCGTCCTGTATGGTTTGCCGTCCACCACGGCTCCGTTCGGCCCCGATGTACCCACAAGGCCTCGCTCCGATCCTCTCGCCGCCCACGAGGTCCGTGCACCAAGCTCCAAAGCACCCAGCGCAGGCCAGCGGCTCCACACGAGGTCGATCCTCACACAAAGCACGAAAAGACGAACGGAGAGAGCGCAGGTGTGACTGCACGTCTCGTCCTTCCAACTCGCTTCTCAAAACCCAACTCATGTACTCAGGCCGTGAACTGCCAACCAACTGCTGCTGCGCGACTCGCTCTCGTGCACTCGGGATCCAACTCGCAGCTCGTCACTCTCAATGGCGTTCGGCGCTCGTCACTCAACTCTGTCAGGATCGCACCTGGACTGTACTGCTCGACAACTCCACTCAACTCCTGTGCACACGAACTCCTCAAAATGCGTCCAGCCCCCACTAATATCCCCGGCCTGTGACGTCAGCTTTGGCGCACCCCCAACCAATCGGTCTCCTTCGCCGGCTCGCTCAGGTCACGCCCACTGCGTCACTCTCACTCCCGCTCCTTGTGTTATAGCACGTGCTATGCGAGGCGGGTAGGCCCTCGCGGAGGTGCAAATGGTGGCGGTCATTATCGGCGGTGTCCTAGCCCGATTTCTTCCTAAGTCATGTCAGGGGGGGGAAAGGCGTCAATGTTGTACTAAGGGATCCTAACCAAGTGTCTATGTGGTCTGTAGTGCCATAAGGGACAAAGGTTTGACTACCAGGTGAGACATACAAGGGCTCTACTCATTAACCCCTACACTACCTAACACACGAATCTCCTGGTAGATTCACAATCGTACATCCTAGCCGACAAAACGCCTACACATGGACTTATTACAGGAAGTATACCTTACCGCGACATCCTGAAGCATGGTACCGACTCAGATCTACTCTGCTCTACATATATCACTACCCAAATTCATAACAATATCGTCGAACCTGTCATATATCACAATCGCCATGCTCTACCTTTATGTTTTTCCATTCAGTGTGAAACACAAACAAACCGATTGTTAAAATGACCATCAAATATTGAAAGCATAGACGTTATGGAGTTTCCAACAATACAGTACGTATAGGCCTTCGGCTTCATGCCTCACCTTCAGGCTGCTTCGGACAAATTAGCCCAGATGTCTTGATACAGTCGTGTTGTTTTAGTAGTAAGAATAATAATAGCGTTAATACTAATAATATAGTAAATATAATCGTAACACTGCAATCCCTTTATCGTTATTGCAAAGTTTCTAGATTGAAGCGGTGCATGCCTCATGAATCGATGATAAGCGGTGTACGGTACAAATAATGCGGAAGTAAGGAATTGGCCTCGGGTTTTTTTTAGTAATATTTTCATAATAATAATGTAACGTTAATATTATAGTAAATCTAATCATAACACTAATCCCTTCGTATTGACTGTCAAAGTTACTGGAGGTTAAAATATATTATCTTCTACATATTAAAGTAGCGGCAGTTTTGTGTCCATCCATCACACTGTCATTACGTCTGTGATGTCATTACGATGGCTGACTCCACCGGCCGACATTTTAATTTACTAGTACACCCTCTCACTACGGAAGCGGCAGGAAGCGTCATTCCTCTTTGGGGTATATAGATTACAGTCTCTCTATGGCCGGGTCTCAATAACATTGGGTGTGTTCATTTACGAAGTTGTGAAGAGATCGCCAAGTGGTTTAAACATTCGGGCAAGCACTCCATTCAAAACCATTAGGGAATGGCTGGCTTGGAAAGCGCTAGCTAGCTGCTTGGTAAATGAGCACTCCCCGGTCTTCCTCCCTTTCAGTTTCGTGTTAAACAGCAGGAAAATTGGGTTTCATTGGTGGTTTACAAAACAAAACCTTAATTGGTGAGTTTCAAAACGAAACCTTAATTGGTGGGTTTCAAAATGAAACCTAAATTGGCGGGTTTCAAAACAAAACCTAAATTGGTGGATTTCAAAATGAAACCTTTATTGGTGGGTTTCAAAATGAAACCTAAATTGGTGGGTTTCAAAAGGAAACCTAAATTGGTGGGTTTCAAAACAAAACCTTAATTGGTGGGTTTCAAAACAAAACCTTAATTGGTGGTTTTCAAAACAAACCTTTAATTGGTGGGTTTCAAAACAAAACCTAAATTGGTGGGTTTCAAAATGAAACCTAAATTGGTGGTTTTCAAAATGAAACCTAAATTGGTGGGTTTCAAAACAAAACCTTAATTGCTGGGTTTCAAAATGAAACCTAAATTGGTGGTTTTCAAAATGAAACCTAAATTGGTGGGTTTCAAAACAAAACCTTAATTGGCGGGTTTCAAAATGAAACCTTAATTGGCGGGTTTCAAAATGAAACCTAAATTGGTGGGTTTCAAAACAAAACCTTAATTGGCGGGTTTCAAAACAAAACCTTAATTGGCGGGTTTCAAAATGAAACCTTAATTGGCGGGTTTCAAAATGAAACCTAAATTGGTGGGTTTCAAAACAAAACCTTAATTGGTGGGTTTCAAAACAAAACCTTAATTGGTGGGTTTCAAAATGAAACCTAAATTGGTGGTTTTCAAAATGAAACCTAAATTGGTGGGTTTCAAAACAAAACCTTAATTGCTGGGTTTCAAAATGAAACCTAAATTGGTGGTTTTCAAAATGAAACCTAAATTGGTGGGTTTCAAAACAAAACCTTAATTGGCGGGTTTCAAAATGAAACCTTAATTGGCGGGTTTCAAAATGAAACCTAAATTGGTGGGTTTCAAAACAAAACCTTAATTGGCGGGTTTCAAAACAAAACCTTAATTGGCGGGTTTCAAAATGAAACCTAAATTGGTGGGTTTCAAAACAAACCTTTAATTGGTGGGTTTCAAAACAAAACCTTAATTGGCGGGTTTCAAAACAAAACCTTAATTGGCAGGTTTCAAAATGAAACCTAAATTGGTGGTTTTCAAAATGAAACCTAAATTGGTGGGTTTCAAAACAAACCTTTAATTGGTGGGTTTCAAAACAAAACCTTAATTGGCGGGTTTCAAAATGAAACCTTAATTGGCGGGTTTCAAAATGAAACCTTAATTGGCGGGTTTCAAAATGAAACCTTAATTGGCGGGTTTCAAAATGAAACCTTAATTGGCGGGTTTCAAAAGGAAACCTAAATTGGTGGGTTTCAAAACAAAACCTTAATTGGCGGGTTTCAAAATGAAACCTTAATTGGTGGGTTTCAAAATGAAACCTAAATTGGTGGTTTTCAAAATGAAACCTAAATTGGTGGTTTTCAAAATGAAACCTAAATTGGTGGTTTTCAAAATGAAACCTAAATTGGTGGTTTTCAAAACAAAACCTTAATTGGTGGGTTTCAAAACAAACCTTTAATTGGTGGGTTTCAAAACAAAACCTTAATTGCTGGGTTTCAAAATGAAACCTAAAGTGGTGGTTTTCAAAATGAAACCTAAATTGGTGGGTTTCAAAACGAAACCTTAATTGGCGGGTTTCAAAATGAAACCTAAATTGGTGGGTTTCAAAATGAAACCTAAATTGGTGGTTTTCAAAATGAAACCTAAATTGGTGGTTTTCAAAATGAAACCTAAATTGGTGGTTTTCAAAATGAAACCTAAATTGGTGGTTTTCAAAATGAAACCTAAATTGGTGGTTTTCAAACCTTAATTGGTGGGTTTCAAAGGGGAAGAAGCACACAGAGAAGGGGAAGCACACAAACACAACATTTGAGAGCAGCGACATCGGGAGATGTGTGGGAGGGAGAGGGCTTGGGGGGGGGGGGGGGGGGGGGAGGCGTGGGAAGGGGAAGGGGGGTGGGAGAAGTATAAAAACACAAGGACACCAAGGACTTCCAGGAAAGAAGTTGGTATTTCAAAAAAGTGGATTTGGGGTGAAATTAGCGGGGGTGGAAAAGATCAAGGTTTTGGATGAAAAAATGAATGAATGATCGTTTTAAGCCCATTTTCCCCGCTAGAGCGGGGGTTAGCCTTGCGGGCCCCATGACGATCATGGTTCCCTGTTTGAGGCAATGTTTTTATGGCTGGATGCCCTTCCTGACGCCAACCCTTGGTCACGCTCTTATGATGCGCAGGGATACGGTGTACCTATTCTAAATCGGGGTACACACCGTGATCATTCATCCCAGCAAGCTGGTACTCAATTTGCCGACCTCGGAAGGATGACAGGCTGAGTCAACCTCCCCGGCGTTAATTCAGCAATCGACTGGGATTCGAACCCAGGATCCTAGGATCCCAAGCCGGCACCCTAACCGCTAAGCCAACACCAGCCAACGCTAAGCTAAGCCATCCAACGGCTAAGCCAACTCTAAGCCATCCCCTTGGATGGGAGAAGATAAGAGATGGTGGTGAACAGCTGTTTTAAAGACCTGGAGGGAGGAGTGGGATTGAAGAGAGTGGGAGTTTGTTCCATAGGCGGGAGAAAAGAGGAATGAAGGAGGGAAGGTGAGCAGAGAGTCTTGATTTTGGCAGTTTAACGATAAGGGGGTTGCAGGCAGATCTTGTGCGACCTGTAGGAATATTTGGGGGACAGCCCAGAGAGAGCTGGGGGAGCAAGGCCGGAGAGGAGTCTGTAGAAGACGGAAAGACCACCAACCTGCCTGCGGTGAGTAAGTGAAAGGCCCTCGGAGATAGCGTCATCGCGGGAGATTCCAATGTTTCTGAACGCTTTCGTTTCAACAGCATGAAGACGAGCTCGGTGTGAGGCAGGAGCACCAGCCCAGAGGGGAGAGCAGTACTCCATTGAGCTGCGGATGAAAGCCTTGTATGTGGTGAGGAGCTAATGTGTGCCAAGGAAGGACTTCGCACGACGGAGGATGCCCAGTCGGCGCCTGGCTTTGGAGGCCAGCTTGGAAATGTGTTTTTCCCAGGAAAGATCATGGCAGATAGTGAGACCCAAAAGCTTGAGTGACAGAACTTCTTGGAGAGGATTATTCAGAAAGTGGATGGGAGGGTTGTCCAGTCGGCCTTTTCGGAGAGACATAGTAAGAGTGTGAGTTTTATCAGGATTGAAAGACATGTTCCACTTGTTTGCCCAGCCTGTGATTTTGTCCAGGTCTGCAGAGAGTGAGGAGGCTGCAGACTGCCGATCTGAGGGATGAGGAATGGAGCAGCAGAGAGTAGAGTCATCAGCAAAGAGATAGAGAGGATTTTCAAGAGTCAGAGAGATCATTGATGAAGACCAGAAAAAGCACAGGGCCCAGAACACTGCCTTGGGGAATTCCAGCCTGAACAGGAAGAGGAGATGAGAGAAACCCATTCAGAGCCACACGTTGACTGCGACTAGAGAGGAAGTCCGCCAGCCATGCATGGAGATTTCCATGGATACCAAAGGAGGAGAGTTTGGTGAGCAGAGCTGGGTGCCAGACCATATCGAAGGCACGTGATATGTCGAGGGAGACAGCTCTAATTTCCTGTTTGGCATTGAGGACCTCCATCCATTGTTGAGAAAGCAGAAGCAGCATGTCCAGAGTAGAGTGACCAGGTCTGAAACCAAATTGATGATCAGAGATCAAGCCATTGGAGAAGAGAAGTCATGGTCATACTTTAAGTGGCAGGAAGGGTCATGTTATACTGTAATCTATATACCCCAACCCTTGTGGGGTATATAGATTACAGTTGATCTTCGCTCAGTTCTGTCAGTAAAACGTACCTCATGGATGTTTGGATTCCTCCAAATGTCTTTGTTTAATGTTATAAACAGCATTAACGACTGTTTAAAAAGCTAATCATATGTGTTTGTGGTTTATATAGTTTATAATAAGCCCAGCTTTGCCGCTGTTAGACCTCCGGTCTTGTTTTTTTTTTAAACATTAATGGAACTCAATTTCTAACCACATTTCCCCACCCCCACCCCTGCCCCTCCCCAACCTTCCTCCACCCTTTCTATAAGTTTTGACTAATGAGGTAATTGTTTTTCAGCCTGTGAGTTTGATCTGAAATCGCCATTTATCAACATTTACTGATAAATATCGAATCTTGCCGAGCATGGTTAAGAGCAGGGAACAGTGAGGGAGTTCAGGTTGAACATCGTTTGAGGCAAGGAAGCACTCTCGGCCCACTCCTGTTTATCATGGTGATGGAGGTGGTAAGCAAGTAGGTAAACATGAAAGGTATGCTGGGGAGGCTGTTGTATGCGGACGATCTGGTTGTTGTGGTGGAGAGTGTGCGGGAGATGCAGGAAGTACTTGGGGAGTGGAAGTGGGAATTTAAGAAACATGGGCTGAAAATGAGTATGGAGAAAAAGGACATGATGTGGCTTGGGCAGCAGAGGAAAGAAATTAATATCGGGTCCCAGAAAGAAAGGAACTGTATTGTTGAAAATTTTGTGTGGTTCATTGATTTCTTGTTGGGCCGTAAAAGGGATTGCGGTTCCTGTGCTGGTTATTATTAGCCCGTCCCCTGTTGTAATCGTGTTTGTGTTTGTGTCTCGTTTGTTATTGTTTATTATTTTTTATTGTAATTTGTTGTGTTATTATTTTATGTTGTTTATTATTATATATTTGTTATTGTAGTTTATTATTGCTTGTCTGACTTGACTCGTAATTCCATTATCGTTGGCTTGATAAACACAAATGCACTATATCCCAAAGGTCACGAGTGTGAGCCATTTTCCCACAAATTTTGTTTTTATTTTCAGCTCAATCCAACAGTGAACTCTTCAAACAAAATCTATTGTTTAAATGTAGTCCCACTAACACTGCCTTTGGCTTTCATGTAGGCCGTGCAGAATGAACCATTGGGAATGTTGAAAACGGTCTTGTATTTCACTTTAAAATTCAGAAAAAGAAAATTCCCTTCTGCTTTGCGAGGTGGTTTGTTTGCAGGATTTTGTTTTTTCCAAGCAAGCATTCCATTTTCATATCTACCAGGGTGTTGGCAAATGCTATAAAAACAAGGCAATTCTGGATGTATCTTTTTGACCATCTCCTTTGTCCAGTTACTCTTGAGAGCAGAGAAATGTCCTTTCCCTGGATTTAAGGTATGCTTTTTGTTGGAAAAGTTGCAAATGTTTTTTTGTTTTTTTTAATTTATATCCCTTCCCTCCTTTTCTTTTATTCCAGGCTGACCAACTTACAGAAGAGCAGATTGCAGGTGAGGTCGTCGAAGCATGGTTTCTCAACCCATGGCACTGCTTTGCACCTTCAACTAAAACTTGTATTGATGCTCATAAAAATAAGAAAATAATAGGTTGGCCATGACACATACATAATATTTGACATCGATGTTTCCTTGTAATCAAGAAACCTGGGAGAGTATCGCATCGATAAATGTACAGTAACACCCCAATCTCAATTAACGACCAGATGAGTCGTTAGGCACAGGGCACTGGGGAGGGGCGGAGGTTAAGGGCACTCACCACCCTTATCCAATTTGTCCTTTAAGGGCAAAATTGCAACTACAATCAGAACTAAACTGAATTCTCCAGGAGACCAAATGCTTTTGTAATGTAATTGGAAATACAAATGGAGCAAACAACAATCATAAGCAATGAACACCCCTTAACCGTTACCGACACATGCCCACAAATCGATGAACGAATGGGATCCCTACTTATCTAACTCGAGGCCTCAGTCATTCCACAGGAGATAAACAATTTAGCGAGTGCCGGACAGGAAAGAAAATACCCCGGCTGTGCCCGGTGAGAGATAGCTGGACCCCTGGTGAGGCTTGAGCAGGTATAGACCCAATATCCCTGCCACAGTCCGTTCCCTGCAGGAGAAGAGTGAGTGTGGCTTGTTCAGGGGGACACGGGGTATGGCGTGGTCCACACCGGTAGAGGGAGGGCTGTGCAGGAGTAAATGCCTCAGTACTTGCATACAGCCTCCCACAATGAGGTCCCTGGTTTATCCTCACCCCCGTGTGAATTGCACCCGCCTTTATGCGTTCCACCCCCGCCCGCACTGATGATGTACTTAGCCCCTCCTCTTGTTAATGTTGTTATTACTGTTGCATTAAACTCGGGCATGCCCGTACGTGGGTGCCCGTTCGGAAAAACATTCCAAACCGCGTGGCAGTAACGACCACAGAACCCCCCCCCTCTATTTACATGAAATGGTTTGGTCCATTCGCAAAGCCAAAGCGAACGACCACAGAACCCCCCCCCCCCCCCTCTATTTACATGAATGGTTTGGTCCATTCGCAAAGCCAAAGCGAACGGCGAACGGCTAAATCGCCATAGCTCGGTAACTACTTCTCCGATTAATATGAAACCTTGAAAAGGCACATCCTCAGGTCCCCAGCAATATACGTGCCCGTACGTGGCGTACCCGTAACCGTACCGTACCCGGTACCGTACCCGTACCCGTGACGTGCCCGTAATGAATATGTACAAAATATAAATATGTATGTACTACAATCGATCGTACCTTACAACAATCAACACAGATTGCAACGTCAAATAAATGAATACGCTCTCAAATGTGCCGTCCGAGGCAGCGTCTGCTCGCCACGTTCAGCGTCACTATGACTATCCGTAAGTCCGGAAGTGACGTCCTCGTTTGACTGTCCGGAAGGTCGCAAATCGCAGTTACGATGAATCGCAAATTAGTTTTAATTAGTTTTAAAACATAGTTTAATGGCAACATAGTTTTCCAACGTGAAATAAATGAATACGCTCTCAAATGTGCCGTCCGAGGCAGAGTCTGTTCGCCACGTTCGGCACACGTGATAGCTCGCTGCTCTCTGATTGGTTGAATCGTTTTTTGGACATAGCTCGGTAACTACTTCTCCGATTAATATGAAACCTTGAAAAGGCACATCCTCGGGTCCCCAGCAATATACCTGGCAAGTTTCAAGTATATCGGACCGGTAGTTGTCGAGAAACAGCGGTCACAGACAAACATACATACATACATACATACATACATACATACATACATACATACATACAAACATACAAACATACAAACATACAAACATACACACAGAGATTACTGGAATTATAGATAGATGCGCAATTCCTCTGGATTTCTTGACAAGTTGACTTTCTGATGAAGCAACTTCTACATCAGTGGTATAGTCAACCACCACAATTACCGCATTTGGTTCCCAAACGACAACAATTAAATATTTGACACATCACCTTGTACTAGTAAGACGAGGCTCCCTGCCATTATGTTTTGAATGTGTGACGGTTCTTGAATGATGTCTTCTCAAACAAGTGGATCGGTAGATGTGGACCAATTGCTTGGCCACCTCGTTCACCTGACCTGTCCCAATTGGACTACGTTTTATGGGTCCATTTAAAACTGTTGTTTACTCATCCAAACCACATTCTTTGAATGAACATAGGGCTACAATCATAAATGCAATTCATGAAATGACTGAACATCACATACTGAACCCTCCGGCGTCGTCATCTGTCATCTGTTGTCTGTCGTCTGTCGTCAGTTAACTTTTCGACGTTAACACTCCAGCGTCCACAAATATCAACCGATTCTGATCAAACTTGACATGCAGCATCCTTAGGCAAGATAAAAAAAATGAGTTGGTGATCGTCCTTTTTTCTCAAAAGTTGGGGTAGGGAGGGAGGTTTTTATTTTTATTTTTTATTTTTTTTTCCTACTTTCCATTGAGTTTTGTTGACATGGAAAAATATGAAATAAAGACTCCTTTCTCCTCAAAATGATTTAATTTCTTCATTCATCTCACAGATTTACAGACATTGCCCAAATCTCTATGAAACAGTGTTTGTGTGATTTTGGATGATGTTGAATGTCCTAGCTGAGCTTGGTAGTGAAAGGGCAAGACACCTGTACATGTATATACACCATGACATCGGAAAAACAGATAAACACCATGCCCTTGGCACCTTGGCACCCAAGTACAAAAAGCATCATCACGGGCAGCATTCATGAGGACACTAAAAACAGTTGGTCGACTATCGGGTTCCATCCTGTGATCCGTGGCCGTGTCTGCAGCCAACACAAATTTGAGAAATGAGCCAAGAGTCTTTGTCACATCAGAAACTTTGCAAGCTGGTGAAACCTTCGTCATGTCGGTTTTACTGGGGCCGGCGAATACTTTGACAAAAGTACCGCGTGTATCGTCAGGCAATGGCTCCCTATCCCCATCATACTTGCCGTCTGAGAACTCTGCATAGAAGTCCGAGATTGTAACATCCAACTCGATATTGCACGCAAACCAGTCCTTCACCGTCTTGGAAGAGCCCTCACGGGCTATTGATGCGATCACAATAGGCATTTCAAGCCGATTCTAGCACGAATCGATACAGATTTCAGCGGGAAAAATCTCACACAATAGCCGCCATGAATGGCTAACGTAAAATGGGTGAAGTTGCCTGAGGCACTTGCGACGCTCTGCGCAGCACGCACTGCGCATGCGGTGCAGAACGGCGCCAAATTTGACTGAAAAGATCGTTTTTGAATGATTTTTTTCAAAATAAAAAATAAAAAAAGTTTCGGGTCGGGTGTGTTTCGTAGGGTCGGGCGGGGACGATCACCAACTCATTTTTTTTATCTTGCCTTACCCCAAGGACCACGTTGGTATTACATTTCAGCCCGATCCGTTGAAAAATGGCGGACTTCGGCGACCATTTTGTTTTTGGTCATGAAAACGACATCAACACTCTAACATCCACAAATATTAACAGATTTTGATCAAACTTAGAATGTTTAACCCTTACCACACAAGGTAGGTTGCTATTGTATTTCAACCCGATCCGTCACAAAATGACCGCCATGGGCCGCCATATTGTTTTCAGCTCTGAAACGATGTTAAGACTTTAACGTCCACAAATATTTATGGATTTTGTTCAAACTTGGTGTGTGAGACTCTTACCACACAAGGTAGGTTGCTATCTTAAGTCAAATCTAGTACAGACAACTGACCTACTTTAAAGTTGTCCAGTCAGTTCAGTTGAGTTCTGCTTCCCTGGAAGCTCTAGTTTTACTTCATCATATACACTCAGCACCTTATCCCTCGCCTTCCTGCTCTTTTACTCCATCATATAAACTCAGGATGTTATCCCACACTTTCCTGCTTGTTTTACTTCATCATATACACTCAGCACCTTATCCCACACTTTCCTGCTTGTTTTACTTCATCATATACACTCAGCACCTTATCCCTCACCTTCCTGCTGTTTTACTTCATCATATAAACTCCAAGCCTTAGCCATAGTTACTGCCTGCCTTGAAAGCATAGCACGTTGATTCATATCCTCAACTAGAACGGGCACTCGGTAGAGCGCATACCTTCGCCGCAGCTACTGTTCTGTACTGTACTAAAATACGATTTTGACCTTTTCGTGACCTTGACCTTGACCTTTGACCCGATTGCTCCCAAAATCTAATCAAATGTGTCCCGTATAATAACCAATCATCCCACCAAATTTCATGCAATTCGGTTGAATACTTTTTGAGTTATGCGAATAACATACACACACACACACACAGACATACAAATAAATACACAGCGATCAAAACATAACCTTCCGCTTTTGCGAAGGTAATCAACGAGGGTAAAGGTTTCTCCATCTTCTCCATCAAAGTGCTCCAAGATCTCATCAATTTTGTAGCAACTATGGGAGTCGTGGACTGATGAACACGCTTTAATTTTTTTTTCTTTGTTCTTTACAGTTGTCCTTACAGACGACCCCCATGAGCCAAATTCACATGCAGCAGCTCTAGAATGAACACCTCACTCCATCCACCTTAACACTTTCAATTTCAGCTCCAGACTGATGCTTTTTTTTTGTTGTTGACTCTTTCGGCATAATTACCAATATGGCGGTGCACAGGGCAGGAAGATAACAACGGGCGTGCCAATTGGTTGAGAGGAGACTCGCTCAAAGACGTGCTCATATGGGCTGCCTGTGATGTCAACACTAATAGTTGCATTTTCGGTTGAGGTGGTGCATTTTGTAAACTTGTAACTTTTGGCTCACTTAATGGATATATACAGACTTGGCATTTAATATGGAATATATATTTTTTCTTGACTTGGGTTTACTTTCTGACCTCAGTATATCAATCTGTTGAGTTTCTTTTACCCTTCGGTGATGTCTTTGTTGAAAGAACCATGTCACTGATTGTCTTTTGCAGCAAGAAGTCAATAACAGGATTATATCACAGGTGGCATGACAAAATGTACGGACAGGTACATTTGACGATTGGATTCACAATCACTCGATTGTGAATGGAATATGGAATATAAGGGTTGTTGCGTTCTGTATTAGTGGAAAACAACTGCTGCACGTCTACAAAAGTTATTGCCGCTTCCTCTGGAGATGGTCCGTCAACTTGACAATGCTGTTTGTCATGGAGTGGTGGCTTTACGAAATTCTGGCATGAAACAGCGTGCTATTGCTCGGCAGTATGGCATCACTCAAGGTCAGGTGTCAAAGATCCTGAAACGAAATGCTCAGAGGGGTGTCTCTACTCCAATACCGAGGCCAGGACGTCCACGCAGAACCACAAGGAGAGATGATCGCCAGCTGCACCGGTTAGTCTGCAATGGCCGTACCAAGTCAGCTAATCGGCTTAGGGCTGAGTGGCAGCAACTGACAAATGTGGCTGTATCCAGAAGGCTAGTCAACCAACGACTGGTTCAAGCAGGCTATCGTGCCAGGCGTCCCCTGAGTAGCCACGCCTGACCAGACAACACAGCCAGCGCCGATTGCAGTGGGCCAGAGAGCACCGTCAATGGCAGCCAGGACACTGGATCCACGTGACCTTCAGTGACGAGTCTAGATTTCTGGTCTATCGTCAAGATGGCCACGTCCGAGTGCGCAGACAAGTGCATGAAGCCCACAATGAAGATTGTATAGTGCCAAGAGTCCAAGCTGGAGGTGGTGGGGTGACTGTTTGGGCTGCTTTTCATGCAGGGGGCAAAACTGACCTGGTTGTTGTGAATGGAAACCTGAACCTGTTCAAGTACAGGGTCATTCTGGAAGAAACATTGCTTCCATTTGCTCGTGCAGCCTCTCGAGGAAACTTTGTCTTCCAAGATGACAATGCACGGCCTCATCGTGCTCGCATGATCCAACACTTTCTTGCTGACCGTGGTGTAGAGCATATGGAGTGGCCTGCCGTGTCCCTGGATATGAATCCGATAGAGAACTTGTGGGCAGAATTAACGCGTCAAATCGACAACTTGGACCAGCAGCCTACCTCTGTGCGTGAATTGCAGCAGGCTATTGTAACTGCATGGCAAGCGATTCCTGTCCAAACCTTGGCAAATCTCATGAACAGCATGCCTCGACGTGTACATGCTCTCCTGAATGCTCGTGGGGGTTACACGAAGTACTGAACTGTAATTTTACTGTCCGTAATCCCAGTCATAATTTAGCTTTTGTTTTTGTTGAAATTTTTTTTGGCTAATGTGCAAAATAAAGAGATACTTCTGGAAAACGTACAGAAGTTTAACACAGTACTATCCGTGAATTGAGTTCGATATCAGTTTACATCACTTTCAAGGATCAACTTATTTGCTTTGAAATGTCAAATGTGGTTTTTGTTTCTTTTAAAGGTCCCATTAACACAATCTAGAATAATTTCAACATAATTCCAATGAACTTTTGGTTCTAAGTCATCTTGAAAAGTAAGTTCACCCCCACAAAAAAAAAATTCCATATTAAATGCCACGTCTGTGTGTGTATATATATATATGTATATATATATATATACACAAAGAATTAAGTTAAGCACCCCCCCCGTTTTTTTACAACCTCGCACATTACAAGTTTGTTGTCGTCAAAACAGTGTAATATACCCATGATATTGCTATATTTTCTGGAGAAGTGATATTATGGTCACATAAAAACATAACAATCATGCCGTTTTCAATATTTTATTCTGAATAATTTAAGGTGAAATTTGTTGGGAATTTTAGGCATATTTTCACCTCAATTTAAGTATGGAGCTATAGGTCCATCACGGACAGTGTGGATGACGTTTATGTTTTCTAACGTACAGTCATTGTTCTGAGAAGACCTCTAGCGATCTTTGCGTCAATAACGTGTGTAGGACCCACGTGATCGGATCACTGACTCAACCCTACGTCTCATAGACCCTGTAAGCCGTCGTATGCGTTGCTGTGGCAGGTTGTTCCATTCCCGATGTAATGCACGTTCCAATTCATCCAGATTGGCTATTGGAGGGACCATCTTCGCAATTTGTCGTCCCAACATGTCCCAAACGTGCTCGAGGGGGTTCAACCTGCCACAGCAACGCATACGACGGCTTACAGGGTCTATGAGACGTAGGGTTGAGTCAGTGATCCGATCACGTGGGTCCTACACACGTTATTGACGCAAAGATCGCTAGAGGTCTTCTCAGAACAATGACTGTACGTTAGAAAACATAAACGTCATCCACACTGTCCGTGATGGACCTATAGCTCCATACTTAAATTGAGGTGAAAATATGCCTAAAATTCCCAAAAAATTTCACCTTAAATTATTCAGAATAAAATATTGAAAACGGCATGATTGTTATGTTTTTATGTGACCATAATATCACTTCTCCAGAAAATATAGCAATATCATGGGTATATTACACTGTTTTGACGACAACAAACTTGTAATGTGCGAGGTTGTAAAAAAACGGGGGGGGTGCTTAACTTAATTCTTTGTGTATATATATGTATATATATATATATGTATATATATATATATATATATGTATATATATATATATATATATATATATATATATATATATATATATATATATTTATTTATATATATATATATTTATTTATATATATATATATATATATTTATTTATATATATATATATTTATTTATATACATATATATATATTTATTTATATATATATATATATATATATATATATATATATATATATATATATATATATATATATACACATACAGACTTGGCATTTAATATGGAATATATTTTTTTTCCTTGACTTGGGTTTACTTTCTTAACTCAGTATATCAATCTGGTGAGTTTCTTTTACACTTTGGTGATTTCTTTGTTAAAAGAATCATGTCACTGATTGTCTGTCGCAGCAAGAAGCCAATAACAGGATTATATCACAGGTGGCATGACAAAATGTATGGACAGGAACATTTGACGATTGGCTTCACAATCGGGTATATAAGGGTTGTTGCGTTCTGTATTAGTGGAAAACAACTGCTGCACGTCTACAAAAGTTATTGCCGCTTCCCCTGGAGATGGTCCGTCAACTCGACAATGCTGTTTGTCATTTAGTGGTGGCTTTACGAAATTCCGGCATGAAACAGCATGCTATTGCTTGGCAGTATGGCATCACTCAAGGTCAGGTGTCAAAGATCCTGAAACGAAATGCTCAGAGGGGTGTCCCTACTCCAATACCGAGGCCAGGACGTCCCCGCAGAACCACAAGGAGGGATGATCGCCAGCTGCACCGGTTAGTCCGCAATGGCCGTACCAAGTCAGCTAATCGGCTTTGGGCTGAGTGGCAGCAACTGACAAATGTGCCTGTATCCAGAAGGCTAGTCGACCAACGACTGGTTCAAGCAGGCTATCGTGCCAGGCGTCCCCTGAGAAAGCCACGTCTGACCAGACAACACCGCCAGCGCCGATTGCAGTGGGCCAGAGAGCACCGTCAATGGCAGCCAGGACACTGGAATCACGTGATCTTCAGTGACAAGTCTAGATTTCTGGTCTATCTTCAAGATGGCCACGTCCGAGTGCGCAGACAAGTGCATGAAGCCTACAACGAAGATTGTATAGTGCCAAGAGTCCAAGCTGGAGGTGGTGGGGTGACCGTTTGGGCTGCTTTTCATGCAGGGGGCAAAACTGACCTGGTTGTTCTGAATGAAAACCTGAACCAGTTCAAGCACACGGCCATTCTGGAAGAAACATTGCTTCCATTTGTTCGTGCAGCCTTTCGAGGAAACTTTGTCTTCCAAGATGACAATGCACGGCCTCATGATCCAACATGATCCAACACTTTCTTACTGACCGTGGTGTAGAGCATATGGAGTGGCCTGCCATGTCCCCGGATATGAATCCGATAGAGAACTTGTGGGCAGAATTAACGCATCACATCGACAACTTGGACCAGCAGACTGCCTCTGTGCGTGAATTGCAGCAGGCTATTGTCACGGCATGGCAAGCGATTCCTGTCCAAGCCTTGGCAAATCTCGTGAACAGCACGTGTGCGTGCTCTCCTGAATGCTCGTGGGGGTTGCAAGAAGTACTGAACTGTAATTTTACTGTCCGTAATCCCAGTCGTAATTTAACTTTTGTTTTCGTTAAAAAAATTTTTGGCTAATGTGCAAAATAAAGAGATACTTCTGGAAAACGCACAGAAGTTTAACACAGTACTGTCCGTGAATTGAGTTCGATGTCAGTTTACATCACTTTCAAGGATCAATTTATTTGCTTCAAAATGTCAAATGTGGTTTTTGTTTCTTTTAAAAGTCACATTAACAAAATCTAGAATAATTTCAACATAATTCCAATGAACTTTTGGTTCTAAGTCATCTTGGAAAAGTAAGTTCACCCCCACAAAAAAAATATTCCATTTTAAATGCCAAGTCTGTATATTCAGAGCTAACCTGAAATACAATTGTGACTTATCCGTATTCATCAGCGCTACTTTTTTTTGTTACTTTGAGTTGATTAATTGAGATGTAGATCGTGACATGAGCAAAATAAATGATACGTCAAAAACCTGGCCGGAAGTCTGAGGGAGGTGGTGTATTGGGGGCACATCTGCTCTGTGAGGCTGGAAGTTCGACTTTCCCATCCAGTTTTTGATAAATTTGTATTGACCTTCCCTTCCAGCTCTAACTGATAATTTAAAATAAATATAAATTTGTGTTCAGTTCCTTTTACTCATACGTGTTGGGTTCTGATTTACAGTATATATTCATTCATAGCACAAAATATTGTTGTGGTTTTGGAATAAAGGATAATTCCCCCTCGTAGGACGCACCACAACATGAAGCCTCGCGATAGTTCAGTTATTTATTCGTGAATGTAAGCGTAGTCCTGTCCTGTGTTAGTTTTGCGTTGAGCAGGCCCGTGAGTAGGGCGGTCTTTTGGCGCTAGCATGCCACGTGGCAGGCCTGAACAAGTCTGGCGAGGCCGAAGGGAGGCGCTGCAGGAGGGAGTGGCCGGTAAGCAACGAGCCGCCAATCAGGGCTCGAGGGGAGTGGCTAACCACGACGATGAGAGGTGGGGTTTGGAACATTCGAGTAGGGCCGGGGCGGAGCCATAAAACCCTGCTCCGAGCCCCCCCACCTCATGAGTTGGGAGTTGAGTTCAGATGAGTTGAGATGAGATGAGTTCAGGTCACGAGTCAGTTCAGTGGAGTCGGAGCCCCTGTGAGAGTGAGTGGAGTTGAGTTGAGCTTGAGAACGCACAAGAATGCGCCGCAGAACGAGTGCATTGAATTGCCGTTTATCGTGATTGTACACGAACTTTCCCCGTGCCCCGTGCCCTGCGCTGTATTAATCGCGCGCTCGAGAAGACGACCATTCCGGGCCACAGATGCGCGATTTCCTCCTACCTGCATTTCTCCTGCATACGTACCGTGACCGCCAGAGAGCCACGCCGGGCGAGCTGCCCTGGAGCGAACGATGGCAAAGCGCGTTTGGCGTGCGAACCTCTTCTCTTCTTCTCCCCGTGTGCGTGAGTGGGCCCTGTGTCTGGGGATAAGTTAAGATTGATTGAGCTTCTGCTCTGTGTCCCCTTTCCTTCTGCGAATCATTGTACATAAATAATAATAAATCGTGTTATTCCTCTTATTTGACCGTTCCCGTCCCTTCCATTGATTGGCCTCGCATGGTACGACTAGAACCACTCAAATCGGGTTCCATAAAAGTAACGGCACGAGTCACGTGATACGCATACCGCTCGGGCGTACTCGATTAAGCGTGGCTTGTGCGAGGTTCGGTCCCCGCTTTCGTGGCAGCGTGGGTTAAAGTTCCGTGTGACGTTGACCCGATACCCTTTTTCACGCTTGCTCCGGAAGTGGCGATTTGGCCTCGTGGACACGAAGACCCAGGGGGGAAAAAAAGGGGTTTAATCCCCCCTTTGTAACGGGAACGGGCTTCGGGAGATCCGCAACAAATTGGTCGTCAGGAGTGGGATTTGAACCCTGGAAAAAAATTTTTGGACAAATTGGCCGCAACAAATTGGTGTCTGGGAGTGTGAGATAATTGGACCTAGAGTGCGCTTCACATGCTCCAAATTACGAGTGGACGAAATTTAGTTTGTAAAACCAAATTAAATTCGTACCATGGCTGGCCAAGACGGTCAAATTCTAATGGAGGATGAGGAAGAATAATAATGGGGGAATAATGGAGGATGAGGAAGAATAATAATGGAGGAATAATGGAGGATGAGGAAGAATTAATGACCCAGGACCCACAGGAGGAGTTGGTAGAAGAAGGGAAAGTAGATGAGGGTGCGGCAGCAGGGGAAGAAAATGGCGGTGCCTCGCACGTGGCGGCGGAAGCCGAGCCCGCTGTATCAACGGTTCTTGACCTGCGGCAATTCATGACACGATTCAGCGCATTCATGGCAGAGTCAAAATGCGAAAATAATAAAAGGAGTGAAGAAATGAACAAAATGGAGGATCGATTGGCTAATCGAATGGATGCCCAAAAGGACGATATGAAGGCTCAGGGTGAGCGATTGGGAAAGCAGATGGGAGAAATGAAAAATGGTTTGGAAAGCAAAATGGACACCCAAAGGGATGACATCAATAAAATGGGTGGTCAAATGGAAAAATTGGGAGACAAAATAAAAAGCCAGGTGCGAAATGGAAAGGATGAGGGCAGCGTCGAAGAAAGAAATTTTTAAAATTGGGGAGGACATTGGGCGCAAGTTGAGCGAGGAAGTAGCAGTGGTACGCGACGAGGTGAAGCGGTGCGAGGAACGCGTGGTTAGCGAGCTTGAGCAAAGGACAGCCAAGTTGACCAGGGCTATGAGGGTCGTGACACGAGAGGAAGTGGTAGAGAAGCGGCGATCGTTAAATTGGGAAAGAAATTTTATGGGCGCCGCGATCGTCGAGCTAGAAAAAGAAGAAATAATTGGGGCCGAAAAGACCGGAGAGAAAGTGAACAAATCACGGGAGAAGGTAATGGAACACGCACAAAGTCTGTGTTCACACCGTGATGCTGTGCTTGCTGCTAATGAAATAAAAAGTTTGCAGGTGCCGGCGGAAAAGGAGGGCTCCGAGGTGAGTAGCGAAAATGGCGCGAATGTGTTTGGCGTGAACGGGTGTTCAGTGCGCTTGGGAGAAAGGCGAGACCCGGGCATTCGCGGTGGGCCCATTGTGCGGTGTACGAGTGAGGGTGGCACGATTTGCGAAGGGCCCATTGTGCGGTGTGAGTGGGAGTCCGTGTCGGAGCGTGTGGTGAGAGAGTGTGTTATGGAGTATGAGCGGAACCGCACACCTGGGGGTGTGGAAAAAGAATGTGCGATGGCCGAATGTGTAAGAGAAAAGTGTGCGCCTGAGTGTGCAGGAAAAGAGTGTGTTACAGAATCTGTAACGGGAGAGTGCGCACCTTTGGGGTGTAGTAAAAGAGTGCGATAGTGGATTGTGTGGAGAAGGAGTGCGTACTGAAGTGTGTGAAAGGCGTGAGTGCGCCTATGTGTGCAGGTACGAGTACAGAGTGTGAGGGAGAATGCACACCGGACTGTGTGTGGGAAGAGTGTGTAACAGAGTGTGTGGGAGGTGCATGTGCGAGTGCGGAGTGGGTCGCGAGTGGTGAGGACGCGGCTCAAGCATCGACACCGACCGGGGTAGCGCCTAGCCGGACGGGTAGCGTACGTGAGCCCCCAGTGAGTTGTGTGCTGCAGGGACCGGAGGGAATCAGTGCTGCGTCGGTCTCACAAGGACCGGCGTGCACGATTCGTACCGGCCCCCGCACTGTATGGTTGGTGCCGTGCCGTGGCGGCAAGGCCGATCGGGGAGGTAGGAGTTTTAGGAGCCGCGCACCCTATCGGGTGCGGTGCTCCGACCGTAGCCGGCTGGGTCACCATGCGTGGGACCGCGAGGCCCCGCGCAGGGATGGAACCCTGCACCTCGGCCCATCCATACCTCCCCCCTTGGATCAAAAATGCCGGACAGACACCACCTACAGGCGACCAACCATCCGCATGGATCGCTCGGCCCTTTGAAGCCGAACCGTGACAACGTGCCTCCATGGATGGGGGCTCATAGTTTAGCGGACTGATGAGAGTAGTGTCCCCCATGTGGGGGAATGGTAATGCCACCATTCCTCACACGGGCGGGGCCCATGAGCATTAGTTTAGGGGGATGGCAGTGATAGGCACATGGGGGTGCCAGCAATGGTCGCCTCCATGGGGCACCGAAGCTAGCCGAGGGAGGGCTAGGATAATGTTAGGGAACTAGAAGACATTAGAGACACAAGATTTAAGTAGTGACACCTGACCTATAGAGGGGACGTAGGTAGCTTAGATGGATGAAAAAGAAAAAGAGAGTGCATAGTGCATAGTGTAAAGGAACGACGAGGGAAGCACGAGTTTTAGGGGAAAGTAGTTAGGTAGATGATGCTGTGTGTGTGAGGAATTGTGTGTTGAGAACAAATGGAATTGTGTTGAGGTGTATGGGAAGTGGTGTGTGAGAAAAATAGTGTGCAAGATAAGTGGTGTGGAATAAAATGTGTGGAATGCATGGTGCGAAGGAGTGAATGGGGGGAGGTGGAACCCATTCACGAAAGCCCGGGGGGTAGTGTAAAGCCAGGTAGAGGGCATAGATAAATTGTATGGATATTGACACCTGTGGTGCAGGTAGTAGCAAGTCGTGCTTTGTTGGGTGCAGTAGTCTGTGGAATGGCTGGGCATGTGACTTACTTAGTGCGTATGGCTATTGGGTCACTCCGCCACTGGTAGTTTGTCAGCCAGGTGAGGCCGTAGGTAGGCTCTGGGAGCCAGTTAGGGTAGTTGTGAGTTGTGGGGCCCGAGGATCCCAGGAGAGGACCCGGGTTGCCCGATGCCAAGGTGGGCATGGAGGGGGTAAGCCAGGGAGGGCCTTCCCCGATTAGATAGTCGCGAGGAGCAGGTAAGCTCGGGTGGCGGCTTCAGTGGCGGAGGTGCGCAGATAGTTAGACCTGCTGGTAGGGCCACACGACCCAGCCCCGAAATTGTGCGAGGGCACAGTGAGAAAATTTGCGGGACTGAGACCCAAATTCAGAGGGCACCGCAGTGTGGGCAATGGGAATTCGGGTTCTTCGAACCACATAGTTTAAAGTGGCCGATTGGCAGGGTACGACCCCGGGTAGTTTAAATGAGTTAATGTTAGTAGAGTAGTTAGGATGTGAGAAATCCCTTCGCACCATCCACAGCCATTCACCAAGGAGGACAAGCTCCGCACCAAGGCTCTGTGAACCGTTTGGACGTAAGACGCATCACGACGTAAGGGTGACATTGTGTTTGTTCCATCCCTTCCTTCTTGGGAGGGATTGGGGGACGAATTCGGAATTAGAGGGGGATATGGGAGACAAGACATAGCGACGGATTGTAAATATACACAAAGAATTAAGTTAAGCACCCCTACACAACGAATTAAGGTAAGCACCCCCTAATATATATTCTTTGTGTATATGTATACATTGGCATATATTCTAAGGTATGTGAGATCAAATAATGATTGGTATGACATTAGCAATTATCCATTGATGAAATGCAGATACACAGGGTCTATGAGACGTAGGGTTGAGTCAGTGATCCGATCACGTGGGTCCTACACACGTTATTGACGCAAAGATCGCTAGAGGTCTTCTCAGAACAATGACTGTACATTAGAAAACATAAACGTCATCCACACTGTCCGTGATGGACCTATAGCTCCATACTTAAATTGAGGTGCAAATATGCCTAAAATTCCCAAAAAATTTCACCTTAAATTATTCAGAATAAAATATTGAAAACGGCATGATTGTTATGTTTTTATGTGACCATAATATCACTTCTCCAGAAAATATAGCAATATCATGGGTATATTACACTGTTTTGACGACAACAAACTTGTAATGTGCGAGGTTGTAAAAAAACGGGTGGGGTGCTTAACTTAATTCTTTGTGTATACAAGGGGGGCTAGGGTATCCAACGGTGGGGGGTACGGACGGCTAGGGACGAGTTTGCTCTGCTCGCTCTTCCGCATCCCTCGCGCCGCACCACCTTGTTTTTCTGTGTGCCATTGCGTCTTCTCTGCTTGCTTGTTGTGCTTTGTCTCTCCCCCCGCCCCAGGACCATTTTGGAGGCCGAACTGTTCAGCACCATCGACCTGTGCAGCATCCCTTCTGCACCTGGCTGCCCTGTCCTTGTTACATCTGTGCAGCCGACCTGTGCAGCACCTTTCTGCAAGTCCTTTTGCTGCACCTTTGCTACACATGTGCAGCTGACCTGTGCAGCACTTTGCTGCCAAACACCTCTTGCTGCACCTTGTCACACTTATGGAACACAAGCCTTGTGGCTCGCACCTCTGCTGTGCAGCATCTTGCTGCAAAATCATCTTGCACTTCGGACCACTTGTTTGAGTGGCATTGATGCCACGCAGTTGGACCACGTGAGAACGGCCCAGCTGGCCAAAAATAAAAGCATTTGCATTTTTATTATTGTGTGCTAGGGATACTGAAGTTCTGCAAGTTTAGATGGCCCTGATGCTTCAAATGGCCTGTATGCCGGTCAGGGGTCCAGCCGGTTTGTTAGACGCACACAGAAGAGCAAGAAGCAAGATGCAAGATGCAAGCAGCAAGTGCCACATTGAGTGTGTTTTGCTGTGTTTTCTCTCCCCTCCAATCTTCTCTTCCAAAAAGAACAGGTCCTGGGTCATATAATTGTAAATATACGTGCTTGTAAATATAAGAATGCTGCCCACCGGCTATGTGTTTAGTTTGAAAATTCCGGAAATACTCGGGTAGTTGTGGGCGTGAAACTGTTAGGTAGCTGCTCAACGCAATAGGAGGGACATATTTAGTGCTAAAACTGTCGCACACATGGGTCAGAGTAAAGGCTAGGGGGACCCACACCTATGTGTCACATTTAAAAGTAAGGTTAATTTTGCATGTTAGGCTCTACCGGTCGTTCCATTGGTGGGTTCGACTCGGGACGAGTCTGGCGAGAGAGGGGTGTAGTGTTGTGGTTTTGGAATAAAGGATAATTCCCCCTCGTAGGTAGACGCACCACAACATGAAGCCTCGCGATAGTTCAGTTATTTCTTAGTGGATGTAAGCGTAGTCATGTCCTGTGTTAGTTTAGCGTTTAGCAGGCCCGTGAGTAGGGCGGTCTTTTGGCGCTAGCATGCCACGTGGCAGGCCTGAACAAGTCTGGCGAGGCCGAAGGGAGGTGCTGCAGGAGGGAGTGGTCGGTAAGCAACGAGCCGCCAATCAGGGCTCGAGGGGAGTGGCGAACCACGACAATGAGAGGTGGGGTTTGGAACATTCGAGTCGGGCCGGGGTGGAGCCATAAAACCCTGCTCCGAGCCCCCCCACCTCAGATGAGTTGGGAGTTGAGATGAGATGAGTTCGAGTCAGTTCAGTTGAGTCGGAGCCGCTGTGAGCGTGAGTGGAGTTGAGTTGAGCTTGAGAACGCGCCGCAGAACGAGTGCATTGAATTGCCGGTTATCGTGATTGTACACAAACTTTCCCCGTGCCCCGTGCCCTGCGCTCTGCGCTGTATTAATCGCGCGCTCGAGAAGACGACCATTCCGGGCCACAGACGCGCGATTTCCTCTGGCCTGCATTTCTCCTGCATACGTGCCGTGACCGTCAGAGCCACGCCGGGTGAGCTGCCCCGGAGCGACCGATGGCAAAGCGCGTTTGGCGTGTGAACTTCTTCTCTACTTCTCCCCGTGTGCGTGAGTGGGCCCTGTGTCTGGGGATAAGTTAAGATTGATTAAGCTTCTGCTCTGTGTCCTTTCCTTCTGCGAATCATTGTACATAAATTATAATAGATCGTGTTATTCCTCTTATTTGACCGTTCCCGTCCCTTCCATTGATTGGCCTCGCATGGTACGACTAGAACCGCTCGAATCGGGTTCCATAAAAGTAACGGCACAAGTCACGTGATACGCATACCGCTCGGGCGTACTCGATTAAGCGTGGCTTGTGCGAGGTTCGGTCCCCGTTTTCGTGGCAGCGTGGGTTAAAGGACTGTGCGACGCTGACCCGATACCCTTTTTCACGCTTGCTCCGGAAGTGGCGATTCGGCCTCGTGGACACGAAGACCCAGGGGGGAAAAAGGGGTTTAATCCCCCTTTTGTAACGGGAACAGGCTTCGGGAGATCCGCAACAATATATTTTGCCGACCTCCCGACCTCCCCCCCTCCCCCCCCCCCCCATCCTGCCCAGCACCATCACCCATCCTCCCCAGCACCATCACCCATCCTCCCCAGCACCATCACCCCCAGCACCATGCACCCCAGCGCCCCTCCCCTCCTACCACCCCCAACACACTGTCACCACCACTAACCCCCACCCACCATTCCCACCATCCCTCACTCCCTGAGAAAGTAGACATGGTCAAAGATGCCTATCCCTCTGCAACGACATGTGGTGAGGCTCTTGGAGCACGCAGAGTCATGCTAGTATATTGTATTCTTTAGGTAATTAAAAACTGGATATTTAGTTCGCACTAAAGCGAATTCGCCCAGTGTGGGTTATCACCGTACATTGTTGCCCATCAGAGATCCTCACTACGCTTTCTTTGCAATACTTTGGCAAACAGCTACAATGAATTAAGGTTGTACGAATGTAACCTTGTATCAGTGTTTGCATTTTTCCATCACCAAACATAGTCCTGCTTTTACTGGGTGCCATTTACTGTATTTTGTACAGAGTTCAAAGAAGCCTTTTCACTCTTTGACAAAGATGGTGATGGCACCATCACCACAAAGGAGCTGGGCACGGTAATGCGCTCTTTGGGCCAGAATCCCACTGAGGCTGAACTCCAGGACATGATTAATGAAGTTGATGCGGATGGTAAGACGTGCTACTGAATTGCCATGTTTGGGGTATTTGTTTTTGTTTGCATCTATTGTCTTGTTTTACTGTTGGCTTGGATTTGCAATTTTATTTTATTTTGACTTGCAGGCTTTTAATGCCTGTGGCTGAGCTGAATTGATGAATTGCTTACATGATGTATTTATTTTTCTTTGTTGGTATAATTTCAGCTTAATTTTTTTTTTTTTTATAATAATTTATTTTGAACCAAATGAGCATTGTTGAAATTTCTCTCATGACAAAAGTAAATGAGCAGGTGGGGGTGAAAATGAAAAAAAAATACAAAGGTGATCCATGGATATACAATGAGATGACTAACCTTTTGATGGCAATTCTACCCAGTCAATCAAAATATGCAATATGACATGTGAAGAAAAATCGTACCTTCCCCATCAGTCATGTTGGGGGTCAGGAGCTGTGTACAACACAGGCCAACTTTGATATTTGGTCGAATAAAAGCTGGACTTGGTTACTTGCTGAACATTTCAAGGATCAGCACGGGCGTACATCCTAGGACATGGGGGTGGGGGGCTGATGGCCTCTCCCCTCCCATGTTAACGGGCATTTTTTTTCTTTTGTATGCGGCTCGTGTAAGAGCTAACATTAATGACAAAACAAACAAATGGACACATAAAACATAATAAAGGGAGCGGGAGACAAGATGGGGAGAGGAGGAAGCACACAAGTACAACATTTGAGAGCAGGGACATCGGGAGATCTGTGGGACGGAGAGGGCTTGGGGCAGAGGAGGCGTGGGAAGGGGGGTGTGGAGTGGGAGAGGTAAAAACCACATGGACACAGCTAGGAATTCCAGGAAACAAGTCGGTATTTCAGAAAAGTGTATCTGGGGTGAATTAACGGTGGTAGAAAAGATCAAGGTTTCGGATGGGGGAAGATAAGACATGGTGGTGAACAGCTGTTTTAAAGACCTGGAGGGAGGAGCGGGATTGAAGAGAGCGAGGGAGTTTGTTTCAGAGGTGGGAGAAAAGAGGAATGAAGGAGTGAAGGTGAGCAGAGTCTTGATTTTGGCAGTTTAACCATAAGAGGGTTGCAGGCAGATCTTGTGCGACCTGGAGGAGTATTCTCGGGGACAGAGCACAGACAGGGCTGGGGGGGGGCTAGGCCGGAGAGGAGTCGGTAGAAGGCAGAAAGACCACCAACCTGACTGGTGGGTGAGTGAAAGGCCCTCAGAGTTATATTCATCGCGGGAGATTCCAATGATTCTGAAAGCTTTGGTTTCAACAGCGTGAAGCCGAGCTAGGTGTGAGGCAGGTGCACCAGCTCAGAGGGGAGAGTAGTATTCCATTGAGCTGCGGATGAAAGCCTTGTATGTTGTGAGGAGCTCAGGTGTGCCGAGGAAGGACTTCGCATGACGGATGATGCCCAGTTGGTGACTGGCTTTGGAGGCCAGGTTGGAAATGTGCTTTTCCCAGGAAAGATCATGGCAGATAGTGAGACGCAAGGGCTTGAGTGACAGAACTTCTTGGAGAGGGTCGTTGAGAAAGTAGATGGGAGGGTTGTCCAGATGGTCTTTTCGGAGAGACATAGTAAGAGTGTGAGATTTGTCAGGATTGAAAGACATGGTCCACTTGTTTGACCAGTCTGATTTTGTCCAGGTCTGCAGAAAGTGAGGAGGCTGCAGACTGCCGATCTGAGGGATGAGGAATGGAGCGGCAGAGAGTGGAGTCATCAGCAAAGAGATAGAGAGGATTTTCAAGAGAGTCGGAGAGATCATTGATGAAGACTAGAAAAAGCACAGGCCCAGAACACTGCCTTGGGGAACTCCAGCCTGAACAGGAAGGGGATATTTAGAGAAATCCGTTCAGGGCCACACGTTGACTATGACCAGAGAGGAAGTCCGCAAGTCATGCGTGGAGATTTCCATGGATACCATAGGAGGAGAGTTTGGTGAGCTGAGCGGGGTGCCAGACCGTATTGAAGGCATGTGATGTGTCAAGGGAGACGGCTCTGATTTCCTGTTTGGCATTTAGGACCTCCATCCATTGTTGAGATGGAAGAAGCAGCATGTCCAGAGTAGAATGACCTGGTCTGAATCCAAATTGATGATCAGAGATCAAGCCATTGGTGAAGAGGAAGGATTTGATATCCGAAGCAATGATTGATTGCATGTATTTGCTGATAATTGGGAGCAGGCCGATTGGTCCGTCGTTGCAAGGATCTGTTTTTGCACCTTTTTGTGTAAAGCGGTAATGTTGGCTGATTCCTAAGCTGTTGGCAAATGACATTGAACAAAAGAGAGGGTGAAAAGAACAGAGAGGGTGAGATAGAGCGGCAGAGCAGGATTTTAGGACCCGTGGGCTGAATCTGGGTAGTTAACTTTCCCAATTTATTTTGCACGTCTTCCAAATCGTGTTTTAAATACGTAATCGTGCAATAAAAGTTGCTTTGTTGTTCTGTTTTTCCCAAAAAAATGCTCCCAAGCCTGTAAATGTCCTACACATGTTGACATTAGTACTGTATATGGTGTATGCATTCCCAACATTTCACTTGGTAAGCACTCCATAATATACTTGCTGCTCGAGTCTTTTCGAATGTGTACATGTGGTCCCTTTTAAAGAAGTTTTGCTTTTGTATGTTTTGGTATGGAGCAGATGGTTATTGTTGATTCACCGTGATGGCATTAAAACCTTTTGGCAAGGAAGTGTATCATGGCAATTCAACTTTGATCATCGATAGATTTGATGATTATACACTGGGGCTATTTGTTGGTTTCAAGTGAATTTTTGTCCAATCAAATTTTAATTTAATTTTGCACTGACATCCGATTGTGTTGAGTTAAGTTGAGTTGTTGAGTTGAGCAAATCTCATGGTCTTGTGTGAAACCGCAGTACTAACAGCTGTCATTCTTCACAGGGAATGGAACCATTGATTTCCCAGAGTTCCTGACTATGATGGCGAGGAAGATGAAGGATACAGACAGCGAGGAAGAGATCCGGGAGGCATTCAGAGTTTTCGACAAGGTTGTTGCTTTGTGTATTAATGAAAGTTTCTTATTATGTTTTCTCCTTTGATTGCTTCTTGGATTGCATTGAAACTTGTACCGACAAACTCGTGTTGGTGGAACAAAAATCCCCAAAAACACAATTGGCGGATTTGCATTGACTTCATCGATTGTGACACCGTTCTGCATAGTTTTGTTTTATTTTTGTGCTCTTGTATTTTGCACGTGCTCTTTGTAGGATGGCAATGGCTACATCAGTGCAGCAGAGTTGCGCCATGTAATGACAAACCTCGGGGAGAAGCTCACCGATGAGGAAGTGGATGAGATGATACGTGAGGCTGATATCGATGGAGATGGACAAGTAAATTATGAAGGCAAGTGCTTGAAAAATATTTTGTCCATCTTCATGACAGCGGCTGCCTTCCATTGCCAAAGTTTTGTAATATTCGAGATAATCAAGGGAGGCGCAAAGTCACCTCCCTTTATATGGGACGGTTTCTCTCTATCAATGGAGGCGCAAAGCTCTCCTCCATTGATATGGGATTGTTTCTCTTCATGCAACTTTAACATAGGGACTGAAAATTCTTTTCTCGGCTTCTGCTGGACGAAATTGGCAGCAAAATTCAGAAGTAAATGCTTTGTACGAGTACATTGAGGTAATATGTTCCAAATTTCAGCAACGTCTGTTTCCACATTCTTGAGTTTTATTAAGAAAACCCTCAATCACGTTGGTGTCCGTCCGTCCGCCCAAAATGTGTTGGCGCTCATATCTTAAAGGCTATACATTGAACCTAGCTGAAACTTGGAATATATATCAGCCAATAGGTCTAGTTAATGGCTTTCAAAACAAATTCCACCAAAGTGCCAAAGGTTTTGCTTTAAAATATATATATATATATATACAGTGGAACCTTGACTTACGAGTGCCCCAACTTACGAGTTTTTCGAGATACGAGCCGTCGCTCGGGCGGTTTATTGCTTTGAGATGCGAGCCGAGATCTGAGTTACGAGCTTTCGCCACCCGGTCACGTGGTTATCTTGCCGTGCAAGTACAGTATCTCTGCCGTATATCGCTGCATTTTTGTTTATAACGGCAGATATATTTTGTTTATAACATTTACGTATATAACGGCAGAGGAGAAGAGCATGCCTGGCCACAACTTGTTCAGAGTGCCGGCGATAGCTCGCCTTCTCTTTGTGGAAAACACGGTACTGCGAAGAAGGTCACGTGGTTATCTTGCCGTGCAAGTACAGTATCTCTGCCGTATATCGCTGCATTTTTGTTTATAACGGCAGATATATTTTGTTTATAACATTTACGTATATAACGGCAGAGGAGAAGAGCATGCCAGGCCACAACTTGTTCAGAGTGCCGGCGATAGCTCGCCTTCTCTTTGTGGAAAACACGGTACTGAGAAGAAGGTCACGTGGTTATCTTGCCGTGCAAGTACAGTATCTCTGCCGTATATCGCTGCATCCGCCTCATCGCTGCATAACCACGGTCACGTGGTTATCTTGCCGTGCAAGTACAGTATCTCTGCCGTATATCGCTGCATTTTTGTTTATAACGGCAGATATATTTTGTTTATAACATTTACGTATATAACGGCAGAGGAGAAGAGCATGCCAGGCCACAACTTGTTCAGAGTGCCGGCGATAGCTCGCCTTCTCTTTGTGGAAAACACGGTACTGAGAAGAAGAAGAGGATGATGTGCTTGGATATAAAACACGCAATCGTCGAAAAACATGAGCGAGGTGTGCGTGTTGTCGACTTGGTGAGGCAGATGTGAAGGCAGCTGAAGATTTTATTATAACTTTTGCCGAACTGATAGAAGCCGAACGATACATCCCCCAGCAAATCTTCAACTGTGACGAGACAGGGCTCTTCTGGAAAAAGATGCCGAGGAGGACGTATATAACGGCAGAGGAGAAGAGCATGCCAGGCCACAACTTGTTCAGAGTGCCGGCGATAGCTCGCCTTCTCTTTGTGGAAAACACGGTGAGATCCTTAACATCCAACAACTAATGGGACGCAAACGGGGCGCCCAGTTTAGCGGTACACACATTGATGAATCACCCTGCCTGTGAAACACCGACATGACAGGTTATAGCTGGGTCGGGATTCAAACCCAGGCTGGACAGTTTAGAGTCAAGTGTGCGTACCTCCAGTCCAGGCCATCCTGCCAACTTGTATGCTGCATACAGGTGAAATATAAAGCGCGAGATATTTTTATATATACTGCATATTTAAAAAAAAATTGGTGTGGTTTTTGGCGGGCTGGAACGGATTAATAGCATTTCAATGCATTTTAATGGGGAAATTTGATTTGAGAAACGAGCAATTTGAGTTACGAGCTCGGTCACAGAACGAATTAAACTCGTAAGTCAAGGTTCCACTGTATATATATATATATATATATATATATATATATGACTGGCATTTCTCTTAGCGAGAAAAAGCCAAAGAGTCAAAATATGACCACAGGGACCAAATTGAGATTTTTATATGGATAGAAAGAGTAACTACGTGAGATTATTATGCACCAAAACATTTTCCAAGAAACAGCAGAAAAGCTGTGAAAGTCGACGAAGAATCTAAAGTGTCATTCTCAAAATGTGTTCAAAAAGACAGAGGTCGCAAAATTTCGATGTTTTACTACGAGCCAAACACCGTAATTCGAAGGAGATCCCTGACATACATGTTTGGTATGAATGTAAAGCTCTACATGTGCACATTATTTGTGCGTGTGAACTATTGTGAACTTTGAACCTAATTATCTCCATTGTTTAAACGAAAATATAATTGTCATTACAATACCACAACTTCGTTAATTTTTATCCAATTAACATAATGTATATATCAAATGAAAGAGAAAAGCTTCGGGAATCAGATGATATCAAAATCACAATTTTGTATTTTTGCCCCCAAGTGTCTGCTTTTGCCAGAGCCAGTCACATATATCTCTTATTAAAATAGAGCAAACGTATATGGTTATGACGTTATGTATGTCGTTATGTTTATATGCAACGAAAACGTCTTCTTCTTCTTCAAATAAAATTAACACCTTCTTAATTAACCCTCTTAATTACGTTTAGACTGCCGAGACCCCTCAGACCTTTGATGACCCTTTAATTCCCCCAAGACTCCTGAAGACCCAAAAGACCCTGAAGATACAAAACATCCAAAAGACCCAAAATACCCTTGAAGGCCCGGCCCAGAGGCTCAAAAGGACCCTGAAGACCCAAATGGCCCCAAAGACCCCGAAGACTCAAAACACCCCGAAGACCCAAAACACCCCGAAGACCCAAAACACCCCAAAGACCCAAAACACCCCAAAGACGCAAAACAAAACAAACAGACCCAAAATACCCCAAACTCCCCGAAGTCCTCAAAGACCCCGAATACCCAAAATACACTGAAGACCCAAAATATCCAAAATACCCTTAAATACCCTGAAGCCTTTTAAAGACCCAGAGGAAACAAAAGACCCAAAAGCCCCTGAAGACACCGAAGATCCAAAAGACCCCAAATACCCAAAATACATGCGGTGAGGCGTGCAAAGCGCGCCGGGTCACGCTAGTATATATAATAATATGTATTTATATTCTTGGGTAAAATGCCAGGGGCATACAAAAGGCCCCTTTATATTAGGGTATGTGCCATGTGGCAAAGTATAGAAAAGAAGGGACATTCTATAGCTTGTAGAAAATTCCAAACAATACAAAATAAGGGGCATTCCAAAAAAATCTCGTGTGCACGCTGGACTACCCTTGTGTTCTGAGGAGGAACACAGTAATGCCCTTGAAAAATTCATATAGTTGGGCTCCCTACATCTGGCAAATAAAATACATTTACTTTTTTATTAGGTGTATGAATCAAATTGGTGCCCTTTTTATGAACTTTTCGACTTTATATGAAGCCTGGTGTTGGGCTAGCGGCTAGGGTGCCAGCTTAGGATCCTAGGATCCTGGGTTCGAATCCCAGTCGATCGCTGAATTAACGCCAGGGGGGTTGACTCAGCCTGTCATCCTTCCGAGGTCGGCTAATTGAGTACCAGTTCACTGGTAAATCCCTGTTTGTCGTAAAAGGTGACAAAAAGGGTTGGCGGCAGGAAGGGCATCCGGCCGTAAAACATTGCTTCAAAAAGGGGACCAACAAAAACAACAACAACCACGGTGCCTGAAAAAGGCCAACCCCCGCTTTGTGGGGAAAAATGGCCTCTAAAGGTGGTTTTTTTTTTTAATATGAACTTTTCGAGAGCATTACTTGGTTCCTCCTCACAACACCAGGGTAGTCCAGCATGCACACGAGATTTATTTTAATGCCCCTTATTTTCTATCGTCTGGTGGCATTTTCCACAAGCCATGGAATGTCCCTTCTTTTCTATTGTTTGGCATTTTCTACAAGCTATTGGATTGTCCCTTCTTTTCTATACTTTGCCATATGGCACATACCATACAAAGGGGCCTTTTCTATGCCCCTGGCATTTTTCCCAAGAATACCTTGCTATCGATGATGTGAACATGTATAATAAACGACAATGACAATGGGAATATCTTGCTATTGATGCAAGAATGGAAGGTCTGCTGTCGAATGTATTTCAGCTGGATTACCATTCAGGACTATATGCTTACATAACTTGAGGGTTGTCCATGAATTTCTGTCACCATCCTTGTGCAAAAGCTTGATGATCTCTTTTCCTGCATATTTTCTCATTCATATTGTACACCGCTCCTTTCCTATGCCATCTCCAGGCATTGCAAATCGTCATTGCCGGGCACCAAAGGGGGCTCGGCAGTGACGCACGCTGAAAGAGAGTACTCAGTTTTCACTCTGGTTTCTTGTTTGTTTGTTGTACACCGCTCCTTTCCTATGCCATCTCCAGGCATTACAAATCGTCATTGACGGGCACCAAAGGGGGCTCGGCAGTGACGCACGCTGAAAGAGAGTACTCAGTTTTCACTCTGGTTTCTTTCTTGTTTGTTTGTTTTCTTGTTTGTTTGTCCGGGCGATATCTCAGCCATCCTTTGAGCTAGGAAGCTGAAATTTCGGCACAGTAGTGAGCAAGTCCTTTGTCAAATACGGTATTTTTTGTTTTTTGAATAATCAATTAATTGAGGAGTTATTTAATTATTAGCGTTTAATTAAGTACTTATTTAATTAATTAAATTTCATTTCTCTTCTGACCATTATTAACTCAGGCACCTTTTGAGTTAGGAAGCTGATATTTGGACATGCCAATGACCAGGTGATTTGGCTGCAAAGGATATTTTTGATTTATTAATTAATCAATTAATCGATTAATTATTTAATTATTCGATTAATGACAAAAAAAAAATTTTTTTTTAAGTTACAGATTCTGATGAAATAGTGGTAGTTTATGTGTTCTCTGACCAAATTGGTTAATAATTTAATTTTTTTATGATTATTATTTATTTATTTTCATTATTAATCATTTATTTATTTTCTTTCTCATTTGGCCAATATCTCAGGCACCTTTTGAGCTGGGAAGCTAATATTTGGACATGAGTGACCAAGTGATGTGGCTATCAAGGATATTTTTTATTTATTGATTAATCATTTCATCTATTAAGTATTTATTGATTAATCGATTAATTATTTATTGAGTAATCAATTAATTATTTAATTTTTTATAAATGACTTATTTAATTAAATTTCTAAAAGATACATCTTTGGATGAAGCACTACTGGTTTAGTTATGCGATTAGCCAATTGATTATGAAAATATTTTGTGATAATCTTTTATTGATTTTAATTAAACAATTAATCAATCAATTAGTGTACACCTCTCCCTCCCAATGCAGCCTCAATGAGCTGCACTGCGGCATTGCCGGGCGCCTGAGGCGCCCCGGCAATGCCGCGCTGCAGCATATTGAATTATTTGGCATGGGGCGGTGTACTTTGAATGTATGTGTACTTGTTTTCTTTCTTGTTTGTTTTCTTTCTTGGTTGTCCGGACGATATCTCAGCCATCCTTTGAGCTAGGAAGCTGAAATTTCGGCACAGTAGTGAGCAAGTCCTTTGTCAAATACGGTATTTTTTGTTTTTTGAATAATCAATTAATTGAGGAGTTATTTAATTATTAGCGTTTAATTAAGTACTTATTTAATTAATTAAATTTCATTTCTCTTCTGACCATTATTAACTCAGGCACCTTTTGAGTTAGGAAGCTGATATTTGGACATGCCAATGACCAGGTGATTTGGCTGCAAAGGATATTTTTGATTTATTAATTAATCAATTAATCGATTAATTATTTAATTATTCGATTAATGACCCAAAAAAATTTTTTTTTTAAGTTACAGATTCTGATGAAATAGTGGTAGTTTATGTGTTCTCTGACCAAATTGATTAATAATTTAATAATGAAAATAAATAAATAATAATCATAAAAAAATTAATCATTTATTTATTTTCTTTCTCATTTGGCCAATATCTCAGGCACCTTTTGAGCTGGGAAGCTAATATTTGGACATAAGTGACCAAGTGATGTGGCTATCAAGGATATTTTTGATTTATTGATTAATCATTTCATCTATTAATTATTTATTGATTAATCGATTAATTATTTATTGAGTAATCAATTAATTATTTAATTTTTTATAAATGACTTATTTAATTAAATTTCTAAAAGATACATCTTCGGATGAAGCACTAGTGGTTTAGTTATGCGATTAGCCAATTGATTATGAAAATATTTTGTGATAATCTTTTATTGATTTTAATTATACAATTAATCAATCAATTAGTGTACACCTCTCCCTCCCAATGCAGCCTTAATGAGCTGCACTGCGGTATTGCCGGGCGCCGGAGGCGCCCCGGCAATGCCGCGCTGCAGCATATTTAATTATTTGGCATGGGGCGGTGTACTTTGAATGTATGTGTACTTGTTTGTCTTCTTTTCCAGCCACAATTGTTTCTACATTCTTTTATGGTTGGCCGGGGAAATTTTTTAACCCAGGTCTTTCACGAACCAGCTGGCCAGGCATTACGTTTGACTGAATAGTTAGGGCAGAATTTTGTAATTAGTTCATAGTGCAGAGATGGCTCACGGATTCTTCACGAAGGACACCGTGGAAACTTTAACGTCCACTGACTAATGTCAGCAGACGGGACACTAGTTTATAGCCTGTTCGGGATTCAAACCCAGGCTGGACAGCTTTGAGGCAAGTGTGCTTACCTGTCAGCCATCCTTGCTGTGTGCTTGTGTGTCGACCATCCTCCCAGCCCTATATTTTCTCATCTGTATTCCTGCTAAATGTCGCTTCCCACTTTTAATTTTTCCTTTTCAGGAATCGATGTCTTGTCTATGACCAAGGACATAACTAATGATGTCTTGTGATAATTGTATTTTGCTTCTTTTGCAGAATTTGTTCAGATGATGACAGCCAAGTGATCTTGGAAACGAGGAACATTTGGCGTAAAACGAGTGTCGCTTGATATTTGATTGTGCTGGTTTTATTCAACTTTAGATCGTTAAACATGTAAATTTATTTGTTTTGTTGCTGCGAAGCCTGGGAGGTGATCAAAGACATAATATCCGCACAGCACCAACACCACAGTAAACATTCCAAGCTGCAAATCTTAGTGTGCACCTCCCACATCATGGCATTGTCTGTGGGTTGTGATGTTCAGATAGAATGTATGCGCATATGCTGCCCACAGTGTACTATATTGAAAGTTCAAATTTCTACCAGTTTGTACTCGAGTATCTACTTAATACATTGTATCACACTGTTGCAACTGTTGTCTGGGTACCGTGCTGTAAGGAGTGTCCACATGGCACACCAGGGTTTTTGTTTTTGTTTTCCGTTATGGTTTGCTTATCCCCGAAGATATCCTCATCCTAAGATGGTGGAAGAAGAAATGCCGCAAGGCTAACCCCCGCTCTTGCAGGGAAAATGGCCTTAAAATGCCTGTTGTTGTTGTTCTTTTGGTTTGCTTATCTTAAAACGTAGCTTCTGTGACCGGATAAATGCTAAATGGAAATTAACCATTGCACATCGATCGTCTTTATTCAATAAAAAAACCCAAATGTTTTGACCTTTTATGTGAATGACCCAAAGCATTGTTTTATTATTCGATATTCCAAGTTCGTCATTTCCCTAACTTTCCGATGATAAACTAGAGCGTTACTCGGTGGAGCGAGCGCATAATCCCGCCAGGCTGAACAGTTTTTGTTTGTCGGATCTGAATCTGGACCTGAACCCAAATCGAATTGGCTTGATCTTGTCGCCAAACCAACTCATGCACCAGGTTTTGTCTGAATCCGTCCACAACCTTTTGAAATATCGTTTTTGGTCTCATCGCTGGATGGTTGAAGAATCCCTTTAAAAAAAATCGCACTCGTGTCTGAAGAAGAGGTGCAGTTTGCCAGTATGTAAGCGATGCATGGAAGTTACAGGACTTCCAGATGCTGATAAACTTTAGAACCCTTTAGAATTACCCATTATAATTGCTATTTGGAACCCTCTAGAATTACACTTTAGAAATAAACACAGTGGGTTGGAAAGGTGCTTCTTCATTTTTGACAGATGGATGGAAGGAAGGACATAGTCAAGTATTGAAGCGGGTTCACTGCTTACAAATCCTCAGATCCAGATCTGGATCTTCACCAACATCGAATCATTTCGTCCTCGTCACATTCGCTACATCTCTGCCAAATTTCGTCCGAATTCATCCACAATTTTTTGAGATATTTTGTTCATAAACAAACGGACAAACAGACAGACAGGGGTGAAAACATAACTTCCATCCTCCTTCGGTGGCGGAGGTAATAAAGAGAGCGGGAGGTAAGGGGGGAGTGGGAGAGGGAGGGAAGCACAACAGGAGAGAACTGGGGCATCGGGAGATCTGTGGAAGGAAGACTTTGACTTTTGTGTCCTTTTATTATAAAAGTATAAAACCAAAAGTATTCCAACTCCACTTTACATGCAAATCACAACCTCATTTCCAATGCATTTGCACAAAACACCCCCCCCCATGCCCCATAACTCTTCAAACACAAGAAGGCTCCCCATGTTTACATGATAAGCATGTTCGAGCTTTATACGTGCTGACACCATCCCGATGAAACAAAATAGTGCATTTTCATTTTTTTCACTACCTAATCTGGCTTTTCTGGTTTTATAAATTGCAAGCTTAGCAATTCCAAGCAAAAAATTCAAAAGCAAAATCACAGAGTTTTTCCTAGTATTACATGCAAGTCCATAAACAAAGATTGTAACAGAAAAAACAATTTTGAATTTACAAAAGATTCGGCTCAGATACAGAAACAGAGATGACAATCTCTTGCACTCAATAAACGCATGATACAAATGTTCAACATTACCACAAAAAGGACATAAATTAGACACAGCAGGGTTAAATTTCTTAACTAACACCTGTATGGCCATGGCGTGATGGACCAGTCTCCAATTTAGGTCTCCTGTACGTCCGACAGTCGGACACCTGTACATCTCATTCCAATTTGGAGTGAGAAAAGCTCCTGCAGGTAAAAGCTCTTCCCACTTGTTTCTTAAGGGTGCTGCACAGCCCAGTAAGCACACCTCTAGACAAATTCTGTACATCGCCCTTTTCCCCATGAAGTGGAACACACCGGATTCTTCGCTGTGAGAGGAAAACACACCATGTTGTTCCTGGGCAGTGATTGAGAGTTCAGAGAAGGTTAAACGAAAATCTACTTCCTCATTTACCCCATTCCACCCAATATTTAAATCTTAAAAAAGTCTGGGATACAATCTTTATGACCCTGCTCACTATTGTAATTGAACGCAAGCCAATTTTTCCAGAAACAGCGCTGGCAGACAACCATCGCTTCAAGGATAGCTCCATAAGATCTCGCACTTTATTAATCCCATTGTTCGTAAAATGTTCCATAAAAGCTCGGCTGGTAGATATTTCAGCAAATAACGAGTTTTAGCAAATAATGAGTTTTGGAACAATGGCTCATGCACAAACTTCCTGAGATCGTAGGAGATCTTCTGTGGAAGGGAGAGGGTTGGGGAGGAAGGGGGTTGAACACGGTATGAACTGGATGGTATTCATGGAATACTTACCCTGCGCAGTCAACCTGGCGTGAGCCAGCTTTTCTGTTTTTGAACGGTTTTTTTTAAAATCCAAATATGGCTGCCAGACCACGTGGGCGATGACATCATAAATTTATATTCTCTCAATAATTGTTGCATAGATCATGCTCAAATTTCAAACTGATCAGACTAAGCGTTGTCCCTGTCGAATTATGACGTCATAACGATGGCACCAATGGCGTCGTCGTTATCAACACCTATTCCTCATGCCGAGTTCTTCACAATGAGCCAGGTTTAAATTTTTTCCATGCAGCGATTTTGGAGATTATAGAGATGTAACGTTTTTCAGTTTTTCCAAGACGGCGCCTGTTGCATGTGACCTATGACTTCATAATTATCATTAAAATATTTTACAGGAGGAGGCGCACCCATGGTGAAAATTTCGTGTCAATCGGACCAACGGTTGCTAAGAAAATGTATTTTAAAAATGCGGACGCGGCACACGTTTGGCACATACACGTACAGGTGTGCCAAGGCAGGACTTCACATGACGGAGGATGCCCAGTCGATGACTGGCTTTGGAGGCCAGATTGGAAATGTGGTTTTCCCAGGAAAGATCATGGCAGATGGTGAGACCCAAAAGCTTGAGTGACAGAACTTCTTGGAGAGGATTGTTGAGAAAGTCGATGGGAGGGTTGTCCAGTCGGTCTTTTCGGAGAGACATAGTGACGTAATACTATGCAACCACAGGTTGTCTCCAATCAAGTAACCAAACTCTCATCTCCAATCCAGTCATCCAAACTCTCATCTCCAGTCCAGTCATCCAAACTCTCATCTCCAGTCCAGTCATCCAAACTCTCATCTCCAATCAAGTCATCCAAACTCTCATCTCCAATCAAGTCATCCAAACTCTCATCTCCAATCAAGTCATCCAAACTCATCTCCAGTCCAGTCATCCAAACTCTCATCTCCAATCAAGTCATCCAAACTCTCATCTCCAATCAAGTCATCCAAACTCTCATCTCCAATCAAGTCATCCAAACTCATCTCCAGTCCAGTCATCCAAACTCTCATCTCCAATCAAGTCATCCAAACTCTCATCTCCAATCAAGTCATCCAAACTCATCTCCAGTCCAGTCATCCAAATTCTCATCTCCAATCAAGTCATCCAAACTCTCATCTCCAATCAAGTCATCCAAACTCTCATCTCCAGTCCAGTCATGCAAACTCTCATCTCCAATCAAGTCATCCAAACTCTCATCTCCAGGAAGTCATCCAAGCTCTCATCTCCAATCAAGTCATCCAAACTCATCTCCAGTCCAGTCATCCAAATTCTCATCTCCAATCAAGTCATCCAAACTCTCATCTCCAATCAAGTCATCCAAACTCTCATCTCCAGTCCAGTCATGCAAACTCTCATCTCCAGTCCAGTCATGCAAACTCTCATCTCCAATCAAGTCATCCAAACTCTCATCTCCAGTCCAGTCATGCAAACTCTCATCTCCAATCAAGTCATCCAAACTCTCATCTCCAGTCCAGTCATCCAAACTCTCATCTCCAATCAAGTCATCCAAACTCTCATCTCCAATCAAGTCATCCAAACTCTCATCTCCAATCAAGTCATCCAAACTCATCTCCAGTCCAGTCATCCAAACTCTCATCTCCAATCCAGTCATCCAAACTCTCATCTCCAGTCCAGTCATCCAAACTCTCATCTCCAATCAAGTCATCCAAACTCTCATCTCCAATCAAGTCATCCAAACTCATCTCCAATCAAGTCATCCAAACTCTCATCTCCAATCAAGTCATCCAAACTCTCATCTCCAATCAAGTCATCCAAACTCATCTCCAGTCCAGTCATCCAAACTCTCATCTCCAATCAAGTCATCCAAACTCTCATCTCCAATCAAGTCATCCAAACTCATCTCCAGTCCAGTCATCCAAATTCTCATCTCCAATCAAGTCATCCAAACTCTCATCTCCAATCAAGTCATCCAAACTCTCATCTCCAGTCCAGTCATGCAAACTCTCATCTCCAATCAAGTCATCCAAACTCTCATCTCCAGGAAGTCATCCAAGCTCTCATCTCCAATCAAGTCATCCAAACTCATCTCCAGTCCAGTCATCCAAATTCTCATCTCCAATCAAGTCATCCAAACTCTCATCTCCAATCAAGTCATCCAAACTCTCATCTCCAGTCCAGTCATGCAAACTCTCATCTCCAGTCCAGTCATGCAAACTCTCATCTCCAATCAAGTCATCCAAACTCTCATCTCCAGTCCAGTCATGCAAACTCTCATCTCCAATCAAGTCATCCAAACTCTCATCTCCAGTCCAGTCATCCAAACTCTCATCTCCAATCAAGTCATCCAAACTCTCATCTCCAATCAAGTCATCCAAACTCTCATCTCCAATCAAGTCATCCAAACTCATCTCCAGTCCAGTCATCCAAACTCTCATCTCCAATCCAGTCATCCAAACTCTCATCTCCAGTCCAGTCATCCAAACTCTCATCTCCAATCAAGTCATCCAAACTCTCATCTCCAATCAAGTCATCCAAACTCATCTCCAATCAAGTCATCCAAACTCTCATCTCCAATCAAGTCATCCAAACTCTCATCTCCAGTCCAGTCATCTAAACTCTCATCTCCAATCAAGTCATCCAAACTCTCATCTCCAATCAAGTCATCCAAACTCTCATCTCCAATCAAGTCATCCAAACTCATCTCCAGTCCAGTCATCCAAACTCTCATCTCCAATCCAGTCATCCAAACTCTCATCTCCAATCAAGTCATCCAAACTCTCATCTCCAATCAAGTCATCCAAACTCTCATCTCCAATCAAGTCATCCAAACTCTCATCTCCAATCAAGTCATCCAAACTCTCATCTCCAATCAAGTCATCCAAACTCTCATCTCCAATCAAGTCATCCAAACTCTCATCTCCAGTCCAGTCATCCAAACTCTCATCTCCAATCAAGTCATCCAAACTCTCATCTCCAATCAAGTCATCCAAACTCTCATCTCCAGTCCAGTCATCCAAACTCTCATCTCCAGTCCAGTCATCCAAACTCTCATCTCCAATCAAGTCATCCAAACTCTCATCTCCAATCAAGTCATCCAAACTCTCATCTCCAATCAAGTCATCCAAACTCTCATCTCCAATCAAGTCATCTAAACTCTCATCTCCAGTCCAGTCATCCAAACTCTCATCTCCAATCAAGTCATCCAAACTCTCATCTCCAATCAAGTCATCCAAACTCTCATCTCCAATCAAGTCATCCAAACTCTCATCTCCAGTCCAGTCATCCAAACTCTCATCTCCAATCAAGTCATCCAAACTCTCATCTCCAATCAAGTCATCCAAACTCTCATCTCCAGTCCAGTCATCCAAACTCTCATCTCCAATCAAGTCATCCAAACTCTCATCTCCAATCAAGTCATCCAAACTCTCATCTCCAATCAAGTCATCCAAACTCTCATCTCCAATCAAGTCATCCAAACTCTCATCTCCAATCAAGTCATCCAAACTCTCATCTCCAATC